>NC_069499.1:766459309-767059309 GCF_027579735.1 Bombina bombina
CCATTCCTTCTGGAACCTAACCCCGGCGTAAATCGAGGGCTACCTGTATACATGTATCAGCAAAAATGCTTCTAATAAAAGTTATAGCTGTTTCAAATGTACACCAACATTTTAAACACAGCCTTTGCTCAGAGAACCTAAGGTGTTTGTACCATCTGGTAATGACTCGATTTGTTAGTTGCTGACAGAAGCCCCACTGGCACTCTGAGCAGCTGCAGCATTTAAAATGTTGGTACACTGTGAATATCAAGATATGCTTCAAATGCATGTAGAGAAAAAAAAATGCAAACACTAAAACAGTTGTAACTTTTACTAGACGCATTTTTGCTAATACATGAATTTTGTGAATATGTTTCTATTCAAAAATGCATGTAATTCATCTATGTGCGTATACATTTTGTCCAGAATGTCCCTTTAACATAGTAGTACCCAGCACTGCTAAGACCATTCGTTCTTATGTAAGACAACCCCACAATTGTGGAATAGATTTGATGAGTTTTACAGTAGTAAAGAGTTCTTCTGCAATAACACAATAAAAAGCTACTATAAAGATATAGGTACTTTGTATATGTCTATTTCAGAAGAAGGTGCAGACAGTGTTCATAATCTCATTTTTTTAAGGGGGAAAAATAATTAAGTAGGGTTACTTCAAGCTTTAATAAGTAGCTGCCTTACCCAGGTTCTGTATCCCCAGACTAAGAAGCCCCCCTGCTGGTAGGAACTGGTAGTGCTATTTTATTACATTTGTTTTCTAACTTGCTAATTCTTTGGAACTAAATATCAGTAGTCAATTTTCTTAATACTTTTCATCAGTGTTAATTTTGTCGACTAAAACTAGACTAAAATGAGTATAAAACTAAAGAAATTCTGATGACTAAAATACGACTAAAACTAAAATGACATTTTAGTCAAAAGACTATGACTAAAACTAAATCAAAATGACATTTTAGTCAAAAGACTATGACTAAAACTAAATCAAAATTTGCTGACAAAAACATTTTATGCAAGTTGTTATAATCGATCCATATCCAATTACTTTTCTTTTGTAAAATTTACGAAACTTAATTTTATTAAATTTTAAGATAAATAAAGACATGTTATATACCACAACAGTTAAATCTGTTATATCTGTATTGCATGTTCAAACCTTAATACCACAAATAAAAACAAGTTAATAAACCTTTACTCCAGGAGTATATAATAAGTTTGGAAGTTCTAGAGCAGTGCTAATAACTTTGCCGAAAATTTTACGAATCTGTGAATAATAAATTGATTCTTCCTACAGAAATAAGTATAACCCACGAATATGGGTTTGTTATGCTGTGCCTGTGCTAGCTGCAGAAACTTTTTGTTATGTTGAGTTACTTGATACTTGTTTTAATTATTAACAGAGAACTGTTAAAGTTTTTATATTGGGTAATATGTGCAATACAGACAATACAGTTTACAGTTTTGTTTTTTTATATTTTAAAGTTGCACTTCTGTTTGTTTATGAAACTTGGTTTTATTTAATTTTAAGTTTAATAAAGATGTTACATATCACAATGGCTAAATCTGTGTCTGTATTGCATGTTTAAACCTTAATACCATAAATATTAACAGGTGTTATGTTTACTCCTGGAGTATATAATCAGTTTGCAAATTATAGAGAAATGCTTAAATAATGTATTACACTTTAACTAAACCCCTTAGATTCAGTAGACTAAAACTAGACTAAAACTAAAACAATTCAGATGACTAAAATACAACTAAAACTAAAATGGTATTTTAGTCAAAAGACTGAAACTAAGACTAAATTGAAATTTGCAGTCAAAATTAACACTGCTTTTCATCAGGTTTTGCACATATTTAATTCCACATCAAAAGGGAGTTGCTAAAGTGCAAAACTGGCAATTTCAACATGTTTGTGGGTAATTCAAGATGATTCAAAATAATTATATGATGTAGTGCATGTGCAATACACACTAAAATGGCTATAGACACTATTTTAGAAGTATATATTAATATTTGGTACTCCATTTATCAATTGGCGGGAGTACAAGGTTCACTGTCATGAACCTTGTATGCCCAGCCTCGCGGAAACCAGGCAGCATCTGATGAGGGCAATTTTGCCCCCTGCTTGCAAGCAGGGGCTGTCAATCATTCTGATCACATCTGATCGGGATGTTTGAAATCCATCACACTTTAGGTGGTGGAGAGGTTAAAGGGACATGCCACCCACATTTTTTCTTTTATGATTTAGAAAGAGAATGCAATTTTAAACATCTTTCTAATTTACTTATATTATATAATTTGTTTTATTCTCTTGATATTCTTTGATGAAAAGCATATCTAGATATGCTCACTAGCTGCTGATTGGTTGCTGCACATAGAAGCATTGTGTGATTGGCTCACCATGTGCATTGCTTTTTCTTCAACTAAGGATATTTAAATGAAGCAAAATAAATAATGGAAGTAAATTGTAATGTTGTTTCAATTTATATTCTCTATCTGATCATGAAAGAAAGATTTTGGGTTTAGTGGCCCTTTAAGCAGCAGCTGAGGCTCTGAAGCTGTTCTGCCTGCTAGATAAATGGAGCCCTAGGTTTGGATTTTTAAACCTATATTCATTGCTAGGTAAGATAGAAATTGTTCTGATTATATATATATATATATATATATATATATATATATATATATATATATATTCTGATTCAGTATTTTTCGATATTGAATAAGAATTTGACAAAGGCTGGAATCAACCACCATATTAGTATAGTGAAATGCATATTACAACAAACGCATACATTTTAAACAGCAACCAATACAAAGGATGCAAGTCTACAAGAACGAAAAGAAAATTTGGAGAAAAAAAATTAAGATTTTTAAAGAAATAAATTAAAGAAACATTCTAAAGCAAAATTAAATTCTCATACAATATATTAGAGTATGTTATTTTTGCACTACTAGCTGAGCTTTCTATGTATTCCAGTCCTCAAGTAACCACTAACAGGTCATATGTTTCTGCTTTAGTAGATAATTATAACTGCATATGTGCTACTTATAATGATTTCCTAAAGGAGAGAAATACATAAATCTGGTCCATTTGAAGGACTGGAGATGAGTAACGCTCAAGCTATAAGGATTTAGCTGTTTCAGCTCGGAGGCATAAACTAATTGACCAAACCAGTGGCTCACATGGTGCACAGGTAGAAAGACTTGATCTTATGCCATGTATTCAGCCTTTTGGGACATATTAAATTGAACTCTCTGAGGTTCTTTAGTAAAGCCCTGAGCAATAATAGGTAGCTGTTATTGTTTTCTTACGATAATGACAAAAGTGTTTACTGCATTCCAAACTATGCTTTATGGTAGATTTTAAAAATGAATTATTCTGTTATGTGGAAGAATAATTATAAAATGCATCCCATATATATATACTGGGCTCAAAATTTCAAGTCCTAAGCTACTATTAAAGATATATAATATCCCTTTAGATATTAGTTTTAGCACATAGCCCAAAATGTTTGTTTGTCAGTGCTGCAATAGAAATGTACATTCTGCAAATACAATGTGACAACTTTACTACTTACAACATGCTTTCACTAACTAACTTTCATTCGCCGCCATTAAATTTCCACTCGCCAATGGCTAGTGGAAATTTTGAGCCCTGATATATATATATATATGTAGTTACTGTGTACTATTTTTGTGTTTTATCACTAGTTTTATGATAATGCCAGCCATGTTTTCCTTAATTTTATCAATCACCTCAGCGCTGGCTACATGCTTCTTATTCTCCCTCACAAAATTCAATACCAAAATGGAAAAATACTTATTATTCATCAACTAATTAAATGAAAATCTTTTTTTTCCGTGTATTTTCTTTAAACGTTGTGCTTTCTCTGCCTTCTCCAGATCACTTCTACAAGCAGCTCACTTGTTTGGTCTAGAATACGACGTTACTGTCATGTGTGTATTTATTTTTTTTAATTTGTTTTTGGTTCCAGCTTACTCTGCCACAGAAATACACAAATCTCTTCCTAGAATATCGGAACTCCATTCTCCTTTCTTTAAATAATAGCAGATGGCATAGGGAACCTGCTGGATTATAGTAGTAAAACAATGCTCCAATTTAAGTCACTGTTCCCTGATAAAGTGTTATTAAGGCACAGAACACATTAAATTTTAGCAGTTATGTGTGATGTGTGGTTATTTTGCTTTTTGTGTTTATAAAGGACCAGTAAATACAATTGATTTGCATAATCAACAAATGCATAATAACAAGACAATGTAATATAACTTAGTTTAAACTTCAAATGAGCAGTAGATTTTTTTCTGACAAGTTTCAAAGTTATGTCTATTTCCACTCCCCCTGTATCATGTGACAGTCCTCAGCCAATCACAAATGCATATACGTATATTCTGTGAATTCTTGCACATGCTCAGTAGGAGGTGATGATTCAAAAAGTGTAAATATAAATAGAATGTGCACATTTATATAATGGAAATGAATTGGAAAGTTGTTTAAAATTGCATGTTCTATCTGAATTGTGAAATTTTAATTTTGACTTGAGTCTCCCTTTAAGGAATTTGCAATAGGCATGGACATTTTTTTAACTCAGAAGTCTCTGAACTGTACCCCACACTGCAAAATGTTTTAATTAGGTGAACATCAACTGGCTAATATATCTCCAGTCTGCTCTTCCTAACCTATCTCTGTGCACCTGGCAGGTTCCCTGTTTTCACAACATAACGGAACTTTGTAATTCTTGTTTACAAGTCTCACCATGGTCTTTGCTGTATGTCCAGTACCATGAAATTATCCTCAGGAACTTAGATACTCACTATTTTATATATATATCTATATTAGAGGTAATTTCCCACCGTGTTCTGAGTGTCAGTTATTTTTCTCTCTGCCTAATGAATAACACTCTCACTCCAACACAGACCAATTCTAAGTTTTGCCACTTCTAGCACAAATTCTCACTGAGATTTTACTGATGCTCTCAAAACATGTCTGTGCTTTAATGTAGACTGCTATAGCTAATTTCCCCTTTCTAGTCTAATTCATTGCAGGAACTGGTGAGTTCTTATGGACATGTCAATCCAGCTCAGTATTTGACTGCAACATAAGGGATAAATGTACACACTACTGAAAAAAATACATTACTTGGCAATTGATGTAAAGTATAAAGATCAATGCTTAAGTTGTATTTACTTTAAACTGAGAGTGTCACTAGTTTTGTGTGACATCATAAAAAATGAAAATAATCCGGCTAGGTGAGAGATTAGGACTTTTAAGTGGAGTGGTAAATATTCTGCTTTCATGTTTCATACTGAATAGGAAAGGCTAATACGACATACAATTTATTTTGCATGTTGCTAGTCTCTATAACCTTAGGTGTCAGCAACCTATGGCACGTGTGCTGACTGAGAGCGGTTCTCTGAGTCATTTTTTACAGCATTAGGAGTGGTGCACTAAGGACTAACACAGCCTTTGGTTCCACATTTCTGCAATGTAGGGCATCAGCCAGGCCCTAATGTTACCCTCTTCACTCCCTCCACACAGGCACCATGCACAGTTCTTGAGAAACACCACACTACCTGCTAGGGGACCCAAATCTACAGGCTGCACCTTGGGAGGCTTGAGGGGAATAAAGGTTAGGCTCTGACAGAGGAACTTAAAGGGACACTCAATCAAAATTAAACTTTCATTATTCAGATAGAGCATGCCATTTTAAACAACTTTCCAATTTACTTCCATTAACAAAATGTGCACAGTCTTTTTATATTTAAACTTTTTGAGTCACCAGCTCCTACTGAGCATGTGCAAGAATAAGTGTGTATGCATTTGTGAATGGCTGATGGCTGTCACATGGTACGTGTATGCATTTGTGAATGGCTGATGGCTGTCACATGGTACAGGGGGAGTGGAAATAAACATAACTATTAAAATTGTCAGGAAAAAAAACTACTACTCATTTGAAGTTCAGACTAAGTGCTATTGCATTGTCTTGTTATCTTGCATTTGTTGATTATGCAAATCTACTGTGCTGACTGGTCCTTTAAGGACCCTGTGACTAAGACAAGATCTGATATGACTATATAGGGTGAGGGGCTGTAGGGTCAAGAGTCTGATCTGACAAGTATAGGTGACTAACATAATAACTGCAGAGACAGGAGTCCAACTTGAGGTTCTGTCTTTAATATTAATATGATTATTGTATTTGTTCTTTATTTTCAAACATTAAACAAAAGATAAGGCTGGCACACATGATCACATTATAGTATTACTTTGGAACAGCGCTCATAAAAGGTTGCCAGCTCCTGCTCTAAGCTAATCTAGGCTGCTGTTTTAACTTTATCTTTCTCCAGGTCTACAGGTCAACTTCCTAACTCTAGTTAACTCCAAGAGCCTTCTCTTCCTTAGCACCCCACTACCACCACCCCCTGAATCCACAGTTTGCCACTTTGAATGTGAATTTAGGAATATGCTAATAACACCTAGGCTAAGGAATTTATTTTTGAAGGTGCAATAGAACTAGCTCTGAGCCTTGTCTCCTCATAAATACAAAATGCCACCCTAACTATTAATTAGATAGAAATAACAGAAGGACAAGATTTGGAAGAGATGAAAGGGCAGCACAATAAAATAAACCAAGGGTTATTGGTTCTGCCAGTAAGGCACAAAACTGTGCAACACCTATCCTGAGATGAACACAGCATGTGATTGGAGGGTACGCCCATATGTAGCTGACTTTATAGGGTTAGTAAAGACCATGTAATATAATTTTTCGGCACTCAAATTAAAATACTAGGCAAGTGTAAAAAGTGTTTAAATGCATTAACATCTGACATTGCTTCCTGCAATTATTTTTGCATTCACCACTTCCCTTATTTGGAAGAGCCAATATAGACTTGTTACCGGAGTAGACAAGGTTTACCTTTGTCATTTTGTTAGCAAAATATCCATTGTTTTACAGTTTATTATGTTATCATATATGCATATTACTAGGCCTATTAGGGACAGATATGTAGCAGGTTTAGTTTACATTGTGCACTTCCAAGTCTCATAAGTGGAAAATCTATGATTTCCAGACTTAAATTATAAGAAAAGGGGACCAAATAAATAATAAAAGCATGTTGCAAAGTTGTTTTACTACACATAATAAAACATTTGATATTACATTTACAAATAATGTCATGTCCCTTTAACTATGACTGTAACCCCTTTTCAGAGGTTAATCACCTATGGCTGTGCAAGCAATTGTAATACTAAATGCTTCAGCATATTAGAGAATTTTACTAATGATATATTATGTCTCTTTAAAGCAGCTAATAAAGTGCCTCTCCTACATTAAAATGATGGTAAATGCACTATAAGGACAATGCTATTTCCTAAAGCTTTTATTACAAATTTAACTTGTGTACTCTTATTTCTTTACTAAACTAAACTTTAACTTTTTTTATTTGCAGCCTTACCTGTCCCCGGCCGCCTCCGTGTCAAAGATACTGATTCTGAAATGTGATTGACATATGGTTCATCCAATAGCGGATACACCATTCGCCCTATGCTTTTGGTCTTCAGCACGCTCCTGCGCTGCTGCTTTGAGGGCTCTGAATTAGCAATGCACCCTGCGCAAGTGCAGTTATTAGACGAGCCGACAGCAGCCTTGTGTAAACAGTGAATCTTTTCTTGCATTATCGATTCATTGTTATACTGTTGCAGTCTCTGCTGCATGTTTGCTCATTCCGTCACACCCCTAGAGCATTTGAGTGGGCTATCGAATATAGTAAGTCAAAATTTTTACCAAAAACTATATTGTTTAGTAAATAAATAAGAGTACACAATATATATGTGAAATGAAAGCTTTAGGAAATAGAATTGTTATAGTAAATTTGCCATCACTTTAACATGAGTGTCAGTGGTGCCACCTATCCACTAGCCTGCACCTTTAGTAGCTCAGAAAATGCAAATGATGCTGTCTAAATGAAAAGAGATGCATACTACAGACCAGATCAGCATTGGCTTAGAAATAAACATTTTTTTAGGACTTTGATACCTTGGACACCATACACATATATTTATTATAAAACTAAAATTAAAAGCTAGTAAGCTCAACTATAGCAGATTAATTCCCAATTGACTCATATGATTGCTTGCAGCCTATCTTATTTGCTTAGATAATTCAAATACAGATTTTTGCTCATCATTAAACATTCAAATTTTTACCAGAGTTTAGGGAACATTATAATCTCTTCTAAAACTATTACTATTACATTAACATGCATATTGATTTATTATAGTTTGATGCACAGTCTCAATGGGGTAGATTATAAGTGACGCAAGATATTGAAATATCGTGCCAGCTCAAACTTGCGCTCTTATTACAAGTTGAAAGAAAACGCAAACAAAATTTTGTACTTGTTGGGTTAGCGCGACTGAAGACCTCACGTAAAGGGATGGGGCCAAATTAAGAGTTGCACCAAACACAAAATATATACATTAAAATAAAGTGTTACACTCATATATACACACACTACCTAACATAAATTATTCACATAAATATTAAAATTAAAAAGTTATATGGGTTCAAAGGTATATGGTATATGACAAGGTATTTGAATGGAAAGCGCTATAATGTATATATACATACATTTACATGTCTAAATATGTGTATATATGTATATGTATGTATGTATATATATATATATATATATATATATATATATATATATTACAGTATATATATATGTATACATGTGTATTTATGTTTATATGTGTATATATATGTATATATATATATATATATATATATATATATGTGTGTCCCACACTATTCCCCATATACCTAATAAACAGTCATCATGGCTACAAGTAAAAGGGATGCATAAATGAGGCTTCACAGACTGTAAGGCTTGTAAACACATCAGACTAGGTAACAAATTCACATCGGTAACAACAGGGGAGTCCTTTCAAATAGAGAGTTGTGTCAATTGCCGTTCAAAGGGTGTAGTGTATCTTATAGAATGCCAATTATGTCATCTTCAATATATAGGCAAAACATCAAGAGAAGTGAGGACACGAATTAGGGAGCACCTATCTAGTATTACGGTAGACACAGAAATGAGTAGGAAAAGAGAGGAAAAACCACTGGCTAAGCATTTTATTGAGAAGCATGTGCGAAAAACTGAGTCCTTCAGATGGACAGTTGTAGAAAAGATGAATCTGACATTAAGAGGAGGTGATCTAGACAAATACCTCAGTAAGCGAGAGGTATATTGGATATTTACTCTCAAGACTAGGTTACTGGATGGTTTCAACTCTAGGTTTGACTTAATACATTTCTGGTAATAACAACAGACGCCATACCTTGACCAGTCTCTAAATAAGTATATATTAAATTTATCACAATGGCATTCAGGATGCCACATCAAAGCTGGTATTTCACCTTTTAATATAGACATAAAGGGATATTGTGCATGTGTTATTTGACAACTCCATATTATGATGATAGGAGGGGATACTGTATTCTAAAATACTAAAACTGCATTCCACATGATATATAATAGGCTGAATGAAGAATAAAAAGGACATGCAAGTAATCTTTTCCCCTTAGTATTTGTATCTAGAGGCACAAGAACATATTATATTTTAAATATATACACATTTAACAAATAGGATTTGTACTCAAATGAATGGCTTTACAACAGCTTTGATATAAGGATATTATCAGTAAATGAAAGTTAAGCATAGGGTTAATCACAATTAATTGATTAATTAACTGATATGTATATAGTGTGTTCATTAAGGCAATGCATCAAAGGTCTATGAGTATGGCTCTTCTGAGCTGAAACGCGTTAGACCAACATGCATTGCCCCTGTCTTTTTTTACCCCAGTCTCTATTGAGACGTTTTTGCTGTTTTTATGTGACCCAATAAAGTTTATAATTTTTAACTTAAGAAGTACCGTCTGGATTACCTTCGATGTTAGCTACATACATATATAAACACATTTATAATCATGTATACACACACACATTTTAATTCAATTTTAATATTTAATAATGGGCCAGATTACGAGTGGAGCGAGGCAAACATTTAGTGCAAGCGATATCAGGTTTTTGCGTTAGTTTGCGCCCTGGTATTAGAAGTTGGAAGTTAACACAATCGCTTGAGAGCAATTCAAGTTAACGCTCGTCGGGTTAGCGCATCCTCAGAGCTGTTATCAACTGTTTTGCAAAACAAAAAAATGTCACACAACCCATCAAAAATACATTACAAAGTATATTAACAATTATAATAACACCAACTAATAAAAATGATTTCTAAAATTATTGCATAAAAAAGTTATAAGGGCTCAAAGATATGAGGTCCCAGGTTTTAGGAAAAAAAAGGCAGGCAAAGGGCTTGAACATTGAGATACATACATATACATCTCTAAAGATGTATATGTATGTATATATAAAATCTATATATGTGTACATATGTATTTATGTATTTATATGTGTATATATGTATTTACAGATGCATATAAAGATATAAACACATAAATACATATGTATACATATATAGACATAATATATACTATATATATATATATATATATATATGTGTGTGTGTGTGTGTGTGTGTGTGTGTGTGTGTGTGCATTTGAGCCCTTTGTAGCTAGCCCTTTGTAGCTAAGTAGATGAAAACATTTAAAATCATATTTATGCAATATTCATATTTTGAAAAGTGTTAAAGTGTATATTTACTGTAAATATTTCCCTTTCTAATCTTCTGCACATAGTAGAATATGTTTTAAGTATTTGTAAATAGATATCACTATATATATATATATATATATTTATATCTATATATAATCATCCATATATATATATATATATATATATATATATATATATATATATATATAGGTATATATATATACTGTACCAAAATACCATTAGATATACAGTATATTGAAATTATTATTTATGAATAAATAGAACATATTCTACTATGTGCAGAACATTGAACTATGAAATATTCATATAGGGTGTTAATTTTTCCCCCACTTTTTTGCTCCATTGACTTCTATGGGGGAATAGGTACGTACAATATTGTAAGTTCGGCTTTTTGTGTGCATCGGGTTAGCACGAGAGCGATAACTATTTAATTTCAACTAATACCAGCGCAACCTGACGCACGCAAAAATATACTTCTAGCACAATTAGCACTCTAGCGAAAGCGCTAAATAGCACTCAACTCATAATATGGCCCAATGTGTTTTATTGTGTATGTACTGTAAATATTTTACATTCCAATATTCTTCACATAGGGGGAAATGTTCTATGTATTTTTAAATAGATATGTAATACTGCGCTATTAGTTATTAGTTAATATTGTATTTTATTCTCCTTGTACTTTTTATGTAAACTCTGAAGTAATATTTAAAAACAGATTATTGCAAGTAAACAAAGGTTACAACTGATAGCTCAATCCTTCCAAGACACATGAATTGTTTTGTCCAGTTGGATTTAACACATATATCGCAATTGGATGTCAGACAAACCACCAGCCAAAGTAAGGGTTAGTTCCAGGACAATTTTAATGTCATGTGTTGCCACTATTTAACAAAAGAAAAATCCAATGAAGCAATGCAAATCAAACTACTGATAAACATTCAGTCATATAGGCAAATCTATCAACATTTACAGGGAGATTAAAGAATAACTAACGACAAAAAGAAAACAAAAATACAAATAATAAAAACATACATATCTTGTGCAATGTCTACATTTAGGGGTAGATTTAATAAAGGTTGAGCAGACATGATCCACTGTAGCCAATCGGCCGCTAGCAGGGGATGTCAATCATCCGGATCGTATTGGATGGGGATGATTTCAGTCCGCCACCTAAAAGGTCTTACGACCGCTGCTTCTAAACTTTTGTTTCAGTCAAGCCTAAAACGATAGGCATAAAATGCAGCATCTGCTGCATAATAAATCTACCACTACGGATCTTGTTATTTGACTTATGACAAGTGACTCTTGGTTTATTCACATCTGCATAAAGTTTCACTTGGATAGGCAGATCTGGGGTCACCTATGTAGATAACCAGAAGGTGAAGGAATGTTTCATCTACACAACAGCAAATGGTGGGTGGGTGCTTATAAATTATAACCATTTTTTTTTAGGACTCGAGGAATAGAGAAAGAACAACACAGTCTAAGATGGAAATCATCTGCCAGGAGGTGTCTGCTCAAGGAACATTATCTAAAACTGCTATCTGTGAAAAAGAGATTTTCTGCTATCAAGAGAATCTGCAGAATGAAACTGTCAGGGAAAAAAGTCTGCAAGAATGACTGTAGGAGAGCCTACATACGCAATAAATTTACTAAAGTATGCAACAAGGCTTCTGGAGTACCTGCACAGACCATTTGTCCAAAATAATTTCTTTAAAAAAAAAATGAAACAATATGATTTACTTCTTATTAAACATACAAATGTATATTCATTTTCATAGTTGGAAATTTAAACATAATATCATTACAGGATATTTCCATATATTGTATGTGTCTGTATGTTAAATTTTTCTTTCAAAAGTCTAATGCAAAAAGATCCTCAAACTTGGTCCTCCAGTAGTTTTGGAACTACATTTCCTATTATGCTTAGCCAGCATATCAGCTGGCTAAGCATCATGGGAAATGTAGTTCCAAATCCTCTGGAGGGCCAAGTTTGAAAATGTATGGTCTAATGTATCCAAAACATAGCCTTTCAAGAAACTGCCAAAGATCAATATTTCCATAAGTTTCAACTACGTCAATGAATTGGTGTATATATACTATTCAGTTGAGACAGATTCTACATATACATAAAGGTTCAAAATGTTTGCTCTTGAAGACACTTGATGGCATCATTGAGATATCTATGTAACTATTCATAGAAATGTTTTTTGTTTTGAAAAAAGAATAGTATTGATCTGATGAGAGGTAAGAACTGGAAGTCATATTTTGTTATGCTACAAGGAAAATTTGATAATAGAAGTAAATTAGCAAGTTGTCAAAAAATGAAATAATCATTATGGTTTTTCATGTTTCTTTAAAGTACTTTTTTAATTTTTATATACCTTTAAAGGGGCAGACAACTTGAAATGTTTATTGTTTTAAAACATAGATAATCCATTTATTACCCATTACCCAGTTTTACATAACTAACACTTATATTAATACATTTTTTTCATTTGTGATTACCTTGTATCTAAGCCTCTGCAGACTGACCCCTTATCTCATTGCTTTTGACAAACTTGCATGTTAGTCAATCAGAGCTAACTCCTAAATAACTCCCCGGTAGTGAGCACAATCTATATGACACACATGAACTAGTACTGTCTAGCTGTGATATACTGTCAAAATTCACTCAGATAAGTGACCTTCAACGGCTTAGAAATTAGCATATGAGCCTACCTAGGTATAGCTTTCAACAAAGAATACCAAGAGAACAAAGAAAATTAGATGATAAAAGTAAATTAGAAAGTTGTTTAAAATTGCCTGCCCTATCTGAATAATGAAAGTTTAATTTTGACTTGACTGTCCCCTTAACTCACTTTCTTGTTCTCTTACCTAATACATTAACCCCTTAATGACCGGACCATTTTTCAGTTTTCTTACCCTTAATGACAATGGCTATTTTTACATTTCTGCAGTGTTTGTGTTTAGCTGTAATTTTCCTCTTACTCATTTACTGTACCCACACATATTATATACCGTTTTTCTCGCCATTAAATGGACTTTCTAAAGATACCATTTTTTTCATCACATCTTATAATTTAATATAAAAAATATATAAAATATGAGGAAAAAATGGAAAAAAACACACTTTTTCTAACTTTGACCTCCAAAATCTGTTACACATCTACAACCACCAAAAAACACCCATGCTAAATAGTTTCTAAATTTTGTCCTGAGTTTAGAAATACCCAATGGTTACATGTTGTTTGCTTTTTTTGCAAGTTATAGGGCAATAAGTACAAGTAGAACTTTGCTATTTCCAAACCACTTTTTTTCAAAATTAGCGCTAGTTACATTGGAACACTGATATCTGTCCGGAATCCCTGAATATCCCTTGACATGTATATATTTTTTTTTAGAAGACAACCCAAAGTATTGATTTATGCCCATTTTGGTATATTTCATGCCACCATTTCACCGCCAAATGCGAGCAAATAAAAAAAATTGTTCACTTTTTCACAAATGTTGTCACAAACTTTAGGTTTCTCACTGAAATTATTTACAAACAGTTTGTGCAATTATGGCACAAATGGTTGTAAATGCTTCTCTGGGATCCCCTTTGTTCAGAAATAGCAGACATATATGGCTTTGGCGTTGCTTTTTGGTAATTAGAAGGCCGCTAAATGCAGCTGCGCACCACACGTGTATTATGCCCAGCAGTGAAGGGGTTAATTAGGGAGCTTGTAGGGAGCTTGTAGTGTTAATTTTAGCTTTAGTGTAGTGTAGTAGACAACCCAAAGTATTGATCTAGGCCCATTTTGGTATATTTCATGCCACCATTTCACCGCCAAATGCGAGCAAATAAAAAAAAAAGTGACATTTTTCACAATTTTAGGTTTCTCACTTAAATTATTTACAAACAGCTTGTGCAATTATGGCACAAATGGTTGTAAATGCTTCTCTGGGATCTCCTTTGTTCATAAATAGCAGACATATATGGCTTTGGCGTTGCTTTTTGGCAATTAGGAGGCCGCTAAATGCTGCTGCGCACCACACTTGTATTAAGCCCAGCAGTGAAGGGGTTAATTAGGTAGCTTGTAGAGAGCTTGCAGGGTTAATTTTAGCTTTAGTGTAGAGATTAGCCTCCCACCTGACACATCCCACCCCCTGATCCCTCCCAGACAGCTCTCTTCCCTCCCCCACCCCACAATTGTCCCCGCCATCTTAAGTACTGGCAGAAAGTCTGCCAGTACTAAAATAAAAGGTGTTTTTTTTTTTTTTTTTTTTTTAATTATTCAGCTGTGATGGACCCCTGCCTTAACCCCCAACCTCCCTGATCCCCCCCAAACACCTCTCTAACCCTCCCCACCTACCTAATTGCCACCATCTTGGGTACTGGCAGCTGTCTGCCAGTACCCAGTTTTCCCCAAAAAGTAAAGTGTTTTTGCATTTTTTATTTTTTCTGTAGTGTAGCTGCCCCAACACCCCCCCCCCCCCACCAGATCCAGATCCTGATCCTTTGATCCTTTATATAAAAAATTCTGCCCCCCTCCCTCTTACCAAAATTCATTGGTGGCAGTGCCAGTGATTGCTGCGCGCGCGCGCGCACACACACGCACGCGCGCGCGCACACACACGCACGCGCGCGCGTGCACGCAGCCCCCCCGCACGCTCCCGGCATCCGGCGTGCACAATGCACTTAAAGGAACCGGATGCCGGGTAGCGATGGGCCGCCCACCCTCCTCCCTGTAAGCTCCCACCCACCAACGAACGGCCGCATCGCTACCGGTGCAGAGAGGGCCACAGAGTGGCTCTCTCTGCATCGGATGCTTTCTAAAGGGTATTGCAGGATGCCTCAATATCGAGGCATCACTGCAATACCCTGAGAGCTGCTGGAAGCGATTGCGATCGCTTCCAGCACTCTCTAAGACAACTGACGTACCAGGTACGTCCATTGTCACTAACTGCAAGTTTTTGCAGGACGTACCTGGTACGTCAGTTGTCATTAAGGGGTTAAAGGGATACTAAACCCATTTTTTTTCTTTAATGATTCAGATAGAGCATGCAATTTTAAGCAACTTTCAAATTTACTCCTACTATCAATTTTTCTTCATTCTCTTGCTATCTTTATTTAAAAAGCAGGAATTTAAAGCTTAGGAGCTGGCCCATTTTAAGTTCAGCACCTTGGATAGTGCTTGCTTATTTAAAGTGGATACATTTAGCAAACCAGCTACAGCAGCCCACGGCTAAAAAAAAATTTGGCTAAGAGGTGACGTTTTCACCTCTTAGCCAATAGCCGTGCGGTAAATCCAGCTTGGCGCCCATGGGAGCCGTTCTCTGCTGTAGCAGCTAAGAGCGGCGATCGATTGAATCAAATAAAGGAGCTTTCTACATGAAGTATCTTATACTTCATGAATGAAAGTGCCCTTTATTTGTTTCAATAGTAAATCCTAGCGTTTGTAAAATGCTAGGATTTACTTTCATTTTAAGCTTTATATTCCTGCTTTTTAAAAAAAGATAGCAAGAAAAAGATAGCAAGAGAACGAAAAAAATTGCTAATAGGAGTAAATTAGAAAGTTGCTTAAAATTGCATGCTCTATCTGAATCATGAAAGAAAAAAATTGGGTTTAGTGTCCCTTTAATGTCCGTTCAACATGTTTAAAGGGACATTATACACTCATTTTTTCTTTGCATAAATGTTTTGTAGATGATCTATTTATATAGCCCATAAAGTTTTTTGTTTTTTTAAATGTATAGTTTTGCTTATTTGTAAATAACATTGCTCTGATTTTCAGACTCCCAACCAAGCCCCAAAGTTTTATGAGAATACCGTCAGATACCTACTCCAGCTTGCTCCTGTTTGTGTAAAGGATCTTTTCATATCTTTTCATATGCAAAAGAAGGAGGGTGGGTGTCTTATTTCCCACTTGCAGTGGGCTTTCCAGCTACCTTTTCAACAGAGCTAAACTGAGAGCTTCTAAGTAAGTTTTGAAATAGTTTTATACTAGATTTTTATCAGTATCTGTGCATCTTATTCTTTATAGTAGTGTCTATTACATGCAGTTATATGAAAATGAGTGTATACTGTCCCTTTAATTAAACACAGCAAATCAAAATCTTAAATGGATACTAAAGCCACATTTTTTCTTTCATGATTCAAACAGAGCATGCAATTTTAAGCAACTTTCTAATTTACTCCTATTATCATTTTTTCTTTGTTCTCTTGATATCTTTTTTTGAAAAAGCAGGAATCTAAGCTAAGATGCCGGCCTATTTTTGGTTCAGACCCTGGATAGCGCTTGCTGATTGGTGGCTACATTTAGCCACCAATCAGCAAGCGCAACCCAGGTGCTGAAACAATAATGGGCGGGTTCTTAAGTTTACATTCTTGCTTTTTCAAATAAAGATAGCAAGAGAATGAAGAGAAATTGATAATAGGAGTAAATTAGAAAGTTGCTTAAAATTGAATGCTCTATCGGAATCATGAAAGAAAATTTTTGGTTTAGTTTCCCTTTAAGGTTACTTTTAAATTATTAATGCTACAAACTGACCTGTAACAGTGGCAGTATATGTAATAAAATCATGGTGCTCCCAATTATTCATAGGGGTTATTTGTAGATAGACAATACATACACACATGTTACGATTAAGGAAACAAACATACCAATGTTGGATACATATTTTTTGTGTGTGTCAAAACTAGCAAAAAAAAGGATATGGGTATGTTACTTTATTACATGGATTAAATTTGAGTCGAACATGTCTTGTTTTAAGTATATACAGCAGTTTTGAAAGAAAAATACCTATAACCACTAGTGCTAACAAGTATAGATTAGTACGTTTCCTGGGCGTCAACAGTTACCCATGTAAGGATGCTTTTCCAGCATTAGATGTCTTGCATATCCATAAAACTCGATGCACGTATTTTTCTAGCATTATATGACTTTTGCTCACTGTCTACTACACACAATAAACAAACATTCTTATGCATTAAAAGTCAAAGTACTAACACAACTCATAACAAAAGTTTTAATATTCGATTTCACGCAAACATCAGAAGAAGATACAAGTTGTCTGTTGTTTTGAATCTAGGGGTTAAATTGCATGGTTCTTGTGGACAGTGGTGAGACGGTCTTATTGCCAAATGCCTTTTTGAGTGAGGCAGGTAGTAATAGCAGTTGGCAAAACCAACACTATTACAGGACTGAAAAAACTTTAAGGATACGTGACGTACAGGGTTGTTAGAGGGTTAATACAGGACAGGCATAATTAAAGAACCATTAAATACAATAGAAATGCATGATCAAAAATTGCATTATAGAAATATGATAACACTTTACACAAGCAATACATTTGTTTCTAACAAATGTCAATATTTTCTTTCATTCCCCTATCCTCTGTATCATATGAGAGCAGTCAGCCAATCACAGTCTTGTATAGGTATATAAGTTATAAATGCTTAATTGGAGCTGGTGCCTCAGAAAGTGTGCACATAAAAATACCATGCACACTACTCCAATAAAGAGCAGCTGTCATTTTACAATTGTTTGTTTGCACTAGATCCTATACAGGAAAATACTTCTGTCAGACTTCATTAACTAAACAAACTACAAGTGTATGAGGTGCGATTAAACTGTGAAGTGTGGTGAATAATGAATTTGATTTCGCTCTACCCTTTTCACAGTAGATCTAGTTATGCTCATTAACATGCATTGTATCTTGAGCACTATATTACAGTAGTGTTTGCAAAAATTTATAACATTTCTGCAAACACTGCTGCTATATAGTGATCAAGAGATGTGCATACTCATGATCATACTACTCTTCAGCAAGGGGTACCAAGAGAAAGAAGTAAATTTGACAATGATAGTAAATTGGAAAGTTGTTTTTTTAATTGCATACTTTATCTGAATCATCTGAGTTTAATTGTGATGGTCAGATCTCTTTAATTTGAACTATTGTTTATACATCTATCTTTATTTGAAAAATTGTTCCTAAAAAGGGACATTCTTTATTTAATAAAATCACTGTGTATGTTGATTTGTTGGTTAGTGCATTTAATTTAAAATCAGCCCAATTTTTTTAAATTCTCTGTTTAAAATAACTGACTTGTAAGATCACTGAATATGTTGTGTAATATGTTAGTCTGTATAGCTTTTTGCATTAAATTATTACTCTGGTACACATTCTAATCTGTAATGTAGTATTCTTTAACATGGAATTACCTACTAGTTCTTTATTACCATGTATTATTAAAGGGGCAGTGTACACAAATTTTCATAATACTGCATGTAATAGACACTACTATTAAGAAGAATATGCACAGATACTGATCTAAAAATCCAGTATAAAACCTTTTAAAAAATTACTTTGAAGCTCCCAGTTTAGCAATGCTGGTGAGGTTAGGCTGGGATAACCAGTGAAAGGGGCAGGGAAATCAGGAAGAGCAGACACTCCCCCCTTCCCTGCATATGAAAAGACCATTTAGACAAACAGGAGCAGCTATAGTCTGTAGACCTGGGTCTACATCTAACACTTTGGAGCTTGGTTAGAAGTCTGAAAATCAGCACAATGTTATTAAAAATAAGCATAACTATACATTGTTACACAAGCACTCCCAGATGGGCTATATAAATGAACCATCAACAAAACATGTATGCAAAGAAAAATCTAGTGTACAGTGTCCCTTTAACCCTTTGAAGAGATCATATGTAATTTAGTATAACCATACAACTTAACAAGATTTACAAGAAACAAGTTCATCTTCTATGCATTTGTCATGTATAATCTATGCACAAAACCACAGCCCTTGGCTGCAAAAGAGTACTTCAATCCACTGCACTATAATAAGTTGAGGTCCTTTTTAGCCGTGAAGAGGTTAACTTTCAGTTAGTGTTTAAAAATGTTATAAAATAATCAAAATTCTTTTCAAATGGTTTTGGAAATGTTTTAAATTATTTGAAAATTAAAATAGCTAAATATAGTAACTGATATGCACAGATACTTCAGATACATATAAATACAGCCAGCAGTTTGGTTTAACACACACACACACACATATATATATATATATATATATATATATATATATATATATATATATATATATATATATATATATATATATATATTTATATATATTTCAAGTGCTGCCATCAAACAGCCACTCTAGGTAATTTAAAAAACAAAAATTTAAAAAACAAACAAAAAGCATTGCAATATAATTAATTTGTGACTATATCTAATAATTTTAGTCATGGTTTGCTTTTCATTGTAAAAATTAGGTAGCTAAAATTAAAATTATTCAAATGTTTATAAGCAGATAAACAAAAACACAAATACTGTTCATGCAAATGCATACACTCACCAACAGATACCACTGTATATACCAACTTGCATATCCATAGATATATGGGCATATAAATATTTTCTCTCCTATATATGTATTTTATGTATCAATATGTATTGAATATGCATAAATATATACCCAATATGCATACATTTAAACACACACACACACACATTTATATATATATACACACACACAAATGAACACACATTATTAACCCCTACACCCCTAAACTGTACAAGCTGCTCAAACCTACTCAGGCATACTTTACACAGTACAGGTTTTTATAAATGAATATTTTCTAGACATACTTTATATACACACATTGTAAACCTACACTTCTACAAAAATGTATACCTTGCTTTCTTTAATGAAAACCTTATGCACACATACAGTCATAATATACAAGGACACACAGTTTGTTATAACACACATTCTGAAATGGTCAATAGTAAAATGACACAGAATAGATAAATAGGCAGATAGATATAAACATATAAAACATAAACAAAAAGAAAACACACAACACATACACATATCTGTCTATCTAGGTGTCTACATATCTAGATATCTGTCTGTCTAATATATTCCCACTGCATACATTTCTAATTATAAATACATATATATTTATCATCCTGTTTTAGGCAATTCATTTAGATGAATTATACTTTTTGGTTAATCATGAAATATGTTTAATAATGTATAAATATCCTATTTTAAATCCAAACAATTGTCATATTAAAAACAAATATATGGTACAAATCAGTAATGCCCAGTAAATATAAATTCTCTAAATATGCAAACGTCAATATATATTTGAGATATCCTTTCTGATTTATTACTAACTGACTGGGCTACAAAACAAATGTATTTAAAACCAATAAAATACATGGCTACACTTTGCATTTCCACAGGACTTGCAGACCAAGGGTCATTTGTGGTGGGAAATCTCCTTGTCTCATTTCCACTAAAGTCCTGGGCACCTTTATTCCTGTCACATAGCTGGCAATTTCAGATTCCATCGTAGCTGCCCTGTTTAAGATCATTAAAGATTTAAACATTGCCACAGATGATGTCCATTCTAGAATAATGTTTCATTTTGTTTTATATATTTTAATTTAAATGAATTATTAGTGAGTTAACATAATCTGCACCAGGGTGACAATACAATCCTGAGCTGGATAACATCAATCTGATTAGATACCCTCAGTATGAAACCTGAGCACCAGTAAAAGTCTTTAATATTCAAATAGAAAATAAATAAATAAACAAAAAAACATTCCTTTCTGCAAGGGACATTAGACGTACTAATAATATTGTTAAATGTGATCTCCTAAAATGAACCTAATATGTAGGACTCAAACGTCCACATATTTTATTTTGCAAAATATGTTTTATCTTGAGAAGGGAGATTCCCACACAGGCAGTCAACCAATGAAGACGAATTGAAAATACTATCTGAAATCTAACGTGGCCAATGGAGTGAGATGCAAATTATCACCTGATATATTATTATTTCACACACAACAAATCCATGAACAAATATGAATATTAGTTTAAGAGTTTCAGGTATTCCCCCAAACATTACACCTATTTTCCTGAAATATCCACCCCCTATAGCATTTTCCATATATGGCAGCAGACTGCACTGTCCAGGGTGCTTGTCAGTAACCGTGTGCACGCAGTGCAAAGTAGACCCCTGCGTGGAAAACCTATCCCCCAAGGATTCAGCACCTTTATATGTTCTCATTTCATTTGCATAAAAATCTGCAAACGTTCTAGGCATCAACCTCACATTACATATAGCTTAAACAGTAAAGCAGGTTTATAAAGACAGCATGTTCATTTAGCAGATCAGCAAAAATACACACCACTGCTTGCTGTGCAAAGGCTGTGTTAGACCACAGTGTGTTCCATACATCTAATGCAGCTACCCATCTCACACAGCCCTCTGCTCAGACCCTCTCAGCCTGTGTAGTAAGCAATGCAGCCCAGTGCACGATCAGTCCCCTGTTAAATGTACTTTCAGCTCTGATAAACCCGTTGCACTTAAATACAGAAATAAATATACAGTACCTTTCATCCACTCCACCACCTGCTTTGGGTTCCACTTGCTTATAGGTTCCATTACAAGAGCCATCTCCAGATCACTTTATCAATCACCCAAATGAAGGATAAATAACGCTTGGTATTTTCAGTGCATGGCTGACATGAGAGGACCAAACGGATTTTACAATGCTGTCCAAAGCCAAGATGATGCTTTGTCCCTCCAGGATCCACTGCACTGATTCAGTAATGTATAAAATTACAGTGCCTGATCAGTCCTAGCACCTCCCCCACTGCACACAGCCTGCAACATTGGAGCACAGTGAATGAGGAAATGCGGCAGTACAGTATATGTATACCTACTTTTAACCAGACTATATCTCATATTCCTATCAGATTGCTATAAAAAGACATCACACAGGGCAAGGTGTGCAATCCATTACTGTCTGAAAACAAATGCCTTCAGGAAAATCCCATTATTGCTCAGGAATATCATGCACCTAAAGTCTATGCTCTAGCTCTTTAGTGAATATTCTGTCTCCTGGGAAATACAATCAATAGGGGGCAAAAATAAATAAATACAAATAGGAATCATGAGAGCTTGTATATTAATAGATACACTAAGGTTCAATGTGTGTGTTCAATGTAATATTTTTAACAACACATTTTAGGAAAAGTTATGAAATTCAGAGCTCTGTTTTGTGTAAACTGTAAATGCACACACCTTGCCTTTTAAATGTTATCACACTCTGTATCAAATGATTGCATTATAGCAATGTATAGCAACTATCAGTAACTATAACACACAGCTAACTATACATTCCTATTAAAGACATAAGCATCACATTCCCTTTATGTAGGAAACATATTCTATAAATTAAATTTTATAAATACTTATAATTATATCATTTTCATGTCGCCCATTCTACTATTCTATATTAACTGTTATGGCTAATAAAAAAAAATATCATACACACTATAAATACTTATTGCAAGAGGTTATTAAATTGTATTGTCTTCTAGTAATACATATCAATTATTAAAGCTTGCGATATCCTGTTAATATATAAATAATCATATAGTATTGTATCCTATAAAGAAGATTATTGTATTCTGTCACTAAATATTACATAATCTAAATAATTATTATGCTTTGTAAATATGTATTATAATTGACAGATAATCATTTCAATAGTTATTGAATGTTTATGAAGGCTTCAGATATTTTAATATGTCAGTCATTCTTTTTTTAAATTATTATCCCGACCCCAAAACTGATCTTCATTTAACTCAAGGACTAATATTATTGCGCTGAATCACTTTTTTAGGGCCACTGTAGTGGTGTATAACATACATCTGTAAAACACATTTTTCATTTATTTTTAACCTGAGCCCATATAGGAACAGATTACGAGTGGAGCGCTGTTTAGCGCTTTCACTACAGTGCTAATTGCGCTAGAAGTAAACATTTTGTGCACGTCAGGTTAAGCTCCTATTACAAGTTGAAAGTAAAAAGTTATCGCGATCGCACTAACCCAACGCGTGCAAAACAGCTTACTTCTAGCGCAATTAGAATATTGTGTGCGTGATAACGTATCCCCCATAAAAGTCAATGGAGCAAAATGTGGAAAAAACTTAACATCCTAACCCGAACTCATGTTCTCAAGGTTGCTAACCCGACATGAAGAAATCTTAATGTTAAGGCCCTTTGCCTGCCTGCCTTTTTCTTCTTACATATAAGACCTTATATCTTTGAGCACTAACGCTCTAACCCGATGAGCGTTAACTTGAATTGCAATCAAGCAATCGCATTTACTTTCAACTTTTAATAAGAGCGCAATTTAACTTGCACACAAACGATCGGGAAAACCTGATATACTTTGCACTCCATGGGCCCCATCCGATATGCAGCGTCGCCCGCAAAAGCCGGCGACGCCGTTTTTTGCGCGGGTTTGGTATCCTATATACAGCGCCGCATATAAATGCGGCACGTATATTTCACCCGGCGGACGTAGTTTTTCCCCCCATAGACTAACATATAAAACCCGCGCAATTTGGTATCCAATATCCAGCGCAAGGCCTTACGTGGCGAAAATGGAGAAAACTTACTCCATTTTCACCTCGCCATAAAAAGCAGCCGTAGCAGGCCTTGCGCTGAGTATGGGAGCACCGTAACTCCCTAAAATGCCTACAAAAAAAAAACTTAACACCTAACGCATGCGCAATGTCTATCTACCTGTCAACCGCAATCCCCCACCGCAATACCTAATAAAGTGTTTAACCCCTAAACCGCCGCTCCCGGACCTCGCCGCCACTAAATAAAGTGTTTAACCCCTAAACCGCCGCTCCCGGACCCCGCCGCCACCTACATTAAATTTATTACCCCCTAATCTGACCCCCCTACACTGCCGCCACCTACATTAAATATATTAACCCCTAATCTGATCCCCCTACACCGCCGCCACCTACATTAAATATATTACCCCCTAAACCTATGTCTAACCCTAACACCCCCTAACTTAATTATTATTTAAATAAATCTAAATAATATTAATATTATTCACTAAATAATTCCTATTTAAAACTAAATACTTACCTATAAAATAAACCCTAAGATAGCTACAATATAATTAATAATTACATTGTAGCTATTTTAGGATTTATATTTATTTTACAGGCAACTTTGTATTTATTTTAACTAGGTACAATAGCTATTAAATAGTTAATAACTATTTAATAGCTACCTAGTTAAAATAATTAAAAAATTACCTGTAAAATAAATCCTAACCTAAGTTACAAATACACCTAACACTACACTATCAATAAATTAATTAAATAAATTAACTACAATTATCTAATATAAAATACAATTAAATAAACTAAACTATATTACAAAAAAACAAACACTAAATTACAAAAAATAAAAACATATTACAAGAAGTTTAATCTAATTACACCTAATCTAAGCCCCTTAATAAAATAGCCCCCCAAAATAATAAAATTTCCCTACCCTAAACTAAATTACAAATAGCCCTTAAAAGGGCCTTTTGCGGGGCATTGCCCCAAAGTAACCAGCTCTTTTACCAGTCCTTAAAAGGGCTTTTTGCAGGGCATTGCCCCAAAGTAATCAGCTCTTTTACCTGTAAAAAAAAGAAATACAATACCCCCCCACATTACAACCCACCACCCACACACCCCTACTCTAAAACCCACCCGATCCCCCCTTAAATAAACCTAACACTACCCTATTGAAGATCACCCTACCTTGAGCCGTCTTCACCCAGCCGCGCCGAACTCTTCATCCGATCTGGACACAAGTGGTCCTCCAGACGGCCAGAAGTCTTCATCCGATCGGGGCAGAAGAGATCCTCCATCCAGCAGAAGTCTTCATCCAAGCGGCATCTTCTATCTTCATCCTTCCGGCGATGAGCGGCTCCATCTTGAAGACCTCCGGCGCGGAACATCCATCTCTGCCAACGACTACACGATGAATGATTGGTCCTTTAAATGACGTCATCCAAGATGGCGTCCCTCGAATTCCGATTGGCTGAAAGGATTCTATCAGCCAATCGGAATTAAGGTAGGAAAAATCAGATTGGTTGATTTAATCAGCCAATCGGATTGAACTTCAATCCGATTGGCTGATTGGATCAGCCAATAGAATTGACGTCGCTTTCTATTAGCTGATCCAATTAGCCAATCGGATTGACGTTCAATCTGATTGGCTTATTACATTTTTCAGATTTGTCCTACCTTAATTCCGATTGGCTGATAGAATCCTATCAGCCAATCGGAATTCGAGAGACGCCATCTTGGATAACGTCATTCAAAGGACCAGCTATTTGTTGGGTAGCCGTCGGCAGAGATGGATGTTCCGTGCCGGAGGTCTTCAAGATGGAGCCGCTCATCGCCGGAAGGATGAAGATAGAAGATGTCGCTTGGATGAAGACTTCTGCTGGATGGAGGACCTCTTCTGCCCGATTGGATGAAGACTTCTGCCCGGCTGGAGGACCACTTGTGCCCGGATCGGATGAAGAGTTCAGCCCGGCTGGGTGAAGACGGCTCAAGGTAGGGTGATCTTCAATGGGGTAGTGTTAGGTTTATTTAAGGGGGGATTGGGTGGGTTTTAGAGTAGGGGTGTGTGGGTGGTGGGTTGTAATGTTGGGGGGGATTTGTATTTCTTTTTTTTACAGGTAAAAGAGCTGATTACTTTGGGGCAATGCCCCGCAAAAAGCCCTTTTAAGGGCTGGTAAAAGAGCTGGTTACTTTGGGGCAATGCCCCGCAAAAGGCCCTTTTAAGGGCTATTTGTAATTTAGTTTAGGGTAGGGAAATTTTATTATTTTGGGGGGCTTTTTTATTTTATTAGGGGGCTTAGATTAGGTGTAATTAGATTAAACTTCTTGTAATATTTTTTTATTTTTTGTAATTTAGTGTTTGTTTTTTTTGTAATATAGTTTAGTTTATTTAATTGTATTTTATATTAGATAATTGTAGTTAATTTATTTAATTAATTTATTGATAGTGTAGTGTTAGGTGTATTTGTAACTTTATTTTACAGGTAATTTTGTAATTATTTTAACTAGGTAGCTATTAAATAGTTATTAACTATTTAATAGCTATTGTACCTAGTTAAAATAAATACAAAGTTACCTGTAAAATAAATATAAATAATAAAATAGCTACAATGTAATTATTAATTATATTGTAGCTATTTTAGGGTTTATTTTATAGGTAAGTATTTAGTTTTAAATAGGAATTATTTAGTGAATAATATTAATATTATTTAGATTTATTTAAATAATATTTAAGTTAGGGGGTGTTAGGGTTAGACTTAGGTTTAGGGGGTAATATATTTAATGTAGGTGGCGGCGGTGTAGGGGGGTCAGATTAGGGGTTAATATATTTAATGTAGGTGGCGGCGGTGTAGGGGGATCAGATTAGGGGTTAATATATTTAATGTAGGTGGCGGCGGTGTAGGGGGGTCAGATTAGGGGTTAATATATTTAATGTTGGTGGCGGCGGGGTCTGGGAGCGGCAGTTTAGGGGTTAATACATATAATGTAGGTGGCGGCGGGGTCCGGGAGTGGCGGTTTAGGGGTTAATACATATAATGTAGGTGGCGGCGGGGTTAATACTAGGATAGGTTTATTGCGGTGTGGGCTATGGCGGTTTAGGGGTTAATAATTAGGCTTATTGCGTTGTGGGGGGTTGTCGGTCTAGGGGTTAATACATTTATTATTAGGAGTAAGAGGGGGGATTGCGGATATAGGGGTATACGTGTTGGGATGATGTTTGGGAGGCGTGTTAGACAGTTCCCGGAGATTTCATATTTTAGTAAGTTTTTGTAGGCGCAGGCAGTTTCTATAGTGCCATAAGTTACTGGCGACTCCAGAAATTTGTACTTACGCTTAATTCTGGACATCGCTAGTTTGTCCGTCTTACGGGACTTTAGCAACTGCCGGCGGGGTATATGTAATACCCCAATGGGCGAGGTGAAACTACGGGCGCCGCAGGTTCCCTTGCTTGCGCTGAAAACTACTCTGTATATCAGATCGCGCCCCATTTGTAATCTGGCCCATTATAACTACTGGCGGAAAGGGACAGGTAAAATCTTATGATCGACTGCTTAGCATCCTTATGTTCCTTTTGGGCACACCTGTTATGGATAGTGACTGAATGTATAATTTAGACAGCTGTTACCATCCTATAGATAGCTATTGTATCTTTTATAATGATTATTTTTCCTATGGGTTACTATTTCATACTTTAAATCATTATTGTTTCATATAACTATCTGTATTGTACCTTACAGATAACTATTGTAGTAGGTAGATATTTAAAGGGACATAAATTCGAAATTTGTCCTTTTTATTTCAGATAGAGCAAACAATTTTAAACACATTTCCAATTCACTTATTTTATCTAATTTGCTTTATTCTCTTTGTATCCTTTGTTGAAAATTATACCTAGTTGCTTATTGTGCCTTCAGCTAGCTCCCAGTAGGCAATGCTGCTCCTTCAAGAAAGGTTAACAACAGAATAAAGCAAAATTGATAACAGAAGTTAAATAGAAAATTGTTTATAAATTCATGCTCTATATGAATCGTGAAAGACAAAATTGGGGTTCATGTCCCTTTAATGTATCATAGTTAGCTTTAACAAAACTATGGCCAAGTTTAGAAGCCAATCACAAAAAGACAAGCTTTATAGAGTGTTAGTATCACTGGAACGCAATCTATACCGCTTGCCTTTTTGTACTCGGATGGTATTCAAATCGATAACTCCTGAGCTCAAGTAATGATTTTTTTTTTAATTTTTTCTTTGCTATACACTTTCCATGTTAATTTTACATATAAGACTTTACACCTGCACACATACAACATTCTCTTAAACCCTTCTACAAATGTTTTTATTTTCTGTTTTAACCCTTTGACCTTCATTCATATATACCCTTAGTCACATATCAAATATCTTTTGTAACTATTGCACCCACAGCTGAATATTTTATTTCAGATGATTGCATTCTGTAGATAACTATTTTACTAATAAGGTAACATTTGTACCCTATAAAAAGTTGATGCAACATATCAATAACTATTGTATATACCCTAAATAACTATTAGATTATGTATAAAAACATATTATATAAATCATATAGGAATTAAAACATAGTTTACATCCTGAATACTTTTTAACATATATATATATATATATATATATATATATATATATATATATATATATATATATATATATATATATATATATATATATATATATATATATGAAGCAAAGTCTAAAAATAGCATTTATTTTGTATTTTATAGATTTTGCACAGAGGTTGTGTTAAGATCCAGAGTTATTCATACTTTGATGTATTTGGATGTCAGTTTTGTTTGTACGAAGACATTAAATACTGCAAACCTGCTAGGATGCATAGCTCTGCACGACTGAAAATAACTAAATATTGAACTAATTGGTGTGGACACAGTAGGGAAGGGAAAGAAGCTGGTTAAAGCATAAAAAAATATCTGAACTAAACATTTCATTTTATTTTCTCAGAAGCAGGCTCCATATTTCTCATTGATTTATTGTCAATATATCAATGCTGACAGAAGCTTTCATTGATACCTGCCCTGTTCACTGACAATCTCTAGGGATATTTAAGACTGTCATCGTCCTTGTTAACTTTGTGTATAAATGATTCTAGAACTATACAAACTTAAAAACATATGGCAAATAAAAAATAACCCATAGTCACCAAAGCTGTATCATCCCATCAAATATATGTGGGGATAACCATAAAATATTATACCTAAAAGATGTCAGATGTTTAGTTAACCCAGCATCTTTATCGTTTATGTGATGCAAGGCATATGTTATAAATCTGCTAAATATGTAAATTTTAGTTTGTTTATTGGGAATAAAAGCATTAAAAGCTGATAACCAAATTGAATGCAGACAGAAAATATAAAAAGGTAAAATACTGTGGGCCAGATTACAAGTGGAGTGCTAATTAGTATTCCCGCTTGAGCGTTAATTGCACTAGAAGTAAGCTTTTTGTGCTTTTCTGGTTGTGTTCGTATTATGATTTAAAAGAAAACTGTTTTCGCTTATGCGCTAACCCAACACGTGCAAAAAGCCGAACTTACAATATCGCATGCGCTTCGCGTATTCCCCCATAGAAGTCAATAAAGAAAAAAAAACCTGATTGCATATTCTCATGTGCGCTAACCGACAGAAAAATATGATTTTTTCACATTCCAATGTTCTTCACATAGCAGAATATTTTCTATTTATTCATATATAAATATTTCTACATACAGCTGATGCTTTTTGGTACAATATATAGCTATACCTATATTTATAGATGATTTTATATAAATATATAGAGATATTTATAGCAATATCTATATAAAAATACTTTGAACACATTCTGCTATGTACAGAACATTGGAATGTGAGCTATTTACACTACATACATAGTTAAAACCTTAATTAAATATGAATATTGCATAAATATGCTTTTACATGTTTTCATCTACTTAACTGCAAAGGACTCCAATGCACTTATATATATATATATATATATATATATATATATATATATATATATATATATATATATATATGTCTATATATGTGTACATTTGTATTTATGTGTTAATATGTGTATATATGTCTTTAAATACATATATACACATATAAATACATAAATACACTCACCGGACTTCATCACTCACCGGACTTCATCAATCTGTTTACCTGTTTATTTTTTATTGGTAAACGTTTTAGGCGTTCTACCGCTTTCCTCAGACATACAAAAAGAAAACATAAACTTACTCCATCACCAGTAGTTATATATATATATATATATACATATATATATATATATACACCCTCACACCAGTCAAAGACTGCCACGCTCTCCCGGGTAATCGCGCCATATGATGACATCATCACCCCGGGCAACCCGTGGCCTCGTCCGAACTATAGATAAAAACAATGAAAACATGAGATCAGGAGCATCTGATATCTCTACTTCATATCCTCTGTAAATAATTAAATAACAGCTATAACTGTTTACAATAACATAACTGCACAATCACTACTAAAGATATGAACCCAGATCTAGTGGTTTCCCACAAAGATGCTAGGATAAGGCATTGTAAGATAATGATTATTTGATAATACATATCTTATAGTACTTAAAGGGCCACTGTAAGTAAATATTTTCTATGCCTGTTACTAACTAACTACCCCAAATACGCTTTTTATCAATAGCATTTCATTAACATATCTCTACCATATATCAGAAATCTTGTCTGCAAATTTAATTGTTTTCCAAACCCACTCCGTGGGTATTCTTTGCTCTGTACCAATCCGCTTACAATACCTAGGTTTCAAAATGGTGCTTTAAACACAAAGTTATTGGTTTAAGTATTTTGAACATGCAGTGCTGAAAATAGTGGGCAGGATAACGTGACATCATCGGCAAATAAAAGATATAACTTTTAGAACGTTATGAAACTTCGTTTTGGAGAAAATATAAGTCAGTAGGTTTTAATTAATGTTTATTAACTTTAATATGTTAGTTGTTTAGCTTAAAATTATAACAGAAAGTAATCCTTTAACTATTAAAAGGTTCAAAATATTAAAAGGTTCGAAATATTCAATATGTTTAATATGTTACATACAGGCAATTTGAAAGGTAGCTACATTCATTGGGTTCTTTTCCTACGATTACCATGGTGACCGGAGACAGCTTGGATCAGAGGTTACAATGTATACGGTCATCATGGCAACTGATGTAAACATTGCTTTAGTAGCGATCGTGCAGTTATGTTATTGTAAACAGTTATAGCTGCTATTTGATTATTTACTCAGGATATGAAGTAGAGATATTAGATGCTCCCGATCACATGTTTTCATTTTTTTATCTGTAGTTCGGCCGTGGCCACGGGTTGCCCGGGTGATGTCATCATTTGGCGCGCCTACCAGGGAAAGAGCGAGGCAGTCCAAGGCTGGTGTGAGGGTGTATATATATATGACTATTGGTGATGGGGTAAGTTTATGTTTTCTTTTTGTATGTCTGAGGAAGGTGATAGAACACTGAAAATGTTTACCAATAAAAGATAACAGATTGACGAAGTCTAATGAGTGCTTTTTGTATGGACTGTGGATATTATATTTGCAGCAGCCCGGCAATAGGACATTGGCTTTCTGGAGTGCTAACCTGCAGAACTTCTATATATACATATATATAGAGAAGGCACAAAAGGAGTCCACCAAAGTGCAGGTAAAACATCTACTTTTATAGAGGATTTAAAAGTAGTAAGGATGATACAACATCCACCAACATCAACAAGGTAATAGGAAACAGTGTAGCCTGGAAGGGCTTACGCGTTTCGGCTAACAAGTCGTAGTCATAGCCTAACATCCAGGTACAGCTGAACTTTTTAAAGGGAACAAATCAAACATGATTGGCTAAAATATTTTAAAGGAATACTAACAAGAATCCTGTGTTTTAACAAGTAATTTGACAATTGATAACAGTAAATTACTATATATATATATATATATATATATATATATATATATATATATATATATATACACACTATGTTGATGGTAATTTTATGCACAAATTGTCAAGCCATTACTACAAAATGATTATTTATATATATATGCATTATATGAAATAAAATTAATAACAATAATAACAGAGTTTGAGTCAGAGCTGGAAAGAATTATTATTAGGTTTAAATATATGTAAATACGAACATACATAATGTTGTGAATAAATACACATGTGTAATGGTAAGTCAAACACCAGGCTAAAAGATGCATTTGCACAGCATTAAATGTTGGAAAATGACTATTGCTGTTACTTTTGTAACTATTGAAAATTTCTTATTTCGCCCAGTTTGAAACACCATATTAAATAAAAACTATATACTGTATGTATGTGCGTATACAATATTTAATAGGTTAACCGTTATACATATGAAAAACAAAAAAAACCAATACAAGTAAAAAAGCGAAAAAGTCGTCAGAGAAGAGAGAAGGGTAAACATTAGAACAATAGAACAATATAAAATCCCAAACAGAGTCCCATTGCCGTAATACATAGCAGCACTGTGAGCTTGATATATAATGTAAATCCTAAATATGTGTATATGACTGCTCACATACTATTATTAAGATGAAAGGTATCAATAACAATGGTTTTATGAATTCTAGGAGTGATTATTCCCAATAAATAACTAGATCATATTCAGAATTCAAGCCAAATGGCATTCTGGTTTTTAACTTAAATATCCAAAACATCTCTCTCTTTCCAAGCAGACGTTCTCTATCACCCCCTCTCCTGGTTTTGTGAACCTGTTCAATAATGTTCCACTTGAAAGAAGAGATATGTTTATCATGACAACGTACAAAATGTTGTACAATAGGAGCAGTAGAAGTACCAACATTAATTGATGAAAAATTTTCTCATATCCGTGAACGAACGTCACGTGTTGTTAATCCTAAATATTGTAAATTGCACTGTATACATGTGATGAGATAAACTACTAGCAACATGTACAATTCAAACATACAAAAATTTCAAAAAATTCCCTTGTAAACATAGACTGGAAACTATTAGTGATAAGCCCTTTATCACAGGGCTTACATTTTTTATGTCCACATCGAAACATCCCATTGTGGGCTAACCATGAGCTCTGCCTGTTTGAAATCTGAGGCAATTTTGAAGGAGAGACCATATTTCCTATTGACTTGCCACGTCTGTATTAGCATCTGATGCCTTGTTTAACAACATCTATCAACAGCCTATCATCAGCAGATAATGTGTTGAAGTGCTTGCGTACTATCGTACAGATCTCATTTTACTGCGTACTGTAACTCGTAACAAATGTTACCCCTTTATAGGTTTTATCACATTTGCAAGAATCCTTCAAAAAGCTTTATCGCCCTACACTTTCAGCCTCCTTTTTAGCTTTGGCTATATCAGCTTTCTTATAGCCTCTTTCTTTTAATCTTTCAGTTAACAAACTGGCTTCCAATTTGTATGTGACATTATTGGAACAATTTCGCCTAGTCCTTACAAATTGACCTTTGGCTATGGCATAAGGGATATGCCTAGGATGGCAGCTCTTTGCATGGAGTAACATGTTGCCCACAATCGGTTTGCGATAGACCTTAAAGGCTGCTGTGCCATCTGACTGTCCAACCAATGTCACATCCAAATAAGTAATACTTTTATGGTTGAACTCAAAGGTGAACTTTAATCCAACGATATTGCAGTTCAACCAAGTCAAAAATTCTTTAGCCATTGTCTCTCCCCCATGCCAAACCAAAAGCAAATTGTCAATTAATCTTTTGCACTGGGATATGTACTGTCTATAGGGGTTGCTATCTGCAACTTCATCAAAGAATGTAAGTCGACGTTTCAGCTTATAACTTAAGCCGTCTTCAAGACCATCTTTGGGAGTTGCTGTTTACAAGTACTGCGTCTCGATTGCCATATGAAAAACCCACTGAAAGACTTGCATTTAGGCTATTGTTGGAAGTGTTATTGCCGATTACTAGAGGATCTCAATATCCCTCTAACCAGACTGTGCTCCAAGTCCTCCCACCAGCAGCAGAGAGTGTTTACTGGAAGGGTATCTGTTCTCTTTCCAGGGGGAACTTAGTTCCTCTTGCAAAAATAGTGCAGGAACTCCGTTTCCATGCATCCCCAGCTGGACTTGACCTCTGACTCACAGTTTGTTTTGGCAGTTAAGTACTTAATCACAAAGGACCTACATTAAAAATACATATTCTAAAGGCATATAAAATGATATCGATAATTTGCTAAACAACCTATAAAACTCAAGTCAGTATGTTTAGCTCATCTCCCTTAAAGGGACACTGAAATAAAAATACTTTAAATTGGTTGAACGTTTCTAAACAAGACACATTTCAATGCACTTTTATTTCTTTCGCCGCAATGTTATTTTTTTTAAATTATTTTCCAAACCCACTCTGTAGGTACCATTGCAGGTTGTCCAATCTGGGCTGACAACCCAGGTTGGAATATAGTGGCACTTAGCTGCGAAACGCATGCGCAAGCTCTAGCAACGTCATTGAATACAATGTAATCCCTATCATGTGCGCATGCATGATTCAAAGAAGTGTGTGGGTAATTTCAGTATCAGGGAGGGAATGTGCGCATGCGCGAGTTTGACAATACCAATGCGCATGCGCAGGGTGACAAATTCGTCAAATAATTATATTCATGAAATCGTCATTCGATTGGACATTGATTTTGATCTGCCCATATTTGAGAGTTAGATTTATTGATGTCATCACCGAAAAATAAAATTATATTTTATCATGATAAGCAGCATCGTTGGAGTGAAAAAGTAGGTAATTTAGGATTTATTTACATACGTTATATGAAATTTTTGGTCCGCTTGTGACAAAAAAAACAAAGGTTTGTAATCCTTTTATTTTGGCAAACTAGGACTAGCTATAAATGAGTTTGTCTACTGATCTAAGCAATTAGTGTATAGCATGTAACTAGTTTAGGCAATCTGCAGCTCTTTTGGAAGAAACCTTAGATACAGAATTTGATTTTTGGCCTCTTTAGCGAGTGTGAATCAATCAAAATTTTTACACAAAAACAAAACATTTTACAGCAAAAACAAGCATAATAAATAATCATGGTATATTGCATATATTTTACTATATAAAAGTCTCTTTAACTGGTCTGTTCACATGCATGGTTGAGGTCTGCTCACACCCTTAACAACTGAGTGAAGGACTGCTGTTTGGGAAGGGTGAGAAGGGAACCCACCCTGAGCCCTGCACATTCAGGGGCCCTGCACTATCATCTGGGGTGAGGGTATGAAAATGTGCAATGTACATCCTGCATTTAGTTTTTAATAAAGTGTTTATGGTATCAGGAGATGTAATATATAGTGTAACTCTTTATATAGGACACACTGATAGTTGGGTAGGGGAGGTCCATAGAGGACACAGGGCATACAGGGGAGGGATAAGGGAGCTGGACTGAGGGTCCTCACACAGAACATGCAGTAAACTTTACATACAATGGGCTAGATTACAAGTGGAGCGCTAAACTATCACGCTCCAGCAAACATAATACCAGCATTATTGTGTGCTGGAATTACAAAGTGGAACGCTAATATCACTTGCATGCTAGCGATATTTAGCGCTCCACTTGTAATCCAGCCCAATTTATTTTAAAAAGTGCAAATGAAAAATATTTCTCAGGATTAATATTTTTTTACACAAATCATTTTAATTATAAAAGAAATGAAAAATCTAAGAAAACATTATGTTGAGCAATCTCATGCCCCCCCCCCTCCAGTCTAATTGTGTTTAGAAACTTGCATGCAGGTAAGGGGTGCTTCAAGGCTTGTTGTCCTACTAATGGTGTTAAAGGGACAGTAAACACTTTGTCATTACAAGACATTTCTGTTGTGCTGCTATAGAATAACATATCAGCCATGTCTTAACATTTAAAACAAATAAACATCCTTTTCACTGCAGTTATTTTTCAGTAGTCAAACTCCACTCACCATTTACCTTATTTGGAGAAGCCAATCTGGGCTTTAGTCCACAGACAAGGCTAGTTAGTCATTGTCATAAAGTTAGTATAAAGTTAATTGTTTTGCAGTTGTTATCAGTAAAAGCCTATTGGTGACAAATATGTGGTAGGGTTAGCACTGAGAGGTCAGAAGGTGTATTTCAAGTTCTGAGAAGTAGTAATTGCTCAATTTTCAGAGCTAAATTACATGAAAAGGGGCAGAATAAATAATGAAAACACATTGCAAAGTTGTTTCATTATGCATAACTAAACATTTTATAAAAAAAAATCTGTGTTTACTGTACATTTAAAGGCAAGATATAAATCCTAGTATCGCCACCTGTGATTATACACTACTGGGATACTATGGCCATAGATAGTCCTTGGGTTTACTGTTAAATTATTTGCCCTCATGCAGAGTCAGCTATAGTAAATGGTCAGTAAAACACAGGTGAAATGTGCCAGGTAAAGTACTACTGTAAACAGTGCCAGAGTGAAATATTAACTATAAAACAGGTGTGTCCAAAATGTATATTGAAATCTACCAGTAGATCTCTTAATTGTTGACTGGTAGATCCCAATTCTGCTGTTTGATTTCCCTTATTTCTCTCAGCGAGTAGGGACATAAAGGGTTCTAGTTAAACAAATGTAAAACATTTGTTTTTGTTTACAAGTATATTCTGCACCATTACAGTGTCCTCAATTTAGAAAATAAGGGACACAAGACATGGGGGCCCATTTATCACGCTCTGGATTGGAGCTTGAGGGCCCGTGTTTCTGGCCGCAGGCAGGCACGCCAGGCACGCTGCTCCATAACCTGTCCGCCTGCTCTGATCAGGGGGACAGACATCACCGCAATTCAACCCGATCGAGTACGATCAGGTTGATTGACACCCCCCTGCTGGTGGCTGCGAATCTGCAGGGGGCGGCGTTGCACCAGCAGCTCACAAGAGTTGCTGGTGCAATGCTGAATACGGAGAGCATATTGCTCTCCGCATTCAGCGAGGTTTGTCGGACCTGATCCGCAATGTCGGATCAGGTCCGACAGACCTTTGTTAAATAGGCCCCATAGACCGTGCATATGGGCACCTCTCAAATGTGCCGAGTAGCATAGAAAGGAATACAGGTAAAACTCGAAAAATTAGAATATCTTGCAAAAGTTCATTTTTCACTAATGCAACTTAAAAGGTGAAACTAATATATGAGATAGACTCATTACATGCAAAGCAAGATAGTTCAAGCCGTGATTTGTCATAATTGTGATGATTATGGCTTACAGCTCATGAAAACCCAAATCCACAATCTCAGAAAATTAGAGTATTGCGAAAAGGTGCAATATTCTAGGCTCAAAGTGTCCCAATCTAATCAGCTAATTAAGCCATAACACCTGAAAAGGGTTCCTGAGCCTTTAAATGGTCTATCAGTCTGGTTCAGTAGGAATCACAATCATGGGAAAGACTGCTGACCTGACAGTTGTGCAGAAAACCATCATTGACACCCTCCGTAAGGAGGGAAAGCCTCAAAAGGTAATTGCAAAAGAAGTTGGATGTTCCCAAAGTGCTGTATCAAAGCACATTAATAGAAAGTTATGTGGAAGGGATAAGTGTGGAAGAAAAAGGTGCACAAGCAGCAGGGATGACTGCAGCCTGGAGAGGATTGTCAGGAAAAGGTCATTCAAAAGTGTTGGGGACTTTCACAAGGAGTGGACAGAGGCTGGAGTCAGTAATCAAGAGTCATCACACACAGACAGATCCTGGACATTGGCTTCAAATGTTGTATTCCTCTTGTCAAGCCACTCCTGAACAACAAACAAAGTCAGAAGCGTCATACCTGGGCTAAAGAAAAACAGACCTGGTCTGTTGCTCAGTGGTCCAAAGTCCTCTTTTCTGATGAGAGCAAATTTTTCATCTCATTTAGAAACCAAGGACCCAGAGTATGGAGGAAGAATGGAGAGGCACACACTGCAAGATGCTTGAAGTCCAGTGTGAAGTTTCCACAGTCTGTGTTGATTTGGGGAGCCATGTCATCTGCTGGTGTTGGTCCACTGTGCTTCATTAAGTCCAGGGTCAATGCATCTATTTACCAGGATTTTAGAACACTTCATGCTTCCATCCGCAGACAAGCTTTATGGGGATGCTGAGTTCATTTTCCAGCAGGACTTGGCACCTGCCCACACTGTCAAAAGCACCAAAACCTGGTTCAATGACCGTGGGATTATTGTTCTTGATTGGCCAGCAAACTCGCCTGACCTGAACCCCATAGAGAATCTATGGGGCATTGCCAAGAGAAAGATGAGAGACATGGGACCGAACAATGCAGAAGAGCTGAAGGCCGCTATTGAAGCATCCTGGTCTTCCATAACACCTCAGCAGGGCCACAGGCTGATAGCTTCCATGCCACGCGCATTGAGGCAGTAATTGCTGCAAAAGGGGCCCAAACCAAGTACTGAGTACATACAGTATGCCTGCTTATACTTTTCAGAGGTCTGATATTGTACTATGTACAATCCTTGTTTTATTGATTGCATGTAATATTCAAATTTTCTGAGATTGTGGATTTGGGGTTTTCATGAGCTGTAAGCCATAACCATCATAATTATGACAAATTACAGGCTTGAACTATCTTGCTTTGCATGTAATGAGTCTATCTCATATATTAGTTTCACCTTTTAAGTTGCATTAGTGAAATAAATGGACTTTTGCACAATTTCTAATTTTTCGAGTTTCACTTGTATATGCCTAAAAACTGGCTAAATTAGCTGTGCAAGATAAAATGAAGCATATAAAGTGTGACACTGTGACAAGACAATAATCAGTCCATGAAATAGAGTAAGATAGAAAGATGATACAGGGTATTAACAATAATATTTCACGTGCTGTATGTTGAAATGTAAGATTGTTTTCTTACGGCTAGATTTAGAGTTCTGCGGCCAAAGGGGTGCGTTAGCTACGCGTGCTTTTTTTCTCCCGCACCTTTTAAATACCGCTGGTATTTAGAGTTCACAGAAGGGCTGCGTTAGGCTCCAAAAAGGGAGCGTATAGCATATTTACCGCCACTGCAACTCTAGATACCAGCATTGCTTACGGACGCGGCCAGCTTCAAAAACGTGCTCGTGCACGATTCCCCCATAGGAAACAATGGGGCTGTTTGAGCTGAAAAAAAACCTAACACCTGCAAAAAAGCAGCGTTCAGCTCCTAACGCAGCTACATTGTTTCCTATGGGGAAACACTTCCTAAGTCTGCACCTAACACCCTAACATGAACCCCGAGTCTAAACACCCCTAACCTTACACTTATTAACCCCTAATCTGCCGCCCCCGCTATCGCTGACCCCTGCATATTATTATTAACCCCTAATCTGCCGCTCCGTATACGCTGCCACCTACGTTATCCCTATGAACCCCTAATCTGCTGCCCCTAACACCGCCGACCCCTATATTATATTTATTAACCCCTAATATGCCGCCCCCAACGTCGCCACTACCTACCTACACTTATTAACCCCTAATCTGCCGACCGGACCACGCCGCTATTATAATAAAATTATTAACCCCTAATCCGCCTCACTCCCGCCTCAATAACCCTATAATAAATAGTATTAACCCCTAATCTGCCCTCCCTAACATCGCCGACACCTAACTTCAAGTATTAACCCCTAATCTGCCGATCGGAGCTCACCGCTACTCTAATACATTTTTTAACCCCTAAAGCTAATTCTAACCCTAACCCTAACACCCCCCTAAGTTAAATATAATTTTATTCTAACAAAATAAATTAACTCTTATTAAATAAATTATTCCTATTTAAATCTAAATACTTACCTGTAAAATAAACCCTAATATAGCTACAATATAAATTATAATTATATTGTAGCTATTTTAGGATTAATATTTATTTTACAGGCAACTTTGTAATTATATTAACCAGGTACAATAGCTATTAAATAGTTAATAACTATTTAATAGTTACCTAGTTAAAATAATAACAAAATTACCTGTAAAATAAATCCTAACCTAAGTTACAATTAAACCTAACACTACACTATCAATAAATTAATTAAATACAATACCTACAATTATCTACATTTAAACCTAACACTACACTATCAATAAATTAATTAAATACAATATCTACAAATAAATACAATGAAATAAACTAGCTAAAGTACAAAAAATAAAAAAGAACTAAGTTACAAAAATAAAAAAATATTTACAAACATTAGAAAAATATTACAACAATTTTAAACTAATTACACCTACTCTAAGCCCCCTAATAAAATAACAAAGACCCCCAATATAAAAAAATGCCCTACCCTATTCAAAATTAAAAAAGTTCAAAGCTCTTTTATCTTACCAGCCCTGAAAAGGGCCCTTTGTGGGGCATGCCCCAAAGAATTCAGCTCTTTTGCCTGTAAAAAAAAACATATACAATACCCCCCCCCCCCCCAACATTACAACCCACCACCCACATACCCCTAATCTAACCCAAACCCCCCTTAAATAAACCTAACACTAAGCCCCTGAAGATCTCCCTACCTTGTCTTCACCTCACCGGGTTCAGCGATCGGTCCAGAAGAGGGTCCGAAGTCTTGATCCAAGCGGCAGCTGAAGAACTCCATCATCGGGCTGAAGTCGGAAGTCCATCATCGGGATGAAGTCTTCTATCAAGCGGCATCTTCAATCTTCTTTCTTCCGGAGCGGAGCGGAGCCATCTTCTTCCCATCCGACGCGGAACCATCCTCTTCAACCGACGCCTACTCGCCGAATGACGATTCCTTTAAATGACGTCATCCAAGATGGCATCCCTCGAATTCCGATTGGCTGATAGGATTCTATCAGCCAATCGGAATTAAGGTAGGAATATTCTGATTGGCTGATGGAATCAGCCAATCAGATTCAAGTTCAATCCGATTGGCTGATCCAATCAGCCAATCAGATTGAGCTCGCATTCTATTGGCTGTTCCGATCAGCCAATAGAAGGGACACTGAACCCAAATTTTTTCTTTCGTGATTCAGATAGAGCATGGAATTTTAAGCAACTGTCTAATTTACTCCTATTATCAATTTTTCTTCATTCTCTTGCTATCTTTATTTGAAAAAGAAGGCATCTAAGCTTTTTTTGGTTCAGACTATGGACAGCACTTTTATTTATTGGTGGATTAATTTATTCACCAATCAGCAAGAACAACCCAGGTTGTTCACCAAAAATGGGCCAGCATCTAAACTTACAGTCTTGCATTTCAAATAAATTTATCAAGATAATGAAGACAATTTGATAGTAGGAGTAAATTAGAAAGTTGCTTAAAATGTCATGCTCTGTCTGAATCACAAAAGAAAAAAATTGGGTTCAGTGTCCCTTTAAATCATTTAAGAGAAAGAATAAGTGCAATTGTTCATCATAAGACATTAGAAGGTAACACCTATTTATCTGAAAATAGTTGTCATCCTAAATATTTATGTTATGCAGTAGCTAAGGGACAGTTTGAGAGCCTCAGAAGAAATTGCTTTGAGGATTTACTCTTTTCCAAGAAAGTATGAAACTGAACAAAAATGTGCTAGAATTGCTAGAAAGAGATCATTCTTTAAATAGTATTGAAAAGGCATTTGATGAACTGGTGATGCTACATAGCAGTAGTTTATTAAAGAGACATACTGTAAAATTGCTCTCCCGTTAATGTTTTTAAAATGGCTTCTTGTACCAGCTGCAGAGTTTAAAATGTATGGGAAATTGCTCATTTAGGTAAATTTTTGTTTATGAAGTAGCTGTCTCTGCAAATTGAAACCACATCCAATATATGTGGACCCTATAAGCTTATCTTTCTATGATTACACAAAATTCTTCTCATCTTATTTCAGTATAAACAGTGAGGCAAATACTGAGGCCCCAATATTCAAAGCATTGACAGACCATCAAGAAACTGCCCTATTGGCCTCATCTGCCTTGCAGTCTGGCTGTCTTTTGAGATATTCAAAGAAAAGGTGTGTGGCCGAGCAATGTCAGCTTGTCGTCATATTGCTGCGGCCAGGTGGGGGGGCCCTATTTGAAGTGGGGCTACACGGCGCAGACAGTGAACTCACTTAAACTAAAATTAGTTTCTGTGTAGGCACACTCCAAATTTTGCTGTGGGTACCTAAGTTTAATTTACACCTACACTAACTACCTCAGATGATGTAGTCTCGACAGCTGGTGAGACAAACATGGCTGCTACCATCCTCTCAACCTGCACTTCTTCTGTCGATTTGTCCAAATCAAAGTGCAGGCTACTCCCATTAGCACACCCCGCTAACTCCCCCTGAACGCCTTTAACCCCTTAATGAACAAGGACGTACGCCACACGTCCTCAAAAAAAATTCAGTTAATGACCGAGGACGTGTGGCGTACGTCCTTGGTCTGGAAAGCAGCTGGAAGCGATCCTGCTCGCTTCCAGCTGCTTTCCGGTTATTGCAGTGATGCCTCGATATGGAGGCATCCTGCAATAACCCCCCTTGGCCATCCGATGCAGAGAGAGCCACTCTGTGGCCCTCTCTGCACCGGACATCGGTGGCCGGTATCGTTGGTGGGTGGGAGCAACTCTGGGAGGCGGGTGGGCGGCCATCGATGTGCCGAGTGGAGAAAAGGGGGGCGGGATCGGGGGCGGAACCGTCGGGAGAGCGCACGGAAGCGCGCGCGTGCACGGGGGGCGGAGGGCTGGGCGCGTGCACGGGGCGGGAGCGGGAGGGAACCGCTACACTACGGAAAAATAAGGCTGTGAAAAGTGAAAATAAAAAGTTTAAAATATTACAAATAAACAGCTAAGGGATCTGGAAGGGGTGGGGGGATGGTCTTGGGGGGGGGGGGAAGCTACACTACAGAAAAGGGATTTTTTTTTTAAAAAAAAGCACATTTGTTACTAAACTGGGTACTGGCAGACAGCTGCCAGTACCCAAGATGGCGCCCATTAAGGCAGAGGGGGAGGGTTAGAGAGCTGTTTGGTGGGGGATCAGTGAGGTTGGGGACTAAGGGGGGATCCTACACAGCAGCATATGTAAATATGCCCCAAAAAAAAAAAAGCCCAAGTATAGCTTTTATTTTAGTACTGGCAGAGTTTCTGCCAGTACTTAAGATGGCGGGGACAATTGTGGGGTGGGGGAGGGAAGAGAGCTGTTTGGGAGGGATCAGGGGGTCTCATGTTTCAGGTGGGAGGCTGAGCTCTACACTAAAGCTAAAATTAACCCTGCAAGCTACATAATTAACCCCTTCACTGCTAGCCATAATACACGTGTGAAATGCAGCGGCATTTGGCAGCCTTCTAATTACCAAAAAGCAACGCCAAAGCCATATATGTCTGATATTTCTGAACAAAGGGGATCCCAGAGAAGCATTTACAACCATTTGTGCCATAATTGCACAAGCTGTTTGTAAATGATTTCAGTGAGAAACCTAAAATTGTGAAAAATTTAACGTTTTTTTTTTAATTTGATCGCATTTGGCGGTGAAATGGTGGCATGAAATATACCAAAATTGGCCTAGATCAATACTTGGGGTTGTCTACTACACTACACTAAAGCTAAAAGTATCCCTAAAAGCTCCCTACATGCTCCATAATTAACCCCTTCACTGCTGGGCATAATACACGTGTAGTGCGCAGTGGCATTTAGCAGCCTTCTAATTACTAAAAAGCAACGCCAAAGCCATATATGTCTGCTATTTCTGAACAAAGGGGATCCCAGAGAAGCATTTACAACCATTTAAGCCATAATTGCACAAGCTGTTTGTAAATAATTTAAGTGAGAAACCAAAAGTTTGTGAAAAAATTAGTAAAAAAGTGAACGATTTTTTGTATTTAATCGCATTTGGCGGTGAAATGGTGGCATGAAATATACCAAAATGGGCCTAGATGAATACTTTGGGATGTCTACTAAAAAAAAATATATACATGTCAATGGCTATTCAGAGATTCCTGAAAGATATTAGTGTTCTAATGTAACTAGCGCTAATTTTGAAAAGAAATGGTTTGGAAATAGCAAAGTGCTACTTGTATTTATGGCCCTATAACTTACAAAAAAAGCAAATAACATGTAAACATTGGGTATTTCTAAACTCAGGACAAAATTTAGAAACTATTTAGCATGGGTGTTTTTTGGTGGTTGTAGATGTGTAACAGATTTTGGGGGTCAAAGTTAGAAAAAGTGTGTTTTTTTCAATTTTTTCCTCATATTTTATAATTTTTTTTATAGTAAATTATAAGATATGATGAAAATAATGGTATCTTTAGAAAGTCCATTTAATGGCGAGAAAAACGGTATATAATATGTGTGGGTACAGTAAATGAGTAAGAGGAAAATTACATCTAAACACAAACACCGCAGAAAAGTAAAAATAGCCTTGGTCCCAAACGGACAGAAAATGGAAAAGTGCTGTGGTCATTAAGGGGTTAAATACTTCATGCCTAACCTTCACTCCCTCTGCTCCGCCTCGATACCCACACTGACTGCCTACACATATGTCACAGCTAGCCTACACTGCCCCTGCACCGCCCAGCTAACTCCCCCTGACCACCTACATCTACTTTATGCCTAACCTAAACAACCCTGGAACGCCCAGCTAAGTCCCTAATACTGCCTACTACCCTTACGTAATGTCTAACCTACACTCCCCTGGAGCTAACTCCCACATACTGCCTACTGTCATAAAAATACCTCACTATAATAAACTATACTAAATAGTAAACCTCCCTATTATAACTATGAAGCTATGTTGCTAAAATTATAATCAATGTTTAAATAATGTGTCAAAGTGATGCTCTAAAAAGCCCCTGGCTGCCACATCTTAAAAGAGGTTGGATCGAGCAGGGTGCAGGGGACCCTTCAATTCCTGTCCCCCATTCCTCCTAGAAGGTAGCACCCCCAAACAAGTGGTATCTCTAGGTGCCTCATCAAATTGCTGACAACATACTAAAAGGGCGACTTGAACCCTGCTCCCTGCTTGACCGGCACCCTGGGGCTTAATTCCGGTCCTTCTCTGAGTTCCATAAGCCTGGCTAGGCCGGTTAGGTTTTACCGGCCTTCCGGCGTTTACCACATCTCCTTGACAAAATATGTATTGTCATGTACAATGTAGATTATATAAAGTATTGTAGATATCTTAAAATGCATTTAATAATTGCTTGCTATTATTTCAAATATAAATATTTTTAAATATTTATATTTAATGTTTAAAATAATAGAAAGCATAATTAAATACAATTTAGTCTATAGATATATACAATGCTTTAAACAATATGCATTGTACATGGCTAAGCATATCATTTAAACATTGACCCCTAAAACTAACCTAAAACTAACTGTAGAAGCTAAGGCCCTACAGATAAATATTCAATATTTAAAATGATGCATAATGCATTGATATGTAGAATGCATTTAAATATTTACATATAAATTAAAAAGTAATTAATGCTGCTTGTTGTGTTTATTATTTGTTATTCAAGACAGTATAATTAACAGTATAACTCTACATAACTGCATGCCTGTAAAATATAATTTAATGATACTGACAACCAGTGGAGGCTCCTCCATATGATCACAACCGCACATGGGAAAAAAAAGAAAAAAAGAAAGAAAATACATTTTTTGGCTGAATAAATATAATTTCTCCAATAGCCCCCCTATTAGAAAAATTATATTTATTCTGCCAAAAAAAGTTCCAGTCTAAAAAAAATCCTGTTATATACCTCTATACCTCTCTACTGCACGTGCGGTAGAGAGGTATAGCCTGCTATAGCCCTTTGCACATTTTTTCTATGTGCCTTCTGCTCCGCCCATAACAGAGCCTATACCTGTAACATATCTCAGCCTAATGTCACTATCCCTTTAAGACTTCCTTCTCTGACTGCTGCATTTGGGCAGTATTCACATTCAGCTTGCTTGCCTGCCTGATTAATCATTCATGCACCTGATTACCTCAGCCTCTTTTTAAGCCTTCTCAGGTCTAATGTGCTGGGCATTAACATTGAAGTTGTGATCCTGAACAACAGAGGTCTCTGACTGTTTCCTGCATGAATTTTACCAACTATTTCAACCTACAGCATTTTCTATTACCTATGCTAAATATCATCAAACCGCAAGTATCAAAATATCTCCATTCTGTTTCCTGGACACAGCTACTTAACAATCTCTGAACTTTATTATAAATCAACTTTGCTTTTGCTTACCATCACTCTCTAATTACAATAACATCATCTTACTCAGAACTTTATAACTATTTCTGTGCTTCTAGTTGTCATTGCTGAAATAACCTGCAACAAACCTAGGCCTAGATTTGGAGTTCGGCGGTAGCCGTCAAAACCAGCGTTAGAGGCTCCTAACGCTGGTTTTGGCCGCCCGCTGGTATTTGGAGTCAGTGATTAAAGGGTCTAACGCTCACTTTTCAGCCGCAACTTTTCCATACCGCAGATCCCCCTACGCCATTTGCGTAGCCTATATTTTCAATGGGATCTTTCTAACGCCGGTATTTAGAGTCGTTTCTGAAGTGAGCGTTAGAGCTCTAACGACAATATTCCAGCCGCCTGAAAATAGCAGGAGTTAAGAGCTTTCTGGCTAACGCCGGTTCATAAAGCTCTTAACTACTGTACCCTAAAGTACACTAACACCCATAAACTACCTATGTACCCCTAAACCGAGCTCCCCCCACATCGCCCCACTCGATTAAAATTTTTAACCCCTAATCTGCCGACCGCCACCTACGTTATACTTATGTACCCCTAATCTGCTGCCCCTAACCCCGCCGACCCCTGTATTATATTTATTAACCCCTAACCTGCTCCCCACAACATCGCCGCCAGCTACTTAAAATAATTAACCCCTAATCTTCCGACCGCAAAGCGCCGCCACCTACGTTATCCCTATGTACCCCTAATCTGCTACCCCTAACACCGCCGACCCCTATATTATATTTATTAACCACTAATCTGCCCCCCTCAACGTCGCCGACACCTGCCTACACTTATTAACCCCTAATCTGCCGAGCGGACCTGAGCGCTACTATAATAAAGTTATTAACCCCTAACCCGCCTCACTAACCCTATCATAAATAGTATTAACCCCCTAATCTGCCCTCCCTAACATCGCCGACACCTAACTTCAATTATTAACCCCTAATCTGATGACCGGAGCTCACCGCTATTCTAATAAATGTATTAACCCCTAAAGCTAAGTCTAACCCTAACACTAACACCCCCCTAACTTAAATATAATTTACATCTAACGAAATAAATTAACTCTTATTAAATAAATTATTCCTATTTAAAGCTAAATACTTACCTGTAAAATAAATCCTAATATAGCTACAATATAAATTATAATTATATTATAGCTATTTTAGGATTAATATTTATTTTACAGGCAACTTGGTATTTATTTTAACTAGGTACAATAGCTATTAAATAGTTAAGAACTATTTAATAGCTAAAATAGTTAAAATAATAACAAATTTACCTGTAAAATAAATCCTAACCTAAGATATAATTAAACCTAACACTACCCTATCAATAAAATAATTAAATAAACTACCTACAATTACCTACAATTAACCTAACACTACACTATCAATAAATTAATTAAACACAATTGCTACAAATAAATACAATTAAATAAACTAGCTAAAGTACAAAAAATAAAAAAGAACTAAGTTACAAAAAATAAAAAAATATTTACAAACATAAGAAAAATATTACAACAATTTTAAACTAATTACACCTACTCTAAGCCCCCTAATAAAATAACAAAGCCCCCCAAAATAAAAAATTCCCTACCCTATTCTAAATTAAAAAAGTTACAAGCTCTTTTACCTTACCAGCCCTGAACAGAGCCCTTTGCGGGGCATGCCCCAAGAATTTCAGCTCTTTTGCCTGTAAAAGAATAAATACAATACCCCCCCCCACAACATTACAACCCACCACCCACATACCCCTAATCTAACCCAAACCCCCCTTAAAGAGTTAATTTATTTCGTTAGATGTAAATTATATTTAAGTTAGGGGGGTGTTAGTGTTAGGGTTAGACTTAGCTTTAGGGGTTAATACATTTATTAGAATAGCGGTGAGCTCCGGTCGTCAGATTAGGGGTTAATAATTGAAGTTAGGTGTCGGCGATGTTAGGGAGGGCAGATTAGGGGGTTAATACTATTTATGATAGGGTTAGTGAGGCGGGTTAGGGGTTAATAACTTTATTATTGTAGCGCTCAGGTCCGCTCGGCAGATTAGGGGTTAATAAGTGTAGGCAGGTGTCGGCGACGTTGAGGGGGGCAGATTAGGGGTTAATAAATATAATATAGGGGTCGGCGATGTTAGGGCAGCAGATTAGGGGTACATAGGGATAACGTAGGTTGCGGCGGTTTACGGAGCGGCAGATTAGGGGTTAAAAAAAATATGCAGGGGTCAGCGATAGCGGGGGCGGCAGATTAGGGGTTAATAAGTGTAAGGTTAGGGGTGTTTAGACTCGGGGTACATGTTATAGTGTTAGGTGCAGACTTAGGAAGTGTTTCCCCATAGGAAACAATGGGCTGCGTTAGGAGCTGAACGCTGCTTTTTTGCAGGTGTTAGGTTTTTTTTCAGCTCAAACAGCCCCATTGTTTCCTATGGGAGAATCGTGCACGAGCACGTTTTTGAGGCCGGCCGCGTCCGTAAGCAACTCTGGTATCGAGAGTTGCATTTGCGGTAAAAATGCTCTACGCTCCTTTTTTGGAGCATAACGCAGCATTTGTTTGAACTCTCGATACCAGAGTTAAATTTATGGTGCGGCCAGAAAAAAGCCCGCGGAGTGTTAACAGCCCTTTTACCGCCAAACTCCAAATCTAGGCCCTAGTTTGATCAAACATTAATTAATGCCTGAGACTTGCAACTTGTCTATCACTTGTGCTGCTCTGATTATACTGATATACAGCTTTACATAATATAATGAACTGTGAACCTGCAACAAACCTAGTTTGATCAAACAGTAATTAATGCCTGAGACTTGTAACTTGTCTATTACATAATATAATGAACTGTGAACCTGCAACAAACCTTGGTTTGCATATAAATGCACAAAACAGTAATTAATGCCTAAGACTTGCAACCTGCTTATCACTTGTGCTGCTGTGTTTAACCCTGACATACAACCTTATAAAACATTATGTACTGTGAACCTACAACAAACCTTAGTTTGCATCTAAATATCAAGCTTCTACCTGTTTACTCTGGAGCCTGAACATTGCTATATATTTCTCTCATTGAATCCTGCAGCTACTCCTGTTAACTAATTATAACTCACAGTGAAGCCAGAATATATTGTAAACAAATATTGCACTCTTCAATAACTTCTAGCAACTATGAATCACAGAATATCATCTATCCACGTCCAGGATACTCTTCCCCGGGTCAGGGGTCGGTGTCTTCAAATCCCTACCACTGCCCCGAGGGTCTGTTTCCTGAGCGCATGTACACCGGATCATGACAATACCTTTGCTAATAGCACAATTTTCAGAGTGTGGTTGGGCCATTTCTATGGGCGGGCAACACGTAGTATATATATATATATATATTTTTTTTTTTTTTTTTTTATAATCAAATATTTTTATTGAGGCAATACAAGAGAAAAAAAAAAAAAAGAACATAAACATAATGTACAGTTTGCATCACTTTGTCACATTTTGCATACAAGGCATTGTCTATCCATTGGACAATGAAACCTTTACATATAAGAAAATAAAGAAATCTTAATTCAGATATTATATATGCATCTCACCAAAAGAACATAATGAATATAGAGGACATTGTATGCAAGTACAAAATCAAATACATATAATCAAGCATTACCTCTTTTTTTCATTTTGTTTCCTATATAAATACATAAGAAAATGATAGAATTTAAACAACCCGAAAAACTTATACTTCTTATAGAGTGATATGTTAATTCCAAAATAAGTGTATTTATTATCTGAAAAATTACAAATTATAGGGAGTCATAACAAGTTGCTCCTACTACATGCACGTAAGTGGAGGGCAAAGTGCCTCATCGTCTTTGTAGACAGAAGGCTAAGAGCAACTTATAACAGAACGATATCAATAGCGGGTAAATACCGCTTATTTGTCCACCTAAAATGAGGGCGAACAGTAACTAAAAGTGAGGGCGGGGGGCGGAGCCATAAGTTATATTGGGTGAGCCCTTCTCCTAGGGAAGTGTCAACTATAGACGATGCGGGAAAAAGGAGAAGGGGTATGACCCGCAGGCAACCAGTACCGGCGGGAAAGGAAGGAGAAGGGCCCAATATAATGAGATATTAAATTATACTATATACATATTACCAAGCTGTCTTAACTGAGAGGCTTCAACATAGATCAGTTTAAAATACTAATTTCCTCCTATGAAATAGGAGGTAACTCATGTACCCAATGGAGCTAATAAAATTGACAAGAGAAATTAACATTGCGGAGAAGGTTAATACTGCTGAAGGAATCACCCCAGTGGGTGAATATATAAAGTGTGTGGGGGGGGGGGTAGGTTATAGACATTATTAAAGACTCTATAAGAATAACCACAATGCCTACTTTGATTATGACTAACATATGTAAATAGTACTAAGCAGTAAGTGCTGCTTCAGAGTGTCATAATTATATAAATGCAGAAGCAAGGGTTCTTTACTACTATATATAAATGTAGAATCAATATTCTTTACTACAGCTAAGTGCATATAAGCGAGATATACAACCTAGAATTAAAAACTTGAATAAAACTCAGTATTTACCAATTAATGTGGGTCTAATCTAGCCACTGGGATTTGCACTGCTGGATATCCTATTAGGTGTTATAGTATAGGGTGAGGTATAGGGTATTTCTCCTTTAACTAGAGTGCATGTGCATATTAAACATTTCAACAATTAAGAGATAAATGTGCTGGGGTTACAACCAAGGGAATACCATCTAGCTATACCAGAAGATACACACTAACTGAAAACGAGAATCATTCCATTCTTGACCCAAGGGGAGTGTGATGGATGAGATCAATTCAGAAATGTTTAATTTTTTGGTATAATCCACAGGGCGCCAATTCGGCCGCCATCAGCGCCCCATATGTATAAAATAGTGTATCACCAACCAATCAGATGTCATCTGTCACATCAACCAGATATCCGTCTATAGTATAAGCACCATATCCATCCCGTGTATTATATAAGTATGCTAAATCCTCTTATTTACTCTGAAATCCTGCTGCAACAACATTCTGTCATATAGTTATGAGCTAGACCCTTTAGTATATACCAAGATTCCCCATATCACCATCAGACATTAATATAGCATAATAAAGCTTGTATAAGATGATTAATTGCCAAGAACATGTTTGCAACTGACTAATAATTAACCTCAACATCAAAAATATAACACATTGTTTATGGAATCTGAAAGCAACTCAATTATATGTAGGCTACGGCTGGTGCCTAGGTAATTAGGAGTCCTCTATGACATATAAGAGAGCTAGGTCCCTTAGCATCAGACAGCTGATATGCATATTTAACTGTATTTTAACCTTTAGAAAACTATAGCTACATGCCATATAAATGTACATACATTTCACATAACATTTAAGGAGTAAAATAATCAGAGTGGAGAATTAAGGCATTGGAAGCAGGCACTTGTATAATCTATTTCAAGCAGACCTAAAAAAAACTGTGAGTCAAATATTTCAGACCATTTAGTCGTCATGTTAAGATCCATTAGCATGTGGGGTGATAAGGGGTCTAGCTGAGGATCCCTCTAAAATAAAGTGAGATACTCTACCCCACTCCTGTTGTCCTGAACAGTGAAGGCCTTGTGGGAGGTAAAGGTTCCCAGGGGGGGATCGCATGATCCAGCAAACTGGCAGGAGGTATAGGAAACAGACCCGGCAACTGAACAAACAAGTTGAGGCTAATCTTATCAGGGAAAGAACGGGAGCCAGACCCTCGTAAAGGTATTTTTGAGAGTTTGGTGTGAGAGTTGGGTAGTGACTTAGCTCCGCTTTTAGTAGCCGCTATTTGCACCAACTTCTGAGGTGCTGCACTTCTCCAGAGCAATGTGCTGCGCTCAGCTCCCGGTTCAGCAGCCTCACCCGGTTCGGCTCTAGTATCCATAGGAGGGTCTCCAGTTAAGTTAGCCACCTCAGGACCCGAGGGGCTACATATCGTTATTCCAAGACTGCGTGCTCTGGCCTTTACTTGTATCTGTGTCTGCGACATCATCCGATCTGTTACGCTCTGTAACCCCGGCCTCAAGGGGACCAGAGAAGGTAGTCGGGTACAATTGTCTGGATCGGTTCCTGGCCGCTGCGCTGTCCCCAGACAGGGGATCTCCATGTTCACTGCAGACCCATCTGCATACTTCTGGTGTAAGGCTGCGTTAGACTGTGGCAGGTCTAGTTCCGGCCAGTCTGTCTCTTCTTTTACTGCTTCTATCAGGATAGCATTCTGTGACGGAACTACCGCGGCTCTCAATTCAGAAATGAGATCATGGTGGTATAAGTCCAGAGAGCGTAAGAAAGTAGATAGAGCCCCAGTGATTTGCTTCTCCATTGAAACGCTGAAGGGGCGAGTGCAGGAGGTATATCTCCTTCTGCCAAGATGTCGCGTGGGCTTCTTCAAGTATAATGGAGCACGCTTGTAATGGTTTCAGATAGCTTATAGGCCTTAGTGCCAATATTTTGTCGATGACACACTTGCCTAGTCTCCAACTGAATAAACGTTATCTTGATATATATTAGGAGCCAATTGTATAAATTTATATGTTCTCAGGGTGCCATAAAATAATATTGCATTGTTAAAATCCAAGGAGCTCCGTGTTGGCACGTCTTGCTGCTTAGGCAGTTGGCTCCGCCCCCCATATATTATTTTTTAATATACTATCGGCTAGATTTAGAGTTTGGCGTTAACCGTCAAAACCAGCGTTAGAGGCTCCTAACGCTGGTTTTGGGCTACCGCAGGTATTTAGAGTCAGTCAGGAAAGGGTCTAACGCTCACTTTGCAGCCGCGACTTTTCCATACCGCAGATCCCCTTAGGTCAATTGCGTATCCTATCTTTTCAATGGGATCTTTCTAACGCCAAAACTCCAGCAGCAGAAAAAAGTCAGTAGTTAAGAGCTTTCTGGGCTAACGCCGGTTTATAAAGCTCTTAACTACTGTGCTCTAAAGTACACTAACACCCATAAAGTACCTAAGTACCCCTAAAACGAGGTCCCCCCACATCGCCGCCACTCTATTAATTTTTTTTAACCCCTAATCTGCCGCTCCGTACACCGCCGCAACCTACATTATACCTATGTACCCCTAATCTGCTGCCCCTAACACAGCCGACCCCTATATTATATTTATTAACCCCTAATCTGCCGCCCCAAACATCGCCTCCACCTACCTACAATTATTAACCCCTAATCTGCCGACCGGACCACACCGCTACTATAATAAATGTATTAACCCCTAAAGCTAAGTCTAACCCGAACCCTAACACCCCCCTAAATTAAATATAATTTAAATCTAACAAAATAAATTAACTCTTATTAAATAAATTATTCCTATTTAAAGCTAAATACTGTAAAATAAACCCTAATATAGCTATAATATAAATTATAATTATATTGTAGCTATTTTAGGATTAATATTTATTTTACAGGCAACTTTGTATTTATTTTAACAAGGTGCAACTATTTAATAGTTACCTAGTTAAAATAATTACAAAATTACCTGTAAAATAAATCCTAACCTAAGTTACAATTAAACCTAACACTACACTATCAATAAATAAATTAACTAAACTACCTACAATTATCTACAATTAAACCTAACACTACACTATCAATAAATTAATTAAATAAAATACCTACAAATAAATACAATTAAATAAACTAACTAAAGTACAAAAAATAAAAAAGAACTAAGTTACAAAAAATAAAAAAATATTTACAAACATTAGAAAAATATTACAACAATTTTAAACTAATTACACCTACTCTAAGCCCCCTAATAAAATAACAAAGACCCCCAAAATAAAAAAAAAGCTCTACCCTATTCTAAAATTAAAATAGAAAAGCTCTTTTTACCTTACCAGCCCTGAAAAGGGCCCTTTGCGGGGCATGCCCCAAAGAATTCAGCTCTTTTGCCTGTAAAAAAAACATACAATACCCCCCCCCCCAACATTACAACCCACCACCCACATACCCCTAATCTAACCCAAACCCCCCTTAAATAAACCTAACACTAAGCCCCTGAAGATCTCCCTACCTTGTCTTCACCACGCCGGGTTCACCGATCGATCCAGAAGAGCCTCCGATGTCTTGATCCAAGCCCAAGTGGGGGGCTGAAGATGTCCATGATCCGGCTGAAGTCTTCATCCAAGCGGGAGCTGAAGAGGTCCATGATCCGACTGAAGTCTTCTATCAAGCAGCATCTTCAATTTTCTTTCTTCCGGATCCATGTAGTTCATCCCGCCGACGCGGAACATCCATCTTCACCGACGACTTCCCGACGAATGACGGTTCCTTTAAGGGACGTCATCCAAGATGGCGTCCCTCGAATTCCGATTGGCTGATAGGATTCTATCAGCCAATCGGAATTAAGGTAGGAAAATTCTGATTGGCTGATGGAATCAGCCAATCAGATTGAGCTCGCATTCTATTGGCTGTTCCGGACTTAGGACGTCGCAAGAAGAGGATGGATCCGCGCTGGAGGTCTTCAAGATGGAGCCGCTTGTCACCGATTGGAAGAAGATGGTTTCCGGTCCGGATCTACTCTTCTGCCCGGATAGGATGAAGACTTTGGAGCCTCTTCTGGACCTCTTCAGCCGCTGCTTGATAGAAGACTTCAGCCGGATGATGGATCTCCAGCCCCCGCTTGGGCTTGGATGAAGAATTTGGAGCCTGGAGCGATCGGTGATACCTGGCATGGTGAAGACAAGGTAGGAAGATCTTCAGGGGCTTAGTGTTAGGTTTATTTAAGGGGGGTTTGGGTTAGATTAGGGGTATGCGGGTGGTGGGTTGTAATGTTGGGGTGGGGGTATTGTATGTTTTTTTTTTTTACAGGCAAAAGAGCTGAATTCTTTGGGGCATGCCCCGCAAAGGGCTGGTAAGGTAAAAGAGCTTTTCTATTTTAATTTTAGAATAGGGTAGGGCATTTTTTTTATTTTGGGGGGCTTTGTTATTTTATTAGGGGGCTTAGAGTAGGTGTAGTTAGTTTAAAATTGTTGTAATATTTTTCTAATGTTTGTAAATATTTTTTTATTTTTTGTAACTTAGTTCTTTTTTATTTTTTGTACTTTAGTTAGTTTATTTAATTGTATTTATTTGTAGGTATTGTATTTAATTAATTTATTGCTAGTGTAGTGTTAGGTTTAATTGTAACTTAGGTTAGGATTTATTTTCCAGGTAATTTTGTATTTATTTTAACTAGGTAGCTATTAAATAGTTCTAAACTATTTAATAGCTATTGTACCTGGTTAAAATAAATACAAAGTTGCCTGTAAAATAAATATTAATCCTAAAATAGCTACAATATAATTATAATTTATATTGTAGCTATATTAGAGTTTATTTTACAGGTAAGTATTTAGCTTTAAATAGGAATAATTTATTTAATAAGAGTTAATTTATTTCGTTAGATTTAAATTATATTTAATTTAGGGGGGTGTTAGGATTAGGGTTAGACTTTAGGGGTTAATACATTTATTAGAATAGCGGTGAGGTCCGGCCGGCAGATTAGGGGTTAATACTTGAAGTTAGGTGTCGGTGATGTTAGGGAGGGCAGATTAGGGGTTAATACTATTTATTATAGGGTTATTGAGGCGGGAGTGAGGCGGATTAGGGGTTAATAACTTTATTATAGTAGCGGTGAGGTCCGTTCGGCAGATTAGGGGTTAATAATTGTAGGTAGGTGTCGGCGACGTTGGGGGCGGCAGATTAGGGGTTAATAAATATAATATAGGGGTTGGCGGTGTTATGGGCAGCAGATTAGGGTACATAGGTATAATGTAGGTTGCGGCGGTGTACGGAGCGGCAGATTAGGGGTTAATAATAATATGCAGGGGTCAGCGATAGCGGGGGCGGCAGATTAGGGGTTAATAAGTGTAAGGTTAGGGGTGTTTAGATTCGGGGTACATGTTAGGGTGTTAGGTGCAGACTTAGAAACTGTTTCCCCATAGGAAACAACGGGGCTGCGTTAGGAGCTGAACGCTGCTTTTTTGCAGGTGTTAGGTTTTTTTTTCAGCTCAAACTGTCCCATTGTTTCCTATGGGGGAATCGTGCACGAGCACGTCTTTGAAGCTGGCCGCGTCCGTAAGCACCGCTGGTATTTAGAGTTGCAGTGGCGGTAAATATGCTATACGCTCCCTTTTTGGAGCCTAACGCAGCCATTCTGTGAACTCTAAATACCAGCGGTATTTAAAAGGTGCGGGGGAAAAAAAGCACGCGTAGCTAACGCACCCCTTTGGCCGCAGAACTCTAAATCTAGCCGAGTGTGTGTGTGTAAAATATATATATATATATATATATATATATATATATAATTTTTTAATATACAGTGTGTGTGTAATATATATATATATATATATATATATATATATATAATATATATATATATATGTAATATATATCTATATATTATTTTTTAATATACAGTGTGTGTGTGTGTGTGTTTTTTTTTTACCAATATTTTTCTTTATTTGACAAATCGTCTCCCACATAATCAGAAATACAAATTACAGACAAAATAAAAAACAAAGGATATGCAAAGCAAAATCTCATATAAAACAGTACAAAAACATGTCTTTCCCTCTTTCTCTCCCCTCTCCTTTCTCGTTTTTTTCCCCTTTTTTCTTTCCTTTTCTCTCTCTTTTTCCCCGGCAGTATGGTTAAAGGTAAAGGGGCAAACAAAAGGTCCTGATTTTTAGCGATTTACCATCAAGACCGACTTATAGACATGTTTAATTAACCTATCCTTAAAAGCCATATATTGACCACATTCTTACTCTAATCTTCTCAAATAATTCTTGATTTGATTCTGGAAAAAAACCCAAGGGGAGAATTTTAATTGCTGAGTCTATCAAAACTGAACATGTACCTCTCCAGACACCATGGCCCAATCAGCCGCACAAGAAGACAACAAACAGATAACATACAGCATCCACACACACAAAAAAAAAAAAAAAAAAAAAACTCTCCTCCCTCTCTCCTCCAATCCGAAGCCTCCAATGGACTTTAACTGAAATTCCCTCTTTCTCTTCCCAGATATCTATATCTATCTGTTAATAGTAAATGCTGAAAAAGAATAGAATCCTGCAGATGAGATAGAACCTGATTATGTATATTCTTGGGTAAATAAGCTATTACCAGTTCCCATTTAGCCAAGAAAGATTTGAGATAATTATCCTTAAGTATCTCCGGATCTTTACTGTCTACTATTAATTGCAAAGTCATATTGCTTATAAAGGCTGTGAAGCTTGGCGAATTCTTCCCTTTCCAATTACATAGGATTAATTGCCTAGCTACAAGTACAGCTGTATTTATTAGTTTTTTATTAATAATGTCACTTTCTGACACCAAAAAAAGATATCCTCTGCCTTAAAATTGAATCTCGGTGTCAGGAATCTATTGAGCCAAAACTCAACTTTGCACCAATATTGTTTTATCTTGGTGCATTCATAAAAGACATGTATCAGGTATGCCTCTATAATTTCACACCTAGAGCATTTGGGTATTTCTAGTCTTTTCCATCTAGAGATCCACCATGGGGTCAAGTAAGCTCTATTTAATAACTTTATGTGGGACTCTCTAAATGATATCACTCGTGTGTGTTCCAATATGAGTGAAAAACCTCTTTTGAAGCGTTCAAATGGTAGGTTTACAAAATCCTTACTCCATTTAAAATAAAGGCCTACCATTTCCCCCCGAGCCTCTGTAGAGATCAATTTTTGATACAGATAAGAGATTGAAAATTTCCCTCCTTGATATAATTTGATACTTGGCTCAAGAAGGTCTGAGATATTAGCCTTGGGATCCATTAGTTGGTTAAGATCAATAAAATGACGCACTTGTAAGTAAGCAAAAAAATGCGTTTTTTTAAATTAAACTCTCTAACTAGAAAGTCAAAGGTCTTGACAGTTTGCGATTGCCTGTCTATTAGTTGAATAATATTAGTTAATCCTTTCCTATTCCAGTCATTGAAGGCAGGACTCTCCATACCACTGATAAATTGTGGATTCCTCTGTATCAGTAAATATTTGGACATTCTTAAATCTGACTTCAATGATTGACGTATTCTTTTCCATGCCATTGTAATATTGTGCACCGTATATTGAAAGTTTATTCTGTCCGAGCTTTTTGTCAGAGGGAAGTGTAAAATTGCTATGAGTGATAACGGGGAGATCGCACTCTCCTCATTTCTATAATTAGTAGTGTATTCCTTACCTGTGAATCAATCTAGCGCATTTTTAGCTAAACCTACCCAGTTGTAGAATTTCAGATTTGGGAGGGAAAGCCCTCCGTCTACTCTCATATGTGTCAAGTTTTTTAAAGCTATTCGCGGTTTTCCCTTTCCCCATAAAAATTGTATGCATTGCGAATTAAACTTCCGAATATTTCTGGCTGGGATAAAGGCAGGAATATTCTGTATCAAAAAAAGAATTTTAGGGAACAACATCATTTTGATAATAGTTATTTTGGCTGATAAAGAGAGAGGCAATTTGGCCCAGTTCCTAAGCATATTTAAACATTTCTGCCAGATGGAGTCATAATTCAGCTTATACCACTCTACCTGATTTTTTGAGAGGATTATTCCAAGATATCGAATTTTGGACACCGCCAATTTAAATGGATTAAACAATAGACTATTTCTTTTTTTGATAATTCACAATATTTCTGACTTGTCTATGTTAATTTTATAGCCCGAATATTTTTTCCTGTGTTACTTTTGTAGAATAAGATATCATCTGCGTACATTGACATAACAACTCTTTTATTACCTTCTAAATCTTCTCTACACCGAATTGCCAGGGGTTCTAGAGAAATATTGAACAGGAGTGGGGATAGTGGGCAACCCTGTCTAGTGCCTTTCTGAAGACAGAGACTAGGTGACGTTATCCCGTTCATCTTAATATAGGATATTGGGTTTTGGTATATTAATTTAATATAGTTGGCAAAGTTCCCCACTATCCCAAATCTGCTGAAAGTAGTAAATAAGTGGTTCCAGGAAATAGAGTCGAATGCCTTTTCAGCATTGACCGTCAAAAGTGCAAAATCAGCCTGGTTGGACCTCTTATCTTTCTACTTATAGAGCATCAATTCGATAAACATTGTGGTCCTGATATTTTTCTGAATCGTCCTTCCTGACATGAACCCGGTCTGATCCGGGTGAATTAAATAATCTAAAACCCCCTTTAATCTATCCGCTAAAATACTGGCCATAATCTTATAATCTGCATTGAGCAGTGAGATGGGGCGATATGCATCTATAGTTTCTATATCCTTATCTTTTTTATGGATTAGCGTTATAATAGCTTCTGTGAAATATCTAGAAGTGTATTGTTAATAAATTAATCATTATATAGACGCGCCAAGACTTGACTAATATCCTCATATAGAATCTTATAAAATTTCATGGGGATTAGATCCGGACCTGGGGCTTTACCACCAGATGCTGATTTTATAGCTTGTTATTTCTTCTACTGTTATTTCCTTATTTAATGTATCCAGTTGAGCTATATTAATCCTGGCAGAGCTATCTTATTCCAAAAATTGGTCTTGGTTTCTATATCAATTTTACCAGCCGAGTAAAGTGTCCTGTAGAAAGAATGAAATTTAGCCAGAATATCTTTTGGTGTGGTGTACCTTTTACCATTTAATTTAATGGCCCCAATATAGTTGTTGTTCCTTTTACTTTTAACTAATTTAGCCAATAATTTAGCGGTTTCTGGCGTGAACCTGCTATATCTGACTTTATTGTTAGTATCTTGTTGAATAATCTGCTGGTTCATAAACACTTCTCTCTCTGTTTTTGCCTCCTGATATTTTTGCCAGTTTTCCTTTGAAGAATTCTCTAAGTATTTAATGAATCGATTCTTTAACATATATACATATATATCTATATCTATTTTACATAATTACTCCGTGAACCCCCATTTGAATAACCCACGAGCCGCCACTGCTGACTACTATAACATAAAAATATATTAACATATATATCTATGTTATCACTAATAAACACAACAATCTAACATAAATACATTTTAATATATATGTAATACTTAAAGCATTATGCAATATACATGCATAACAGTTCATATATTGAATATTAATGTAAGGCCTGACTACAGTATGTCTATAATGTTTGAAATAAAATGCATGGTCATTTATAATGCATATTACTTTAAAGGGACAGTCTACAATAGAATTTTTGTTGTTTTAAAACATAGATAACCCCTTTGTTATCCATTACCCAGTTTTTGCATAACCAACACAGTTATATTAATATACTTTTTACCTCTGTGATTACCTTGTATCTAAGCATCTTCTGACAGCCACCTGATCACTTCTTTTTTTTATCTATTGACTTGTATTTAGTATTGTGTTGTGCTAAATCTTAAATAACCCCTCAGGCATGAACACATTGTTATCTATATGGCCCACATGAACTAGCACTCTCCTGTTGCGAAAAGCAAATACAAAAGCATGTGTTTAAGAGGCTGTCTATAGAGCCTTTGAAGCAGGCAGAAATTTTGAGCTTTAAATGTTATAAAGTATATTAATATAACAATGTTGGTTGTGCAAACCTAGGTAATGGGTAGTAAAGGCATTATCTATCTTTTTTAGTGTAGACTGTCCCTTTTGTCCCTTTAAGTATTGGATACATAAATTACAATGTAGATATTCTTGCTTGATGTGTTTATTATTTTAAATATAAATATATTTTTAAAATAGATTTATGTTATAAAAGACAGTTGCATTATAATTATAGTTTAACATAACTGCATGCCTGTGCATGTCTGAACATTTTGTTTAGTTTCATATAGATTTAGTATTTTATTTTTATTTTGTTTCATTGCATTCAGAATGATTCGTTATATAGCAGTCATTTGTTTCAGATGCATTCGGAAGTTTGGAAGTTCGTTATGTTCGTATTAATTTGTTTTGTTATGTTACAGTGATTCGGATTGTTCCAACTAACACAAAATGAATTATTTCACTGTTCTATTTCACTATAATTAATTGTAATATATCTCTATTCCTTTTTTTTATAATAAATATGGAATGGCAAAGGAATTGTGATTAGTTCAGAGAGTCAGACTATTGCCCCATGGCCATTCGAATAAAACGAATGAATACAAACTAATTTGGATGTTTCATTATGAATTGATTCGGATTACTTTAGTTTCATTACTAGGGTGATTCGAATCCCCCAAATTTCGTCCGAATTTTGATTCAGAACAAAACGAATTGCTCATGTCTAATTGTAATACTAATACCTTTTGTAACATAAATATACATATACATTTTAAAATATATATTTATGTTTACAATAAAAAACACAAAAATAAACGCATATTAATTTATATACAATAGTTAAAAGAATATGTACCATACATAAGATTGCATAATATTTTAACAATTGTAGATGAATGCACTATTAACCCCTAAGTTGCGCTAACCTAATCACCTAATCAACCCTCATACAGGTATGGGGGGTGTTTTAGGAGATTAAAGCCTACTAAATGGTAACCATCAATAATCACCTAATCAACCCCCATACAGTTATAGGGGTTGGTTAGGAGATTAAGACCTACTAAATGTTAATCATTAATAATCACCTCATCAACCCCCATACAAATTTAGTTAGGAGATTAAAGCCTAAACTGTCACCTCCTAACGCAAACTAATACTACACTAATACCTAACCCCCCACCCCTTCTGAACTAACCCTTCCTCTAAACTAAACCTCAGAAGTTACAAAATAAAAAAAAGTTAATAATAATAAGTTACAATAAAATTAAAAAAATCTAAATTAGAAAAAAATAAACTACAGTATCAAAATTAAAAACCCCCCATTATACCTAACACTAATCTACATACCCAATAAAATAAAACAACTCACTCAAAACAAAAAAAAAACCATAAACCCTAACACAAAATAAATTACAATCGCCCTTAAAAGGGCTTTTTGTAGGGCATTGCCCTAAAGAGATTTCAGCTCTATTACATAAAAAAATCAATAACAAAACCCCCCTCTACAAAAACAAGTAACCCCCACCCCCAAAATAACAAAATCAACCTAAAAAAATCTATCCTAAAAGATAAAAGTAAAAATAGAAAAAGAACAACCACAAAAAGCCCTAACTATTCCCAAAAGTTGTACTCACTGTTGGGAAATCCATCTTCTCTTGATCTGACGTTGGGCCCTCTTCGTCCCAGTTCCAGGAATCGGGGCCAATATGCGCAGCAGCAGAGGTGGACTTCAGTGGCCACTTGCACCGCCTCTGCTCCGCATCTTCTTTTCTTCTTCTCTCTTCTGTGAGCCCTGGAATTGATGTGATCACTGCTGCACACTGAAATTCTGCAAGAGGGGAACCCCGATATATAGGGTACCACTTAATCTCTATTAGCTGATTTTAAATCAGTCAATCCCTATTGCCAGATTTTAATCAGCCAATAGCAAGAACATTTTTTAAATTTAAATTCTAATCGTCCAATAGAAAAGGTAATTAGATCATTTAAATTTTAAAAATGTTCTTGCTATTGGCTAATTAAAATCAGCCAATAGAGATTGACTGATTTATAATCAGCAAATCGGAATTAAATGCTACCCCTATATATAGAGGTTCCACGCTTCCGAAATTTCAGTGTGTGATGGCGACTGCATGAAGACCAGGACAGAAGAGGCCACTGAAGTACACCTCGCAAAGATGGGCCCCCAGCGCCAGGAGCTAAGACGAAGATGGCTTAGACGTGGATGAAGATTGTGGAGTGGAGGCAGTGGAAGAGGCCATTGAAGTCTGCTGCTGCCGCTTCAAAGATGGGCTCTCAGCGCCAGGAACTGGGATGAAGAGGGCCCCCGACATAGATGAAGATTGCAGAGTGGAGGCAGTGCCATGTTTTCAAATCAATTTTATACAATTTGTTTTATTATGCACATATGTATATTAGCGTGAAACTACACACCCTAGTTTCTAAGCAATACAAGTTTTTTGAAAAAAGTAATAAAACTATAAATTAGATAGTGGTTCCACCTTTATTTATTCTTACAAAGACGCAGGAGATAGGTTAGACTGTAGAAGGAATTTCAAATGTGGAAGAACACAGAGGACTTGTTGCAGCTTTCCTGTATGTGCTATGGGAGCAGAGGGCACAAGAAAAGGCATCACAAGACATATTTTTATTTTTTTCAGAAGCATATACTTTAGCATTGGCAGGGCTTAGACCAGGGTAAGCTAACTATGGCCCAGGGGCCAAATCCAACCTGCTGCTTGTTTTTGTACAAGCTAAGAACATTTTTACATTTTAAAATGCTTAAAAAATGTAGTATAATATTTTGTTACACGTGAATATTATATGGAATTTCAGAATCCATAAATAACGTTTTATTGACACACAACCATTCTAATTTGTTTATGTATTGTATACGGTTAGTTTCATTTTACAATGGCAGATTTGCGTAGTTGCAATAAAGACCACGTGGAGCACTGCTCTGTGCCCCTTACAATATATGTCAATACAATATTTCCAACAGAAAGAAATGTCACATTTAGAAAAATTTGAAAAGTAAAAAAAAAAAAAATGAGACTGCAACCAAAGAAAGTTTCAGATTGGCTCATTTTTTTGTCATATATTTTAAAGTTTGGCAAAAAAAGTTGTGGAAATTTGCTTTCTGTCTTGTTATCGAAGCACTTACATCAGGGCATTAATTTCATCTCTTGGCCCACAAAGCCGCATTAATTTTGTCTCTTGGCCCACAAAGCATAAAATATTTACTATCTGGCCCTTTACAAAAAAAGCGCAAACCCTTAGCTTAGAGCTTGCACAGTAATGTGCATCTTCATTTATTTTGTGCATGACAATTTCATTGATTTCATTTACATTAATTAAACTAACAAACATGATTGACTACTTACTATTTTATTGCTTTACTAGGCGATATGCCTGCCCAGAGGGCAGTCTATGTTTAAAAAAAATTCAGAAAAAAATAAACAAAGCTATCAAAAATAAAAAATTTAAACCTAAACTAATACCCCTATAAAAATAAAAAATCCTAAACTACCAATAGCTCTTAAAGGGGCCTTTTGTAGGGCATTGCCCTAAGTTAAACAGCTCTTTTACTTACAAAAATTACCATCTACCCCCTAACAGTAAAACCCCCCCACCCACCAAACCCCCCAAAATAAAAAAACCTAACACAAAAAAACTAAACTACCCTAAAGGGGCATTTGTATGGGCATTGCTATTAAAAGGGCATTCAGCTCTTTTCCAGCCCAAAAACCCCTAATCTAAAAAAAAAAAGCCACCCAAACCCCCCCCAAAAAAAACCCTAATGCTAAGCCCCAAATAGGTACTCACCGTTCCTGAAGTCCGGCTTAGAAGGTCTTCTTCCAGGTGACTCCATCATTTTCTATCTTCATCCGGAACAAATGCGGCGCAGAGAGGAGGAGCGGAGCTGTCTTCCCCGATGCGTGGATCCTCAGCGGTGGTCCTCAACAGCGGGGGTCCTCAGCAGCAGCGGCGTTCCTCGGTGGCATGGAGGCTCCTCTTCATCCGATGTCCGTTGTACACTGAAGATTGAATACAAGGTACCACAATTAATTTGGGGTACCTTGCATTCCTATTGGCTGAAATTTTGAAATCAGCCAATAGGATTAGATCTACTGAAATCCGATCAGCCAATAGAATGCAAGCTCAATCTGATTGGCTGATTGGATCAGCCAATCGGATTGAACTTGATTCTGATTGGCTGATTCCATCAGCCAATCAGAATATTCCTACCTTAATTCCGATTGGCTGATAGAATCCTATCAGCCAATCGGAATTTGAGGGACGCCATCTTGGATGACGTCATTTAAAGAAACCGTCATTCTTCGTTCAGTCGTCGGCCAGGATGGATGTTCCGCGGTGGAGGTCTTCAGGATGCTGCCGCTTCGCTCCGGATGGATGCCGCTTGGATGAAGACTTCAATCGGATGGAAGACCTCTTCTGCCCTGCTTGGATGAAGACTTCAGCCGGATCATGGACCTCTTCAGCCCCCCGCTTGGGCTTGGATCAGGACATCGGAGGAGCTCTTCTGGACGGATCGGTGTGATACCCGGTGAGGTGAAGACAAGGTAGGATGATCTTCAGGGGCTTAGTGTTAGGTTTATTTAAGGGGGGTTTGGGTTAGATTAGGGGTATGTGGGTGGTGGGTTGTAATGTTGGGGGGCTTGGGTATTGTATGATTTTTTTTACAGGCAAAAGAGCTGTATTTCTTGGGGCATGCCCCGCAAAGGGCCCTGTTCAGGGCTGTTAAGGTAAAAGAGCTTTGAACTTTAGTAATTTAGAATAGGGTAGGGCATTTTTTTATTTTGGGGGGCTTTGTTATTTTATTAGGGGGCTTAGAGTAGGTGTAATTAGTTTAAAATTGTTGTAATATTTTTCTTATGTTTGTAAATATTTTTTTATTTTTTGTAACTTAGTTCTTTTTTATTTTTTGTACTTTAGCTAGTTTATTTAATTGTATTTATTTGTAGCAATTGTATTTAATTAATTTATTGATAGTGTGGTGTTAGGTTAATTGTAGATAATTGTAGGTAGTTTTATTTAATTAATTTATTGATAGTCTAGTGTTAGGTTTATTTGTAACTTAGGTTAGGATTTCTTTTACAGGTAAATTTGTAATTATTTTAACTATTTTAGCTATTAAATAGTTCTTAACTATTTAATAGCTATTGTACATGGTTAAAATAAATACAAAGTTACCTGTAAAATAAATATTAATCCTAAAATAGCTATAATATAATTATAATTTATATTGTAGCTATATTAGGATTTATTTTACAGGTAAGTATTTAGCTTTAAATAGGAATAATTTATTTAATAAGACTTAATTAATTTCGTTAGATTTAAATTTATATTTAACTTCGGGGGGTGTTAGTGTTAGGGTTAGACTTAGCTTTAGGGGTTAATACATTTATTAGAATAGTGGTGAGCTCCAGTCGGCAGATTAGGGGTTAATGTTTGAAGTTAGGTGTTGGCGATGTTAGGGAGGGCAGATTAGGGGTTAATACTATTTATGATAGGGTTAGTGAGGCGGATTAGGGGTTAATAACTTTATTATAGTAGCGCTCAGGTCCGGTCGGCAGATTAGGGGTTAATAAGTGTAGGCAGGTGGAGGCGACGTTGTGGGGGGCAGATTAGGGGTTAATAAATATAATATAGGGGTCGGCGATGTTAGGGCAGCAGATTAGGGGTACATAGGGATAATGTAAGTAGCGGCGGTTTACGGAGCGGCAGATTAGGGGTTAATAATAATATGCAGGGGTCAGCGATAGCGGGGGCGGCAGATTAGGGGTTAATAAGTGTAAGGTTAGGGGTGTTTAGACTCGGGGTACATGTTAGAGTGTTAAGTGCAGACGTAGGATGTGTTTCCCCATAGCAAACAATGGGGCTGCGTTAAGAGCTGAACGCGGCTTTTTTGCAGGTGTTAGGTTTTTTTTCAGCTCAAACAGCCCCATTGTTTTCTATGGGGGAATCGTGCACGAGCACGTTTTTGAGGCTGGCCGCGTCCGTAAGCAACTCTGGTATCGAGAGTTGAAGCTGCTTTAAAAATGCTCTACGCTCCTTTTTTGGAGCCTAACGCAGCCTTTATGTGGACTCTCAATACCAGAGTTATTTTTATGGTGCGGCCAGAAAAAAGCCGGCGTTAGTTTTTCGGGTCGTTACCGACAAAACTCCAAATCTAGGCCTAAATTTCTAGACCACTCAAGTATTTTAGCTTTTAGTTTGTGCTAACATTTATTTGATTTGTATTCTTGCTAGCTCATGGAAAATAGAAGATAGAGAGACAAAGAGAAAGAGAGGTTAGTTGTTTTTTTCTCCTGCACTCTCCATTGACTTCTATGGGGAGAATATGTTAATGCAGTCAAAATATTGCAAAGTCCTTTGGTTAGCGCGAGTCAGGTTTTACTCACGCAGAAACTTTTTACTTTTGAACTTTTAATACGTGCGCAACCAGACACGCGCAAAAAGATTACGCTGGAATGGAAGCTCTAAATATCGCGCCACTTGTAATCTGTCCCTTGATGTGCAAATAATCGGCGAGATTATGAGTTTTGCGTTAGAGGCTATGCAGTGCTAACGAGCAGTTTTTTCTCACCGCTCACTTACCTACAGCGCTGGTATTACGGGTTTTTACAAACCCGGCTTTAAAAGACAAAAAGTTAGCGTAGAGCAAAATTTTGCTCCACACTTCACTTCAATACCAGCGCTGCTTAAGTCAGCGGTGAGTTGGTCGTATGTGCTCGTGCACGATTTCCCCATAGGAATCAACAGGGAGAACCGGCTGAGAAAAAGTCTAACACCTGCAAAAAAGCAGCGTATAACTCAGTAACGCAGCCCCATTGATTCCTATGGGGAAACACATTTTATGTTTACACCTAACACCCTAACATGAACCCCGAGTCTAAATACCCCTAATCTCACACTTATTAACCCCTAATCTGCTGCCCCCGACATCGTCACCACCTACCTATACTTATTAACCCCTAATCTACCGCTCCGGACATCGCCACCACTATAATAAACATATTAACCCCTAAACCGCCACACTCCTGCCTCGCAAACATTAGTTTAATATTATTGACCCCTAATCTGCCGTCCCTAACATTGCCACCACCTACCTAAATTTATTAACCCCTAATCTCCCGCCCCCAACCCTAACACCCCCTAACTTAAATATAATTTAAATAAATCTAAATAAAAATTAATATTATTACCTAAATTATTCCTATTTAAAACTAAATACTTACCTATAAAATAAACCCTAAGCTAGCTACAATATAACTAATAGTTACATTGTATCTAGCTTAGGGTTTATTTTTATTTTACAGGCAAGTTTGTATTTATTTTAACTAGGTAGAATAGTTTCTAAATAGTTATTAACTATTTAATAACTACCTAGCTAAAATAAAGACACATTTACCTGTAAAATAAAACCTAACCTAAGTTACACTAACACCTAACCTTACACTACAATTAAATAAATTAACTAAATTAAAAACAATTAAATAAATTAAATTCAATTAGCTAAAGTACAAAAACAAACATTAAATTACAGAAAATAATAAACAAATTACAAGATATTTAAACTAATTACACCTAATCTAATAGCCCTATCAAAATAAAAAAGCCCCCCCCAAAATAAAAAACCCTAGCCTAAACTACCAATAGCCCTTAAAATGGCCTTTTGCGGGGCATTGCCCGAAATAAATCCGCTCTTTTACCTGTAAAAAAAAAAATACAAACAACCCCCCCAACAGTAAAACCCACCACCCACAATCCAATTAGCCAATAGAATGCAAGCTCAATCCTATAGGCTGATTGGATCAGCCAATATGATTGAGCTTCAATCCTATTGGTTGATTGCATCAGCCAATAGGATTTTTTCTACCTTAATTCCGATTGGCTGATAGAATTCTATCAGCCAATTTGAATTTAAGGGATGCCATCTTGGATGACGTCACTTAAAGGAACCGTCATTCAGTAAGAAGACTCCGGATGAAGAGGATGATCCGCGTCGGATGTCTTGAAGATGGAGCCGCTCCGCGTCGGATGGATGAAGATAGAAGATGCCGTCTGGATGAAGACTTCTGCCCGTCTGGATGATCACTTCGCCCGGCTTGGATGAAGACTTCTCCCGGCTTCGTTGAGGACTTCGGCCCGGTTGGATGAAGACTTCTGCCGCTTCCTTGAGGATGGATGTCCGGTCTTCAGAACAGTAAGTCGATCTTCAGGGGGTTAGTGTTATGTTTTTTTAAGGGTGTATTGTGTGGGTTTAATTTTTTAGATTAGGGTTTGGGCCGCAAAAGAGCTAACTGCCCTTTTAAGGGCAATGCCCATTCAAATGCCCTTTTCAGGGGAATGGGGAGCTTAGGTTTTTTTAGATAATATTTTATTTGGGGGTTGGTTGTGTGGGTGGTGGGTTTTTCTGTTGGGGTGTTTGTATTTATTTTTTTTACAGGTAAAAGAGCTGATTACTTTGGGGCAATGCCCCGCAAAAGGCCCTTTTAAGGGCTATTGATAGTTCAGTTTAGGCTAGAGTTTTTTTTATTTTGGGGGGGGCTTTTTTTATTAGATTAGATTGGGTGTAATTAGTTTAAAGATCTGTAATTAGTTTTTTATTTTCTGTAATTTAGTGGGGGATTTTGTGTGATTTAGCTAATTTAATTTATTTAATTGTTTTTAATTTAGTTAATTTATTTAATTGTAGGGTAGTGTTACGTGTAAGTGTAACTTAGGTTAGGTTTTATTTTAAAGGTAAATTTGTATTTATTTTAGCTAGGTAGTTATTAAATAGTTAATAACTATTTAATAACTATTCTACCTAGTTAAAATAAATACAAACTTGCCTGTAAAATAAAAATAAACCATAAGCTAGCTACAATGTAATAATTAGTTATATTGTAGCTAGCTTAGGGTCTATTTTGCAGGTAAGTATTTAGTTTTAAATAGGAATAATTTAGTTAATGATAGGAATTTTACTTAGATTTATTTAAATTATATATAAGTTAGGGGGTGTTAGGGTTAGGGTTAGACTTAGGTTTAGGGGTTAATAAATTTAGAATAGTGGCGGCGACGTTGGGGGCAGCAGATTAGGGGTTAATAAGTGTAGATAGGTTGCGGCAACATTGGGGGCAGCAGATTAGGGGTTAATAAAAATAATGTAGGTGTCGGCAATGTTGGGGGCATCAGATTAGAGGTTAATAAGTTTAATGTAGGTGGCGACGATGTCCGGAGCGGCAGATTAGGGGTTAATAAATGTAGGTAGGTGGCGGTGATGTTGGGGGCGGCAGATTAGGGGTTAATAATATTTAACTAGTGTTTGCGAGGTGGGAGTGCGGCGGTTTAGGGGTTAATATGTTTATTCTAGTGGCGGCGATGTCCGGAGTGGCAGATTAGGGGTTAAGATTTTTATTTAAAGTGTTTGCGATGCGGGAGGGCCAAAGTTTAGGGGTTAATAGGTAGTTTATGGGTGTTAGTGTACTTTTTAGCACTTTAGTTATGAGTTTTATGCTGCGGCGTTGTACCATGAAACTCTTAACTACTGACTTTTAAATGCCTTAGGACTCTTGACAGGGTAGGGTGTACTGCTCACTTTTTGGCCTCCCAGGACAGACTCGTAATACCGGCGCTATGGAAGTCCCATAGAAAAAAGACTTTACAAAGTTTTTACGTAAGTCGTTTTGCGGTAAGGCCAAAAAAGTGTGTGGTGCCCCTAAACCTGCAAGACTCGTAATAGCAGCGGTAGTGAAAAAGCAGCGTTAGGACCTGTTAACGCTGCTTTTTCAGCCTAACGCACAACTCGTAATCTAGCCGAATGTGTTTACATGATTATTACTTTTTTTTGTTTACAGTTCCGAAGTTAAACGTCTTATTTAGTGCCTTGAGGATTCTGCATCTTGGCAGAAATGGAGAAGGTTTTTAGAATTTTATTATTTTTATTTATTTGGATTATTCATTTTTCTCCTGTAACATCTATATGAAGTATTAAGCAAATATTTTTTTCTTTTTTCAAATTAGCTTTATTTAAATATCGAGTTGCATTACAAATAAATAAATACATAACAATTGTTTGCTGTGCTTTATAGAATGTTTCTACAGTGGGTCTGGAGCACAATGTAGTTGTCACCCCTGAAGCGGTAACTCTGATGCTATGGCCCCACAGTGGGGTTCAGAGTAGAGTCCATAAATCTAGAGAATGAGGCAAATATTTGTTTTAAGTGAAATTTCAAGTGACATGAAGTGTGTTTTAAAGTATGTTTTTAATTAAACATAGAATAGTTTGTCTCTCTATATAACAATAGACATTACCAAAAGTATTACTAAACCCATTAAATCATGTAGCATAAAATATGCATCAGTCATAAAAAATGGTAAAAAAATGCTTATCATAAAAAAGTTGTGTTAAAAGTTTCACATTATATTTTAAGTCATGCTAAATACATATATGATAAATATAAAATAATATACTTATAAATTCATAATTATAATTACAATTATTACTAAAACAAATATTATAGTAGGCTCTAAAATATTTATTGAATTACTTGTGAAAACAAAGTAAAATGCTCCCCTTTAAAACAATAGCAAATTAATATTCTATCGATCACAACAAAATGTGAATGTAGAGGAAGTGTCCCTGTGCATAAAATTAACCCCTTAATGACCGGACCATTTTTCAATTTTCTTACCCTTAATGACAATGGCTATTTTTACATTTCTGCGGTGTTTGTGTTTAGCTGTAATTTTCCTCTTACTCATTTACTGTACCCACACATATTATATATCGTTTTTCTCGCCATTAAATGGACTTTCTAAAGATACCATTATTTTCATCATATCTTATAATTTACTATAAAAAATATATAAAATATGAGGAAAAAATGGAAAAAAAACACTTTTTTTTAACTTTTAGCCCCAAAATCTTTTACACATCTGCAACCACCAAAAAACACCCATGCTAAATAGTTTCTAAATTTTGTCCTGAGTTTAGAAATACCCAATGTTTACATGTTGTTTACTTTTTTTGCAAGTTATAGGGCCATAAATACAAGTAACACTTTGCTATTTCCAAACTACTTTTTTTCAAAATTACTGCTAGTTACATTGGGACACTGATATCTTTCAGGAATCTCTGAATATCCCTTGACATGTATATATTTTTTTTTAGAAGACATCCCAAAGTATTGATCTAGGCTCATTTTGGTATATTTCATGCCACCATTTCACCGCCAAATGCGATCAAATACAAAAAATCGTTCACTTTTTCACAAATTTTTTCACAAACTTTCGGTTTCTCACTGAAATTGTTTACAAACAGCTTGTGCAATTATGGCAAAAATGGTTGTAAATGCTTCTCTGGCATCCCCTTTGTTCAGAAATAGCAGACATATATGGCTTTGGCGTTGCTTTTTGGTAATTAGAAGGCCACTAAATTCTGCTGCGCATCACACTTGTATTATGGCTAGCAGTAAAGGGGTTAATTAGGTAGCTTGTGGGGAGCTTGCAGGGTTAATTTTAGCTTTAGTGTAGAGATCAGCCTCCCACCTGAAACATCAGACCCCCTGATCCCTCCCAAACAGCTATATTCCCTCCCCCACCCCACAATTGTTCCCGCCATCTTAAGTACTGGCAGAAAGTCTGCCAGTACTAAGATAAAAAGGTATATATTTTTTTTTATAGCATATTTACATATGCTGCTGTATAGAATCCCCCCTTAGCCCCCAAACTCACAGATCCCCCATCAAACACTTCTCTAACCCTCCCCCTCTAACTTAATGGGCACCATCTTGGGTACTGGCAGCTGTCTGCCAGTACCCAGTTTCTTAAAAAAAAATGTGCTTTTGTGTTTTTTTGTGTTTTTTTCCCCATTTTCTGTAGTGTAGTGTGTTTAGAAATTAGTATATGAAATTAGTATATGAACCTCCTAGATTTAGCTTTCAACTAAGAATACAAAGAAAACAAAGCAAAATTGATGATAGAAGTAAATAGGAAACTTGTTTAAAATTACATGCCCTATCTGAATAATGAAAGTTTGTTTTGGACTAGACTGTCCCTTTAAGGAAGAATCTGTCCACTTTCATCTGCTCTAATACACTTCTCCCTATGCCCCTATAAGATTAAGCAATTCCCCTATAATCACATTTGTGCTGGTGTCCTGTTGAAAAGAGCTACCTTGTCAAGATTGTCTACCTCAACCTGGAATGTGTGGAATGTGATTACGTAATTGTCAGCATACACATTTTACAGGTTATTACATAATCACATTCCACTCATTCCTTTCAAAAATATGTGGAGTGTGATTATGTAATTGTGCGCATGCGCATGTCAACGTAACAAATCTCAACGAGTAGCTTTTTTTTACAGAACACCGGCAAAAGTGCCACACACAGCTCTTTGTATACACTAGCTCTATACCTGGTAACACAATAGAGTTATTGGAAGCCTCTACTTCTTGTATATAATGGCATTATTTCAGATGGAAATATTTTAACATTTTGCGAGACATCCATTGGCAGGTGTCATGGCAACTGCTATATTTCCAGATCTTTGAGTGGGCAATAAAATTATTTTGTTATCCTAATTTTTCAAATGTCCAAGATGTGTATATTTGCCTAATCAGGCCATAGTTTATGGTTGTGGCTATGCAATAGGATAAAGGGCATAATCCACTAAAAGGAATTCCGCATATCTCTGATCTCTCTATCTTAACTGACCAGGATTACAATAATATATAGCGAAAGGTCCAAAGATCTATGGAGAAAGAACTTTAATCTAATTGAGAGGAGCTTCCTTTTCTACACAATTTAACTTGAATATCATACCAGCAGACAGAGAGAGAGGGGAAAAAGGAGAGATTGAAATGTCTCAGCTTTGATTGAGAATTTAACTCTGGTATTCCTACAATATTTTTCCATTTAATTAATATATTTTGTTTTAAATTTAAAGTGTCTAATTCAAGCTTTCTACAAACCAAAGCTCCTTTTGTAAATAGACAAAGGGGAGAATGCTTATGGCGCATTGAGCATACCCTTTAAATTGTGCCCATTGGGATACAATATTTACTCACAAGACATAAGTCAGAGTATTATCACAGTCAGTGGAAGATCCAAAACAGCTTGATTACTTCATTGTGTGGTGCCGTAGCCTTATGTAACTTCCAGTGATGTCATTAGGGGATGCAACCAATCATATTCAAGAGATACAGAACACTGTGGGAAACTAATTACAGGGCATAAATTAATTCCTTCAAGCATTACAGACAATGCCCAAAAAATATACTGGCATATTTCCAGATTTGCTTAGAATAATATTTGGGGAACAGGAAAGGGCCTTCCACAAACTGTTGCCACAAAGTTGGAATCCCCCAGTTGTCTAAAATGTCTTTGTTTCCTGAAGCATTAAGATGACCCTTAACTGTAACAATGGCCAGAAAAAGCACCTCAGAATCTAACCCTCAATGTTTTTTTCTCTCCATGTTTTCTATTCTATTCAAATCTATTGGTACATTTCTAGATTTGCTTTGAAAATATTTGGAGACAGGGCCTTCCCCAAACTGTTGACACAAAGTTGGAATCACCCAATTGTCTAACATGTCTGTTTCCTGGAGCATTAAGATGACCCTTCACTGTAACTAAGGGGCATAGTCCAAACCATAAAAGAGAACCCCAGACTACTATCCCTCCTGCATAATACTTAACAATAAGGACTATGCATGCTGGTAGGTAGTGCTCTCTTGGCAAGCACCACACTCAGATTCTTCCATCAGACAGCCAAATAGTGACACGTGACTCATCACTCCAGAGGACATGTGGGGTTGTGCTTTACATCATTCTAGCCGACACATGGCATTGAGCAGGTTGAAGTGAAGCTTGTGCACAGCTGCTCAGCCATGGAAACCAATTTCATAAAGCTTCAGATGCACAGTTCTTGTGATGATGTTGCTTCCAGATGCAGTTTTGAATTCTGTAGTGAGTGATGCAACATATGATAGATTTGTATCTGCTACGCTTTTCAGCACTAGGTAGTCCTATTAGGTTGTGTGGTCTCAACTTTGTGGATGGACTGTTGTTGATCCAAGAAGCTTCCACTTTACAATAATAGCACTTACAGTTGACTGAGGTAGATCTAGTAGGGCAGAAATGTCACAAACTTTTGATAATGGTGACATCCAATGACAGTGTCCTGTTAAAAGTAACTGAGCTCTCCAATACAGCCTATTGTACTGCTAATGTATGTCTATTTAGATTTTATGGTTGGATTTTATGCACCTGTCAGGAATGGGTGTGGCTGAAAAATCTCAGCTCAATAATTAATAGATGTGTCCACATACTTTTAGCCTTATAGTGTATGTGTGTGTATATATATATATATATATATATATATATATATATATATATATATATATATATATATATATATATATATATATATACATATACTGTATATACATACATATAAACAAATGCAGGAATGTGTGCTAATCTGTGTTTAATCCCCACAAACATAGTTGATGTACCACTGCGGAGCCCCATATAACTGCTGGTCCTGTGCAGAAATGGCCGCTGATCCAATCAGCAGTGGTATTCAAAAGACAACTGTGTATGGATGCCACTGCTGATTGGCTAACAAGTTGCTTGTGACTAACATTCCTTTGTGGCTCCTAATCATTACCTGTTTAAGCCCTTTGTGGGGTTAAACAGGACTTGCATGGTCATCACTTTTATATTTATATGATCTAATGTATTAGATTAAGCCTTTTATTCACTATAATGGCCCTTTCATACTTGTATTGTACACTGGAGCTGTGGTGAGGTTGCTTATCACCCCTTGTATTGCTTGTCATCCGCACTTGTTCTCCTTGTTATCTGCCCTTCTATTTCTGGATCATACATGACTTAAGATCAAATGCAAATTATGACAACACCATGAGCAGGCATGTCCAGGGGTGGTTGTGAAGTGCTTGTGCGTAGATCTAAAGTCATATACTCTTAAATCCACAGTAAAATAAAATAAAATGTAATGCCATAAATGTTTCCAATGCAATTTTAGATATTATGTGCATTTTGGATTGTCCTAAAATATCAATTTTATGTAAAAAAAACATTTGTTCTATTCAGGAGTATATTAATGCAAATTACTAAATTGTATTTTAACCCATTAATAATTATGATTCCAGCAGGTGATGCATAAGTACATACAGTAGCACTGTGCATAATGCAGTCATTTATCTATTCATTGATAAGAGTCCTACTCCTGATTCTCTAGCTTTGAGATAATAAATAGTATTGTGGATTTGACTTGTTACAAGGAAGTACAAAATACAAAGTAACCTATTTGCAGAATTATGGGATTCTACCCTTTATCTGATTAGACAAAGCAATAAAGAGGTATTCAGCCGCTCAACTCTTGTTTTCTTGCAAAGCAAAAAAATCCATACTCTTAGGAGAGAAAATCCAATTATCCAAAGTCTTCTCATTATCCCCATGTCTATGCGTCCACCTACAAAGTTACTCATTTCAGCAAGACACCTGAGATTCCCTCTGTGAAGCTTGCTAACATGACCATTTCCCACCATCTGAAACATTATTTCTGGTTCTTTTAAAGTGCTTTATTTCTTTCTTCCTTATCTTTCATCTTATTTTTGTTATGTTGCCTTTCTTAAACCTTTAGTAGCTAACACCATTCCTTTTAATGTTTCTCCTCCTCTTGCTACAGTTTTGGTAGACACCCATAAAGAACTTCCTGTTTCCTAAGTCCATTCTGGTATGTTTGAAAATTATTTGCAGGGAAAAGGGCATGAGTCGAAGTAGAGGGCTTAGGAGCTGACCTTGCTGATGATTTTCATCATGTTCATCCCCAGGCCACTAAACATACCATTATATATGTTCCCAATCTATATTATCTGTTTTGAAATGCACCAGAATGTACAAAAGGAGCACTGGTCACATTATATGAGATAATGCCGGTGCTTTCATGCTACACTTGCTAACATTTAGCAGATACCACTTTGCCCTGTTTTTTTATATATAACTATTGGGATAATAGGCAGAGCAACACCCAATCAGGCTACAAAAAAGCAGTATCAACCAGACTCGGAGCTGCACATTGAAGAGGTGGGGGATGAGGCATGTGGGGGGGTTGATAACAACCAGTACAGCACATGAAAGGGTTTTGGACAGAACAGGAGGATCAGAAGCAAAAGGGGAACATAGACACAAGAATGGAAGGAGGGATTACACCCTCTAGCTCCCTAATGCTCATCTGCTCAGTCACTACTGCTATCATTATGTACTGCTTCTCTTCAAGAGTGGAACTGTCACATAAACTGCAGCTTCATCCTCAGACTTTATGACCATAAACTTAGAAAAATGAGAGAAAATGGGGTACAATCGATCAAGCCTTTCTTTATAAGGATATAAAACAGGCTGTTTCATTGTTGTAATAAAAAAGGACTAAGCAGTGGGTTATACCTAATAGAAATCATTGCAATATATTATTCATCATTTTAAAAATAATTTTACATTTGATTTAATTTAATTAAAGGGACACTGTACTCAAATGTTTTCTTTTGTAATTCAGACAGAGAAGCAATTTTAAGCAACTTTCTAATTTACTCCTATTGTCAATTTTTCTTCGTTCTCTTGCTATCATTATTTGAAAAAGAAGGCATCTAAGCTTTTTTTTGTTTTCAGTACTCTGGACAGCACTTTTTTATTGGTGGATGAATTTATCCACCAATCAGCAAGGACAACCCAGGTTGTTCACCAAAAATGGGCCGGCATCTAAACTTACATTCTTGCATTTAAAATAAAGATACCAAGAGAATGAAGAAAATTTGATAATAGCAGTAAATTAGAAAGTTGCTTAAAATTTCGTGCTCAATCTGAATCACAAAAGAAAATGTTTGGGTACAGTGTCCCTTTAAGTTAAAGGGACATTTAAAAGTCAACATTAAACTTGCATGATTCTATTAGGGCATGCCATTTTAAACAACATTTTTTTAATTTACTTTGTTCTCCTGGTATTCTTTGTTAAAAGCTAAAGCTAGGTAGTATCATATGCTAATTTCTAAGACCTTGAAGGCCGCCTCTTATCTCAGTGCATTTTGACAGTTTTCACAGCTAGACAGTGCTAGTTCATGTGTGTTATAAAGATAACATTGTGCTCACTCCCGTGGAATTACGAACGAGTCAGCACTGATTGGCTAAAATACAAGTCTGTCAAAATTACTTAAATAGGGGGCAGTGTGCAGAGGCTTAGATAAAAGGTAATCACAGAGGTAAAATGTTTATTAATATAACAGTGATGCTTATGCAAAACTGGGGAATGGGTAATAAAGGGATGATCCATATTTTTAAACAATAACAATTCTGAAGTAGACTGTCCCTTTAATTTGTGCATTTTCCTATACTTCCTGTCATAGCCCTACAAGGGTGCTGTTGTTTCTACAGGAAGGCAAAAGAGCAGCTGAAAGGGATATGCTGCTTTAGTAAAAAAAAAAAGTTAAAATAAACATAAAAATAAACATCTCTAAAACAAAGCACCTCAGTGTTAATTCTAAGCAGGGGAACCACACTAGACCCAAAATGGGTACATATTTGTATATGACTTTGACAAATCTTTTAAAAATACATACTAGCAAAACCTGCTAATATAATAACATATATCACCAAATCATAGCAGCAGTCCTCCTTACCATGATGACAAAAAAAGATCAGACTCCTAAATGTACAAAAGAGCGCTCCACAGGCTGCTCTTCTGGGGTTTCAGGCTATCCACCATACAATCCTAGAAAATAAATCATAGAACGCACCTCATAGCGTAACAAGTTAACGTAACAAGGTGAACAAGAGGCAGCAGAAGCATAGTGTTATATTAATAAGATTGTTTAATATGGAATGTGGAGGAGTACTGAAGATAAGCTGAGGACCCGCACTTGAGATGACAGTGGAATTAGTTTCCTGCACCGTTAGAATCAGCATCAGGACACACTGATCCATGCGTTTGGCCGTTTTGTGAGAACCAGCGGTGGCTGATCCTGTTGCGGGCAGCAAGTCTGCTGGGCGCCTCAGAGGTCCTGGCCTGCCGATAAAACACCTGAAGATGCTCCACTAAATGTGAATGATTCCTGCATCATACCTTCTATGGTTGCATTAACTTATTATGCTATGAGGCGCCTTCTTTGATTCATTTTCTATAAAAAGAAATAGATTGTGATAAAAACAGCAAACAACTTACTTGTTTTCTTGCAAAACGAGCACTTAGACATTCTCAATATAGCCACTGCCTGTAGCTTGATAAGGGAGCAGACATGTTGAGAACTTAAAGGGACATGAAACCCCAAAAAAATATTTCATGGTTCAGATAGAGAATACAATTTTAAACAACTTTCTAATTTACTTCTATTATCTAATCTGTTTTATTCTCTTGGTATCATTTATTGAAGGAGCAGCAGTGTACTACTGGTTTCTAACTGAACACATGGGTGAGCCAATGACAATCAGTTTATATACGCAGCCACCAATCAACAGCTAGAACCTAGGTTCTCTGCTGCACATGAACTTGCCTAGATAAACATTTCAGCAAAGGAGAAAGAAGCTAATTAAATAATAGAAGTAAATTGGAAAGTTGTTTGAAATTGTATTCTCTATCTGAATCATGAAAGACAATTTTTGGGTTTCATGTCCCTTTAATCTGTATTCTGCCTCTTCTGAGCATGAACACAATCAGACTTCTTGTTTCTCTAAACAGTAAACCAACTCATGTTACTCTAGAAGATTTATGACATCAATCTACCTATACCGTTCTAGAAAGAAGTGAAAAAGTGAAATAATTGTATTCATATTGTAATGATTTCTATTAATTATACTATCACTGCTTAGTGCTTTTTTATTACAACAAAACAGACTGTTTTATATCCCTTTAACTTTTGAAGTGGTTGCTAGGAGACACCTAAACTAGCTCCAGACAGTTTCGTGCCCATGCTCAGTAGAGGATGTTTGCAGCAAAATCTCTAATGTAACTTCCCTTTTCTTCCTTATCTCCCACAACATTGTTTACTTTGATTTAACATATTTATTTTTTACTAAAGAAGTACTGTTTCATATCCTTTTAATAACCTAAGTGTCCCTATAAAATTAACTCTAATGTCCAGGAAGCATTTAAAGCCCTGAACCAGCTACTTTCCTAGTGAATGATTACACTTACTTATCTATGGATACTTCTGTGTGCTCAGTCACTTGGACAGATGTTTTCTACTTTTGGGTTATGCTTCACAGCGGAAATCTCAATGATGAAGTATTTATTATGTGTAAAGATACTTGTACTGACATACACTTGCACAATAAAGCCACACACAAGAGGTATGCAAACTGTTTATAACTATCAGTCATTCACATGACAAGGCTTTTAATAACCACCTAGCATGTTCAATTCTGTAACCAATCAACCATACAATCTGGATAGCAACATAGCAACAGTTGTTAAACCATGTTGTAGTTCTTTCTGTCAATAGCAGACTGCATTGGATTTAACCATTAGTGTGTTCCCAGTGCTTCTACGAAAAAGATAAAACAAAATCAGCCTGATTAGCCAATGAACAGCTATAATAAAGTCATGTTTGCTTATATACATGAGTTATGTAAGAGACCATGCATGTTGAGAAAGAAAAAAAATCAGGAACAACATCATCGTCACTGAGCAGCAATACGTTAACTTTTTTTTTAGGACTCAACGCTAAAGAGCTACAATTTGTAGTGTATGTATTAGAAAGCGTAAATGAAGGGGAAATGAAGGAACATTTAACAGATTGGGGACTTTAATGGTGCAGAAGTATGCTAACTGTGTATTGTGAGGATGCAATTAATATACAGTAGATAGATAAATAGATAGACAGTCAGACAGGCAGACAGACAGACAGACAGACAGATAGATAGATAGATAGATAGATAGATAGATAGATAGATATATAGACAGTACAGGTAGAAAATCCTTTATCCAGACTGCTTTGGACCGGAGAAGGTTTGGATTTTGGAATAGTTTGGGTTTTAGAATAGTTTGGATTTTGGAATCTTTGAATATGTAAAATGGGAGAGTTTGGAGAGGGGATGGGACCAAGACCCCAATTCTAAAGAAATCGCCATTCAAGACGTGGTTTTCCACTCCAACACTCGCAGGGACAGCCCTCATGAAATTCTATTAAAAAAAGGGGCTGTCCCTGCGAGTGGCGAGATGTCTCCCATACAAATAATGAGTGCTCTCTGCTAGGTAAAAGTTTACAATGGAGGGTGAAGCTCCTCGCACATCAAATTACGCTACTTTCAGTGCACTGTACCTTAAATTTGCTGTAATTTTCATATATATAGGTTTTTCTTTCAGAGTAAATAGTGTTTTGAGTATTTTGGTGAAAACTCACCACCTTTTAACTTGCAAGAAAAAATAGTGAGTGCTGTAGTGCGAAAATGTTTTTAGAATTACGCTGGGATTTGAGAGAAAATTTCATATACGCCCATGGAATGCCCATGTTCAGCCCATTTTATCAAAAATGGTACATATTTCTTGTTGTTTTTGCATATGATTTACGCTGTGCATAGTTAAAATGATTTATTCCTGTGTAGTTTACCTACAAAGTTTTGGTGAACAATTTAGTTAGGAAATTTGATTTTATAGAATTCCACCAGGGAAATAGAAGGGCTGGCGATCAATCTTATAGAATCCGACCAACGACCAGTGATCTTTTTAGAATCAGGGCTCAAGTGTAAACAACATTTTATGTCATTTAGGCAGTATTTAAAAGTCATAATACAGCTTATACATGTAAGCTAAATGTAGTTTTATATCATTCTTTTAATTTTCAAAAGAGCTTTATTTAAGATGTATGCAAATACACTTCATAAAATGCATTTACCAATTATACATCAAAAAGGATGTCAAGCAAATTATCACTAATACAGCATATTGTTCATATTCTGAAAAAACATGATATATACATATATATATATATTCATCATAAATTTGACAACCTAGATCACATTTTTATTTTTTTTTTTAAATCAGTGTATCACTCAATTGGTCCCATTGTTAACACTGCAGACCACTCTTGGGTCTTAATGATAGGACTGATAAAAGTATTGATGGGAGTTAAAAAAAAGAAAAAACAAATAAGCAAAACAAAACAAAATACAAACATCAAGAAGAACTAGAGGGAGAAAAGATAGGGAACTGAAGCCGTGTGAGTGAAATGAGATGGCTTAATTTATAACTGCGTAGGTCTCCCATAGGCCTATGGCCCACTCACCCGTAATATATAATAAAAGCATATAGGGAAAGGATTTGAATTTCAAAGGAGAGCTACTGAAGATTAAAATTGTAACCGGGAATTAGCGAATTGTATGTAACACCTTGTATTTTTAGGTTGAAGAGATCTGTGGGGTAATTAAGCTAAGCGGGTATATAAACTTGGAGCTATATCTTATACTCTGCCGCCATAATACAGTGATATGGTCTTCAGGCGGTTTCTAAGGAGTTATCATTCCCAGGCATATGGGCTCAATTGGTATTATGCCGTCCACACTGCTAATAAAAACATATATTCAACCATGTGGACAGAAGGGTTTATAGTCTACAGTTGTTGCCCTAATAAGTATTTAGACCCGTCCACCCACCACGGGCCCCGGCCGCAAGCCACGCGGAGGGGGGGGGGTCCCTCAATGATCGCTCTCTTAATGCTAGGTTATTTGTTGTAAAGTAGCGAGCGACAAAGAAAATTCCATTAATAATATTCTTTAAAATTGTGTAAAAGGGTTCTAACTGGACAACAAAGGGGAGTATATATGCTAACACCCACACAACACATTATAACTCGAACGCTAGAAAGGGTATAGTAAACACATTCCAGAACCTCCCAACACATTTGCATGTTTTAACTTATATGTGGAGCCATGCTGTCTGCTCTAATGTACCATCCCGCCAACCCCCTTTAGAATACAGTGAATACTAACATAGAGCTTTAAAATGTGCAGATTAAACTATCTATAGACTTAACAACAATATCTATTGTATCCCTGTAGGACCATACAGATCAGATTTGTAACGTCTGAAAGGGGCATCTGCAGCCTACCCCTCTCCTGTTCTTGAATAGCGATCGCTCGCTTTAAAGTTATTAATGTCCACATAAGAGTCAGTTGTATATTTCCAGAGTCTGATCCCAGTAGAAACATTATGCCAGCAATCCAAAAGCAGCTCAGAGAGTTTTTCTAGCACCATCGGAGCCTGCTGTGAGACCGCAAGTCCCATATTTGTGCAAAGATTATCCGTTCCATCTCCCCTTATACATTCGATACCTTTGACCAGGGTATACAGCTGTTTAGCGGTATCTGTCACTATGCCGTGCTGTAACTCCATGCAACCCTCCGGTTGTAAGCCCACGCCTGACTCCCCCAGAGGCACAACACAACTTTGACTTATATATTCTTGTTGTGGCCAGCTCAGCCGTCTAGCGGGTGTTATCGTATAAGGTAGAGCAAATGTCGAATGGTGGGCTACAATTTGAGAGAGATCTCGGCTCGCTACTGTAATGAACTTGCAATCTGGACTGTGAGTCAGATCCATTATTGGCTGTAGTATTCCGTAGCTAGGTGTTATGCATTTATATTCTGTGCGTGTTTTGCAATTAAATGCGTTGGGTATAGCGGATTCCATTAGGTAGGTTCCATTTTGGCTGTTGAAGTCAGAGGTTCTCTCTATTTGATCTTCCGACGCGCTATCAGAGCAGATTTTATTCACCAGATAGTCGTATGGCGCCTTAACCATTAGCAGTTCAAAGATTTTCTCCAGTCTTTCCATAGATGCTGTAAGGCAATGCTTTATCTCCGGTTCTATCATATCAATCATAGTTAGCGTGGGAGAGTAAAAATGAGCTTCCACACAGTTCTTCCTAGTATTTATCTCCTGTGGTGTTGTAAAAGGTTTTCTGTCCCGTAAGCTATAGATGTTGAAGAGATTCAGTAAGCTAGACTTCTCTAGCAGCACTGATAACCCGGCTCTTCCCGGGGGGGAGGTGGGTACCTGTCAGCAGGCCGCCGCCTAAGGCCTTTCTCCGATCTGAGTCTCCACTGTCATATAAACAGCAAAATAAAAGGATTTCTGATCCTGGATGCCTGATCCATGGAGTTATCAAGTAATATGCTTTGATTCTTGCTGTTAGCCACCAATAATCAGCGGATTATTGAGAGATCTTTTAGAGCCTACAGAAAATGCGTCCTGTTCAGAACGCAGCACGGACACGCCCCCTCGTTTTATATCATTCTTAATACACAGTACCCTCAGAAATATAATACAGTACTGTAATAATAAGGTCATATTTTTTATTATAAAATATAAATTTACGCTATTTGCATTTTAGAGCACAAAAAAACAAACCAAAGACACACACACAGAGAAGATTGTGACTCACAGGTGGGAAAAATAGTAATCTAATCTAATCTATCCATCTATCTATATATCATCTATCTATCTATCTATCTATCTATCTATCTATCTAATCTAATCTATCCATCTATCTATATATCATCTATCTATCTAATCTAATCTATCCATCTATCTATATATCATCTATCTAATCTATCCATCTATCTATCTATCTATCTATCTATCTATCTAATCTATCCATCTATCTATATATCATCTATCTAATCTATCCATCAATCTATCTATCTATTCACATACTATGGTGCTAAAAAGAGAGAATGAGAAACAAAGACGAAGGTTAGGTGCTATAAACAACTTTATTAGAATCTGTATTTTATCAGTCTGAGAAAGAAAATACCCGTTCTCCCATAATAGTTTATTATATAGAACATAGTATTTTAACTTTTCCATTTACTTGTATTATTAAATGTACTTCATTTTCTTTATATCCTTTGTTGAAGGAGCAACAATGTACTCCTGGAAGATAGCTGAACACATCATGTGATATGACGAGGAATAAATGTGCAGCCAACAATCGGTAGCTAGTTCCCTGTACTGCACTGCTGTTACAATAGTTTAGTTAAAAAATAATAACAAATTTAAAAATAAATTACATGGGTATATGGTGAACACTAAAAATCTTATTAATGGGACATTAAATTCAAATTTTATATTTTAATATTCATATAGAATATCATTTGTAGAAGGAGCAGCAATGCACTACTGGGAGCTAGCTGAACACATCAGGTGAGCCAATGACAAAAGGCATATATGTGCAGCCACCAATCAGTAGAAAGCTCCCCGAACTGTGTTGCTGCTCCAGAGCCTACCAATGTATGCTTTTCAAAAAAGGATACCAAAAAAATGAAGCAAGTTAAATAATATAAGTAAATTGGAAAATTATTTAAATGTTCTGTCTGAATCATGAAAGTTTAATTTTTGACTTCACTGATTCTTTAATTCAGACCCAGTTTATTTCTACACAGGCAGTTGAATTATATACTCTTCTTTTTTACATCCAGGGCAATAATCCAGCAAATATTAGCATAAATCCATGGCTCAGAGATTACCTAAGGTTTTAGTAATTCACAAAAACATCAAAGGTTAAAAGCAAGTTCAAGACCTATGATTAAATCAGATCATTTGCCACTTTGAATGTTTCTCTCGCTGGTTAATAACTATTATTTAACAGTCATTATTCCACAGATTTCAAACTGTTACACAATTACAAGGTATTCAGGAATATGATCATCAGACTCTTTTTCTCCCTATTGTAGCAGGGATATGTTGCAGCTGTTTAGTGAATTAGAGAACGGTTCCTTCCTGCTCCCCTCCTGATGTCATGAATAAATACAGTTATTAATGAGCACTAATACTGCGTCTATCTCAGGGGATAAAAACACACTTTTCTGATAAACCTTTGCTTGTCTCCATTAGTGTAAAACTATAAAAATGTTCTCTTTATTTAGATAAGAAAAACAGTGATTAGATACATGGAGGCCGATTTATTAAAGTGCGGACGGACATGATACAATGTAGCGTATCATGTCCGCCGCACAACGATAAATGCCGACAGCATACACACAAGCAGTTCTTGTGAACTGCTTGTGCAATGCCGCCCCCTGCAGATTCGCGCTAGCAGGGGGTGTCAATCAGCTTGATTGTATAGGATTTGGCGGATTGATGTACGCAGCCTCAGAGCAGGCAGACAAGTTATGGAGAAGCGGTCTTTAGACCGCTGCTTCATAACTGCTGTTTCCGGCGAGCCTGAAGGCTCGCGTGCAAACAGGGGCATTACGCTCCATTCAGGACTTGATCACTTGGCCCTATAATATGAGTTTTTTCTGGTGCTCTACACAAACCTACAAACATGAAAAGTCAAAATTAGGAAATGACTGTATCTGATCCAGAAAGCGATTTTTAAAACCAGAAACAAATATACAAAGATGTAATAACGTCAGGTATTGTAGAGATCACAAGTTTAAGAAAAAAAAAGAAGAAAAAGATGAAGAAGTAAAGCACCTTAACCTTGTTTCATAGAACTATGGTTTTATATTAAAATATAAAAACACATCCTCGACAATTACTAGAAGCATTGTGACAGGTGGGGACACTGCAATATTAGTAATAGATAGACAATTCAAACCTGCTGCAATATTAGGGGTATAAAACTATAAACATTTTTTGTGTTAGGTACTTTAGTATAAATGCAACAGGTTTAGTTTTGTTATTCTATATATATATCTGTTGAATGGAGGAAGCCCCAGATTTCAACTAATTAATTATTAAAAGGACTCGCTTTTGTGTTTAAATTGTGCTTTCTCCCATGATATATATATATATATATATATATATATATACAGAGTGTTATATTAGGTGAGTGGAAATGTAACAAACCTCACAATTAATAAACACGAGTAAAAACAGTGATAAAATATGTTTACTAAATAGGACTAGATAGGGTCAAATAGCTAAACTGAGCAGAAAAAGAAAAACATAAAAACGTAAAACTAACACTTCCTTATTTTTGTCTATTTGTGTAACTTTGTCAACATAACCTATTTAACACTACTATAATAATGTATCCGTACTAGTTGATTGCAGACGTTTGTATATAATTATATTTTGTTTTTAAGTAAAGTACCATAGTGAGGACTGTAAGTATTTAGGTAACTGTATACCTTTAAGAGAGAGCCTATTTAGCTGGAGGAAGCTGGGACACCTGTGACCAGTGAACAAGTGCACATAGGCACCAAACATGTCTTCTGCATAGGAACCCAGCTGTCCTCACTACTGCAGAGTCTGTCAGAGCGGTGTCTAAGCTGTTGACACTGATTTTCTATTTCTGTTTTTAAAGCAGGAAATAGTTTTGAACTTTTATACTAAGCAGAGGAGTGCCTGGACTTACCCCTGAAGTTCCGGCGTTATGGGAGCGGTGCAGCTAGGAGGAGCAACCACGTGAACGAATACAGGTACTGCTTGTGATCTGCCCTTTGCATCAAGTATTATCTCTAGGCAATACATACCTGTGAATAAATACGCGTGTATTAACGGCTCCTCCTATGCTATGCTCTAACGCAAATTGGCGATTCTGTTTCATTAGGGGCATAAGTCTGGTTCGACTGGTCTTGAGGCACTGTGGGTAACATAATCTCACTGACTTTGTACCTGTTGGATTACAAATATCAGCATTTTTCTAATGGACTGATTACTATTTATTACTCCCTGGTGCACCAGATGATTCTCGGCCAGTGTGTTTTACTTGTAATATTCTGGGATCCCCTGTATGAATGTGATATGTATGTTTGGTATATATATATATTTAGATAGATAGATAAATAGATATATGGGCCTCGATCACATACTTGGCAACGTGCACAAAAAACAGCCACATTTTTATATAATCGAGCGAACACATACTCGGCACAGCAGACAAGTTATGCTGGTTGATTTTTGACGGAGTGCACATTTTTTACTCCCATAAACTAACATAGAACTGACGTCTGCAGTCGATATCACAAAGACAGTGCATGGAATTACGCAGGCAGAATGTATCTATTTAACTCTATTTGTAGCTTGGCACACATGGGCAGGCGCAGCAACCCTTGCGCACAGTAAAAAAGCAGCGTAACTCCCTGGAAGCCTTAACAAACACCTATTGCATGCATAATATCAACCCCTAAACCACCATCCCCCACATCGCAACCACTGATAAAATTTATTAAATTCTAAACCGCCATCCCCCCACATCGCAAATACCTAAATAAACTGTTAACCCCTAAACCGCCACCCCCCCACATCGCAATCAGTAATAAAACATATTAACCTCCTAAACCGCCATCCCCCACAGTACAAAATACCAAAATAAACTATTAACCCCAAAACCACCCCCCTACATCACAATCACTAATAATACTTATTAACCTCTTAACCACCACCACTCCACATCACAATCACCAATAAAATTTATTAACCACTAAACCGCCATCCCCCACATCGCAATCACTATTAAAATGTATTAACCTTTAAACTGCCACCCCCCACATCGCAATCACTAATAAAATGTATTAACCCCTAAAATGCCATCCCCCACAACGCAAAATGCCTAAGTAAATTATTAACCCCTAAACCACCATCCCCCACATCGCAATCAGTAATAAAATGTATTAACCCCTAAACTGCCATCCCCACACAACGCAAAATACCTAAATAAACTATTAACCCCTAAACCACAATCCCCCCACATAGCTAAGTACCTAAATAAACTATTAACCCCTAAACCACCTCCCCCCACAACGCAAAGTATTAAACTAATAACTAAACCCCTAACACCCCTTAAATTAACCCCAATTAAAATACACTTAAATACAATTAAAAATATACTAACTACTACTAGCTTCTGATCTAAAATGTATTAAAGTGAATGTCAATTTTGATGCTAAAGTGCCCGTTTTTAAAAATTTGATTAAAAACAGGGGCACTTTAATTTACATTTCACTCCTGTTGTGAATTAAAGTGCCCCTGTTTTTAATCAAAGGAAGCTGTCCATAGAGTTTGACACACTAACACACACTAATATTTAAACAAACTAATACATTAATATACATACACCAACACACTAACACACTGAGAGACACTAACAAGCACACTGATTGACAGACACACACAGACACATGCAGGCACACTAACACACACATACATACTAAACACATAGGCACACACATATATATGTATATATATATATATATATATATATATATATATATATATATATATATATATATATAATAACTCAGTATCAGAATCCGCCCTCCTGGGTCAGCCACCTGTACTTGCACTCCAATATTATACCAAACAAACCAACAGTGAAGTCTCAGGATTTTTCAATAAGGATAAATTTAATTAACGTTTCGGGGATGTATTCTCCCCTTCTTCAGAACAACAAAACAGTGTACATTTCACTCTTAAACAGTGGCACATAATACCACTCAATACTTCAATACCTGTGAAAAAAGCGCCAAACAATTACACACATTGTCAGCTCCATTCGACAAACCGGAAGTAGAAAATCTAACCACTTTCGGTCCGACGTTACAGCTTAAATAAACATAACAAACAAACAATTGTAATACCTAAATAAACTCCTCTAATACACACCTCTCAACAAATAAAGCATACAAAGGCATGTCAATGTGTTTAAACCCATAAAATAAAACGGACCGGTTACTATCCGGTATACAAGAAATGACATAACATTAAAGAACAGGAATTGAGGCCTTGAAACTAATCCTTCTTGTTACAAAATCCCAAAATTAAACTGGAAGTGGGGCATGTTAGAAAACATAATACAAGTGTCTCATACAAAAGTTGCCTAATGGAAATGGGGCATAATATAACTGATATTATGAGGGTAACTAATAAAATCGTTACAAACCGGAAGTGGGGCAACGTGTGCACCACAATATTTACAGTGCCTAGTGCTCTTGATTAAAGTAAACATGTGAGTTCATCATGAATATTATTATGCAAAAACATGTAATCAAATTGTAATAAGAACTCAGAAAATCTGTGTTAGTTGTTCATATGCACAACTACATATCTTAGAACCGAGTAGATAATTAAATATATACAATGGGCTAGTGAACGTGTGTATTACTATACAGAGTAATAAAATAAAAATTAAAACTTGAAAATTAATTGCTATATCACTGGCTGAGTGATGAATATTGATCCTGTCAAAAGTTGATATTTTATACTGACAGAATGTTGATAAAACACAAAATATTACCACATTGTTCCAACACATAATGAAGCTGTAAGCTGTATAACAAGCATTGTTGATAGAGGACAAATAGTTAGCGACTGGTTTTGGACACCTTACTGATCTGTTATCTTATGGGTAAGGAATGCATATCTGCTACATTGTTATCACTTGAAAATCAAATGATGGTGCAGGGCCTAAGAGGTAGATATAAGGGGTTATGGCAGAAAATATTTATTTTCCGGATTTCAGGGTAACACACCTGGATCTATAGAATCCAAAGTAGTACCCAATTAAAAAAATGAACATGCACATGTCCCGCGTCAAAAGACACCAAACATCTGCAACACTCCTGAATAAGGATATAACTCCTGCTACCCTACTACCCATCAGCACTTAGCTGAAATCACAAAAGAATACCCAGATCTGGCATAGAGTTCAGTCCCTTAGGAGCAATAGTGTCCAGTCTCAGGATCCATTCGGCCTCCCGTCTGAGCAACAACTTATTTCTATCACCACCTATAGGTGGTTTGGGGATATGGTCGATTAGGATCACTCTTACTGAAACCACCAGATGTTTGACCTCTAGCCAATGGCGTGCTACAAGCTGGTCGGAACGTCCCTTGTCCAGGGCTTGTCACATGGCGGATCTATGGTTTCGGCATATGCTCCCGTAGTGTCCCCTGCGTCTTTACAATGTTGTGTTTCCCGCACGGGCAAAACAACATATAGACTACAAATTCTGTGGTACACGTGATGGAATGTAAGATGGTAAATTTATTGTTGTTATGAGGGTGGTGAAACTTCTTTGTGGCTATTAAGCCGTTGCAAGTGCTGCAGTTCGGGCACTAGAAACAGCCTCTAATGTTGGTTATGTTGGTAGTTTGATATGAATTAACAGGAACAGTTCTGACCAAAAGGTTTCAAATATTGGCATTGCGTTTGTATCCCACCATAGGGGTAGTGGTTCTTGCAAATGTGAGTTTAGGATCTGAGTGTAGAATAGTCCAATGTTTCCTAGCTATTTGGCCCAACTGTTTGGTATTTGGAGCAAATGTAGTTGTAAATATTAGTTTAGGGACATCATCTTTATTAGTAGTCCTTTCTTGAAGAACATCCTCCTGTGATTTTCTGAGCTCTTATTACAATTTGATTACATGTTTTTGCATAATAATATTCATGATGAACTCACATGTTTACTTTAATCAAGAGCACTAGGCACTGTAAATAGTGTGGTGCACACGTTGCTCCACTTCTGGTTTGTAACAAATTTTATTAGTTACCCTCATAATATCAGTTATATTATGCCCCATTTCCAGCAGGCAACTTTTGTATGAGACACTTGTATTATGTTTTCTAACATGCCCCACTTCCAGTTTAATTTTGTGATTTTGTAACAAGAAGGATTAGTTTCAAGACCCCAATTCCTGTTCTTTAATGTGATGTCACTTCTTGTATACCGGAGAGTAACCGGTCCATTTTATGTTATGGGTTTAAACACATTGACATGCCTTTGTATGCTTTATTTGTTGAGAGGTGTGTATTTGAGGAGTTTATTTAGGTATTACAATTGTTAGTTTGTTATGTTTATTTAAGGACAACAAAGTTATTTTCTCCCTTCCGTGTGTGTACTTGGGTTAAGCTTCACCCCTCACCCTGGACAGCAGATGCATAAATATAAATAACGAAGAGGGCGGTTATAGCACCGGTTTTTACTCACGAGTCTTTATGTCTGTCCTGGGGAAGCAGTACCACCCGTTGGTGGAGTATTCGATTCCTCTGGCTGCTCCCCTGTTCAAGCGTACAGGTATCCTCAACTTCGCTGAGACCGTGCAACCACTTCCAGTCGGCGTCTGACGTCACAGTGCAGACCCGCTATACAATCCAATTGGGCGGGTGAGAGGGCTTGGTCTGGAGTCACGTAAACGGGTATGCTCATTGGCTGAATGCAGGCAACAAACAACAATGATACAGAGGAAATCCGATACAACTTGGTGCTTCACAAAACTTTTTCTTTATTCCGTTTAAAACAGCAACTCCATTAGAACAGACAACGAACACACTCCAGCAGAGTGTACAAATCCCAGCTTTAAAAAGGTGTTGCTTGCATCTCATTGGTTAAGAACACAAGCACACCTCCTGTATAGGAGGCTTTTATTTATGCCTCTTATTACGTATTCAATGATAGTAACAATGTCACTTTGGATGTATGAGAGTGTCTAAACTAACATGAATGTATTATTTACAAACATCTAGAAACCATTCGTCTACAATCAACATCAATATAATTTGACAGAGAGTTGTACATAATATTAAGTGTTGTAAGTTGAACAATTTGTCTAGAGTATCAATTGGATACATTCTATATATTGCAAATATGATACCTAATGGTCCAATAATAATAGCACACAAACAGATAAGTACATAGCTAAAACAAGCTTACAATAGAACATTGTGTTATATCATGTTTTTGAGAATGTTATAAGCAAAGTATCCTAATGATATATAGATCAAAAAAGGCTGTGATAGAATAAGGATAGGTGGAATGGACTGGGGCACTAATTTCAATGCCAGAAGTTAATGAGATCAAACTCATTGTTTAATCCATAGGGCTTTCTGGTTTTTAGCTTGAGGATCCAGAATACTTCCTCCCTAGCTAGTAGTGAGTCCCTATCACCTCCTCTCTGTGGGGGGAGGATATGCTTTACTATGGTCCAGTGTAGTGAGTCAGTGTTTTTATTATGAACAATGGAAAAATGGTTTATTAAGGGTGTCGTGAGGATGCCCAATTTGATGTTATTGACATGTTCGCGTATTCTTGACCTTACCTCACGTGAGGTCATACCCACGTATTGTAAATTGCAGTGGTTACATGTGAGAAGATATATCACATAGGTAGCCCTACAATTAAAGCATCTATCATGTTCAAAGGATTCACCAGTTATAGTACTGGTGAAACCATTGCCTGGGGATAGGTGGCTACATGCTATGCAGTCTGCATAGTGGCATCTAAAGACACCTTTTGTGTTTAACCAGGAACTTGGGGTTTCTCTTTTAGTGGTAATAATTGTGGTAGGTGCTACCAAATTACCTATCATTCTGCCACGTTTAAAAGCAAAACAACAGCCCTTTTTGGCTACATTCATTAGTCCCTCGTCTGCTTGTAGTAAGGGAAAGTGTTTGGATACTATGTTACAAATCTCATCATATTGGTCACTATAGGTTGTCATGAAGGTGACCCTATCTTGTGTACCCTTATTCCAGTCATGATCTGATTTATGCTGCTTTTTTGGCTCTAATAGGCTATCTCTCTTTCTAGTGCTGACCTCTTTTTTGCTGCCTAATAGCATCTTTTTGGGGTAATTCCTAGATATGAGCCTGTCCGTTAGCTCTGTAGCTTGTGTTTCAAAAGTTGTTTTGTCAGAGCAATTTCTGAGATTTCTTAGGTATTGCCCCTTGGCAATTGCTTTAAAAACCCTATTCGGATGGTTACTCTTCGCGTGTAATATTGTGTTCTTAGCTGTTGGTTTGCGATATATACTAGTAGTAATATACCCCCTTCCTTCAGTAATAACTCCTGATAGAGATACATCAAGATAGTTAATGATATTCAAACCGGTCTCAAAGGTAAAGCCCAAACCTATATCATTGTCATTTAATCCATCAATGAATTTTGTTATTAAACTTGGGTCTCCCTGCCAAATCAGAATGAGATAATCTATAAATCTCTTAAAAAATTGAATGTGCTGTTTGAACTGGTTTCTATCTCCATAGATGTGGGACTGCTCCCACCACCCCATGAAGAGGTTGGCGTAGGAGGGGGCAAACTTAGCCCCCATGGCAGTCCCACATCTCTGGAGATAGAAGTTGTCCTGAAAACAGAAATAGTTGTGGGTTAATAGGTAGTGTGTGACACGTATTATAAAGTCGCACTGTTCATCTTCAAATTGTCCTGATCTGGTCAGAAACCATCTGATGGCTTTGAGGCCCTCTTTATGTGGTATAGATGAATAAAGTGCTTTTACATCTATGGTTACCCACATATTAGACTTTTGCCAGTTTTCATCTCTTAACAACCCCAACAGGTGTTTTGTGTCAGTCAGATGACTCGGTAGATCTTCAACAAATGGCTGGAGTATTGCATCCAGCCATTGTGAGAGTCTCTCGGTTAGGGACCCAATGCCATTGATGATTGGCCTGCCCTGTATTTCTGTCCCTGGTTTGTGCACCTTAGGAAGGTGATTGAAGGTAGGTCTTATAGGAAAATCTACCTGTAGGTATTTATAGGTATTGCCATCAAATATTCCTATTTCCCTACCTTCATCTAATAAATCCATTAATTCAAGTTCTTTCCTGAGTGGTGTATATTGATCAGTGTTTGTTAATTGTCTCATAGCTTCACAAATGAATTGACTTTTATTTTGTAACACTATTGAGCCCCCCTTGTCCGCTGCTCTGATCACTATCTGTTCATTTTTTTGTAATTTGATTAGAGCCTCTTTCTCTTTTCTGGTTAGATTTGATTTACCCAGATCTGATCTGATATTGGACGACAGAGCAGTGAGATCATTTTCTATTCTTTTTTGAAAGGTTTCTAGAATTTGGCCCCTACTTTGTATGGGGTAAAAGGTGGAATTACCTTTAAATCTGGGTAAATTTGCATTATCTGTTGGGCCCACTGCTCCTGTCAAATACAGATCTTCCAAAGCTACCCTATCACAGTCTTCAGTGAATGTAAGGTTTGGTATGGGGTTAGTGACAAGATCCTCACATTTCCTGTCCTGATCTTCAGTTTGATTAAAAAACTTTTTTAATACATTCATGTTAGTTTAGATACTCTCATACATCCAAAGTGACATTGTTACTATCATTGAATACGTAATAAGAGGCATAAATAAAAGCCTCCTATACAGGAGGTGTGCTTGTGTTCTTAACCAATGAGATGCAAGCAACACCTTTTTAAAGCTGGGATTGTGGGTCACTGGTCATGCTATGACTACAGCACAGGTAGCCGAAACGCGTCAGCAGCACTAGTGGCCACCATCCTGTATTTGTACACTCTGCTGGAGTGTGTTCGTTGTCTGTTCTAATGGAGTTGCTGTTTTAAACGGAATAAAGAAAAAGTTTTGTGAAGCACCAAGTTGTATCGGATTTCCTCTGTATCATTGATGTTTATTTAAGCTTTAACGCCGGACCGGAAGTGGTTAGATCTTCTACTTCCGGTTTGACGAATGGAGCTGACAATGTTTGTAATTGTTTGGTGCTTTTTTCACAGGTATTGAGGTATTGAGTGGTATTATGTGGCACTATTTAAGAGTGAAATGTACACTGTTATGTTGTTCTGAAGAAGGGGAGAATACATCCCCGAAACGTTAATTAAATTTATCCTTATTGAAAAATCCTGAGACTTCACTGTTGGTTTGTTATATATATATATATATATATATATATATATATATATATATATATATATATATATATATATATATATATATATATATATATATATATATATATATATATATATATATATATAATACAGTGTATATATATATATATATATATATAGGCACACACACAAATACACACACACCACACATGTATACACACATACAAACATACATACATACATACAGTACATATTTTATACAACACCCAATGCATGGACACAGTAAATTTTATACAACACCCAGTGTAAGGACACAGTATATTTCATACAACACCCAATTCAGGGACACAGTATATTTTTTATAACACCTAATGCAGGGACACAGTATATTTTTTATAACACCTAATGCAGGGACACAGTATATTTTTTATAACACCTAATGCAGGGACACAGTATATTTTTTATAACATCTAATTCAGGGACACAGTATATTTTTTATAACACCTAATGCAGGGACACAGTATATTTTTTATAACATCTAATTCAGGGACACAGTATATTTTTTATAACATCAAATTCAGGGACACAGTATATTTTTTATAACATCAAATTCAGGGACACAGTATATATATATATATATATATATATTTTTTATTGAAATAAAAGAAAACATTGCACAGTTATACAAAAAGTCTTGCAAAATACAAACCAATTACAACACTTGAGTCTTGCAATAGTGATCTTGTATACTATACAACCGTCTCCAACAACACATATTTCCCATTGCATTAGCTATATTATTCATGTACCACCATCGTATCCCTTCTAATGTTACTCCTTGTTTCTTCATAGAACATAATATAAGGTTCCCACTCCGATATAAATTGATTTTGTTTGTTTAATATCTTTGCTGTTATCCCATTCCTATGATAATAATACAATACTCTAGTTTTTGTAAGACATAGGTGAATGCAGGGGGTTCTGATTTCCAATATTTTACAATGCTTAATCTGGTTATTGTACAGATCATTGCTGTTAATCTGTTATAGTGTTTTAGAATATTATCAATCGGGAAGTGTAAAAGGGCCTGTTCAGGCCTGAGGATTATTTCCTTACGGCTAGATTTAGAGACTTTGATGCAAGATTAAGGACTTGTGTCCGAAACGTTGCTGATTTTTTGATCTTGGCTCAATAAAGAAAACTATTCATTGAACTTGGTGGTGCGACTACTATCTCTTGTTACATTTACTGGGGGTATTGTGCAGTGCCCCTGTGTTTGCACACCTTAGATCCCAGGTGCTGGACTTTGAGAACTTTTCTCTAACCCTAACCCTAACACCCCCTTAAGTTAAATATAATTTAAATCTAACGAAATAAATTAACTCTTATTAAATAAATTATTCCTATTTAAAGCTAAATACTTACCTGTAAAATAAACCCTAATATTGCTACAATATAAATTATAATTATATCGTAGCTATTTTAGGAATAATATTTATTTTACAGGCAACTTTGTATTTATTTTAGCCAGGTACAATAGCTATTAAATAGTTAAGAACTATTTAATAGCTACCTAGTTAAAATAATTACAAAATTACCTGTAAAATAAATCCTAACCTAAGTTACAATTAAACCTAACACTACACTATCAATAAATAAATTAAATAAAATACCTACAAATAAATACAATTAAATAAACTAACTAAAGTACAAAAAATAAAAAAGCTAAGTTACAAAAAATAAAAAAATTAATTACAAACATAATAAAAATATTACAACAATTTTAAGATAATTACACCTACTCTAAGCCCCCTAATAAAATAACAAAGCCCCCCAAAATAAAAAAATGCCCTACCCTATTCTAAAATTAAAATAGAAAAGCTCTTTTACCTTACCAGCCCTTAAAAGGGCCTTTTGCGGGGCATACCCCAAAGAATTCAGCTCTTTTGCCTGTAAAAAAAAACATACAATACCCCCCCAACATTACAACCCACCACCCACATACCCCTAATCTAACCCAAGCCCCCCTTAAATAAACCTAACACTAAGCCCCTGAAGATCTTCCCACCTTGTCTTCACCATGCCAGGTATCACCGATCGCTCCAGGCTCCGAAATCTTCATCCAAGCCCAAGTGGGGGCTGGAGATCCATCATCCGGCTGAAGTCTTCTATCAAGCGACGGCTGAAGAGGTCCAGAAGAGGCTCCAAAGTCTTCATGCTATCCGGGCAGAAGAGTAGATCCGGACCGGCAACCATCTTCTTCCAAGCGGTGACAAGCGGCTCCATGTTGAAGACCTCCGGTGCGGATCCATCCTCTTCTTGCGACGTCCTAAGTCCAAATGAAGGTTCCTTTAAATGACATCATCCAAGATGGCGTCCCTCGAATTCCGATTGGCTGATAGGATTCTATCAGCCAATCGGAATTAAGGTAGGAAAAATCTGATTGGCTGATGGAATCAGCCAATCAGATTCAAGTTCAATCCGATTGGCTGATCCAATCAGCCAATCAGATTGAGCTCGAATTCTATTGGCTGATCGGAACAGCCAATAGGATGCGAGCTCAATCTGATTGGCTGATTCAATCAGCCAATCATATTTTCCCTACCTTAATTCCGATTGGCTGATAGAATCCTATCAGCCAATCGGAATTCGAGGGACGCCATCTTGGATGACGTTATTTAAAGGAACCTTCATTCGGACTTCGGAAGAGGATGGATCCGCGCCGGAGGTTTTCAACATGGAGCCGCTTGTCACCCCTTGGAAGAAGATGGTTGCCGGTCCGGATCTACTCTTCTGCCCGGATAGCATGAAGACTTTGGAGCCTCTTCTGGACCTCTTCAGCCGTCGCTTGATAGAAGACTTCAGCCAGATGATGGATCTCCAGCCCCTGCTTGGGCTTGGATGAAGATTTCGGAGCCTGGAGCGATCGGTGATACCTGGCATGGTGAAGACAAGGTGGGAAGATCTTCAGGGGCTTAGTGTTAGGTTTATTTAAGGGGGGTTTGGGTTAGATTGGGGGTATGTGGGTGGTGGGTTGTAATGTTGGGGGGGTATTGTATGTTTTTTTTTACTTGCAAAAGAGCTGAATTCTTTGGGGTATGCCCCGCAAAAGGCCCTTTTAAGGGCTGGTAAGGTAAAAGAGCTTTTCTATTTTAATTTTAGAATAGAGAAGGGCATTTTTTTATTTTGGGGGGCTTTGTTATTTTACTAGGGGGCTTAGAGTAGGTGTAATTAGCTTAAAATTGTTGTAATATTTTTATTATGTTTGTAATTATTTTTTTTATTTTTTGTAACTTAGCTTTTTTAATTTTTTGTACTTTAGTTAGTTTATTTAATTGTATTTATTTGTAGGTATTTTATTTAATTTATTTATTGATAATGTAGTGTTAGGTTTAATTGTAGATAATTGTAGGCATTTTATTTCATTAATTTATTGATAAAGTAGTGTTAGGTTTAATTGTAACTTAGGTTAGGATTTATTTTACAGGTAATTTTGTAATTATTTTAACTAGGTAGCTATTAAATAGTTCTTAACTATTTAATAGCTATTGTACCTGGTTAAAATAAATACAAAGTTGCCTGTAAAATAAATATTATTCCTAAAATAGCTACAATATAATTATAATTTATATTGTAGCTATATTAGGGTTTATTTTACAGGTAAGTATTTAGCTTTAAATAGGATTAATTTATTTAATAAGAGTTAATTTATTTCGTTATATTTAAATTATATTTAACTTAGGGGGGTGTTAGGGTTAGGGTTAGACTTAGCTTTAGGGGTTAATACATTTATTAGAGTAGTGGTGAGGTCGGGTCGGCAGATTAGGGGTTAATACTTGAAGTTAGGTGTCGGCGATGTTAGGGAGGGCAGATTAGGGGTTAATACTATTTATTATAGGGTTATTGAGGCGGGAGTGAGGCGGATTAGGTGTTAATACATTTATTATAGTGGCGATGAGGTCCGGTCGGCAGATTAGGAGTTAATAATTGTAGGTAGGTGGAGGCGACGTTGGGGGCGTCAGATTAGGGGTTAATAAATATAATATAGGGGTCGGCGGTGTTAGGGGCAGCAAATTAGGGGTACATAGGGATAACGTAGGAGGTGGCGGTGTGCGGTCGGCAGATTAGGGGTTAAAAATTTTTAATAGAGTGGCGGCGATGTGGGGGGACCTCGGTTTAGGGGTACATAGGTAGTTTATGGGTGTAGAGCAGAGTAGTTAAGAGCTTTATGAACCGGCGTTAGCCCAGAAAGCTCTTAACTCCTGACTTTTTTCTGCGGCTGGAGTTTTGTCGTTAGATTTCTAACGCTCACTTCAGCCACGACTCTAAATACAGGCATTAGAAAGATCCCATTGAAAATATAGGATACGCAATTGACGTAAGGGGATCTGCGGTATGGAAAAGTTGCTCCTGGAAAGTGAGCGTTAGACCCTTTCCTCCAAATACCAGCGGGCGGTAAAAACCAGCATTAGGAGCCTCTAACGCTGGTTTTGACGGCTAACGCCAAACTCTAAATCTAGGCGTTAGAGAATAGTTTACTTAGGAAACAAGAAGTTTCCTCCCAGATTCCTTTTATTTTAGAACAACCCCACCACATGTGTAGGTAGTTTCCCTGTTCTCCACAACCTCTATAACAGAGTTGGCTCTCTATGCTTGCTATATTATGGAATCTCGTCGGATATATATACTATTTAAAAGCTACTTTCATATAGTTTTGCTTTAAGAAAGACATACCTTTAAATAGGTTTGTTTCCCATTGTTCTAATGGCCAGATGGTATTGAACTCACTCTCCCACTTCACAATAAAAGATGGTTATCGATTTTAATAGTAGTATTAAATAGTATATAGCTTAGAGATTGTGTTGCTGAAATAATTTTTGGATAGACATATTCCCTCAAACGTGGTATTGGTATGGCTACTCTCCCTTTCCCATCACTTAATTTATTCTTGATTTTAATTGTAGATACTGATACTATTGATGTCCATCTGAGGTATTTAGATTTGCATATTGTTGAAATGAAATAGGTTTATTTTGTATTAAAGCATCCGCTATTCTATATAAGCCTTTGTTGGCCCATTTGTTTTTCAGAGCTTCCTCTATCGGTGAACCTATAATAATTAGGGATGTTAAAGTAGATTTATGGCTAAGTAAAGGGAATTTATGAGTTAGCATATCCCATAGACGTATTGTGTGTTCTATTGCTACGAACATATCTTTCTGATGTGGTCTTCTCTTTTTGGGAGTCCACAGAATTCTGGATATCTGGTCTATTTCAATAAGGTTAGACTCCAGTTTCACCCATTGTTTCTCACTGTCTTGTTTACTCCAATATAATGTTTGAGCCATTCGGGCTGCATAATAATAAGATATTAGGTTAGGTACTCCGATCCCTCCCTCTTTCCGATTTCTAGACATCAAATGCCTATTTATGCGTGCTCTTTTCCCCTGTCAAATAAAGTTCAATATATCTTTCTGAATTCTGCTAAGCTCATTTATCGGTACCAATATTGGTAGGGTTCGGAACAGATATAGAATTTTGGGCAAGATTGACATTTTAGTTGTGACAATTCTTCCGAACAATGAGATTTTAAATTGGGCCAATTTTTTCCATTACTTTTCTAATATGTTTAAACATTGGGGTATAGTTTTCATAGCATTAGCCGTTAGATTGACTCCCAGAAACTTGTGTTTTTTTGGGCCACTTAAATGAAAAATTGATCTCTAATAACTTTCTCGTATGTTGAGGGAGTTGTATACCTATTGCTTCGCATTTTTCTTCATTGATTTTATATCCCAATAATTGTTCAAATTTTTGGATAGTGGAATATAGAGGTGGTAGGAATTAAAGTGGCTTGGTGAGTGATAATATGATATCATCTGCAAACAGTGATATCTTATAATTTTGTGAATTAAGTGGGATCCCAGAAATATCTGGGTTATCTCTAATTCTGCCTGCTAATGGCTCAATACTGAGAAGAAAAAGGAGAGGGGACATGGGGCAACTCTGTCTTGACCCGTTCCTAATTTTTATGTTATTGGATTGATATCCTGCCAACCTGATAAATGCTTCAGGATTTTTGAGATTGCATCATGAAAGGGGTCTATGATTCCAAATTTATTTAAGATGGCATGCATATAATCCCAATTAATTCTGTCAAATGCCTTCTCTGCATCCTAAGCGAGGAACAGAGAAGGCATTCCCTTGGTTTGGGCATAATTTATAAGGTCTATGATTTTGTGAGTATTATCTGGGGCTTCTCTCTGTTTGATAATCCTACCTGATCCGATCGGGGCATTTAAGTAGTCTTTATCTTCTATTCTTATTATTGGCAACTGGGATGATTCCATAAAGCTATCTAGCTCCCCAGTTTTGTTTGGGTTTCCAATTGAGGAGGTGATATTATATAGATTATTATAGAAGTCTGCAAAAGTGTTTGCTATTTTCAAGGGGTCATTAGTTGATGTACCATCAACTTGCCGTATTTGGGGGATTGAGGATTTTTGAGTTATGTCCACAAAAGCCAAAGCACTGCTCTCATCCCTATTCAGCACCAGCAGCAGATGATCTACATTGTGAGTCCTAAAGGGGTTGTCACCTCCATAGACATGGAACAGCTCCCACCATCCCATAAAGAGTATGGCATAGGAGGGGGCAAATTTGGAATGGGGATGAGAGCAGTGTTTTGGCTTTTGTGGAACATATTAACATTAACAATGTAAATCTGAAATTCACATTTGAACAACATCCATACCAAATCCAGTTCCTAGACATTGAGCTCAATGCACAAGTAACCACACAGAACATTGATACCTTTCTATACAGGAACCCCATAGGTGGCAACACCATCTTGAATTACAAGTCATGTGATCCAAAACATGTTCTTAAGGCTATACCAAAAGGCCAATATATAAGAACAAAAAGGATATGCTCAAATGATATTGCATACAGAGAACAAATTGATATTTTGGATGACAGATTATCTGAACGTGGCTATCCGAGCAATTTACTTCACTCCACTAGGGAACAGGTTGACCTTATCCCACGTAATACTCTTTTAGAGTATAAACAAAATTAAACGTCCAGATCCAGATTGTCTGATTGTAGGGATAAACTAATTTTCAGTACTCCCTATAGTCTTGAGTATCACAAAATTTGTAACCTGATTAGAGAATTCTACCAATCTTAACTACAGATCCTGCATTAGAGAAAGTGGCGACTAGTGGCTGTAAATTTGTAGTTAAGAAGGCTAAAACCATAGGCAATATGGTGACTCCCTCCTATTTGCCCGAGATTAAAACAAGAACTTGGTTGCCACAAAGAACAGGCTTCTTTAAATGTAAATCGAGGGTTTGTAAGACAGAGGGGGATATCTATCAATCCGTCAACCGCAAATACGCTGGAATTCCGCAACGTAATTGTGGCAAGCTTGATTCAACCTAGTTATCAAAGCCTACAGACCGGCAAAAGTTTAAATTTGTGACGTTAACATACGATCCGCCGGTCTCAATCCGACACAGATTGATGCTTACGTCATTACAGATGTTCCGAATACACATTTGGCACTATTTGACACTTTCTAAAAGTTATCAAATAGTTAACCGGTACGCTTGCGGCTATTCCGGCCCAGCGTACCTGGTTTTCAATCCGCCACCCTGGAGGCCGCGTATGCCATAGGAATCAATGGGAGTCTGAAAGCAGCAAAAGCTTATGTTCGATGCTGCCAGATATCCCATTGATTTTTATGGTAGAAAACCAGTTATGTTTACACCTAACACCCTTACATAAGCCCTGAGTCTAAACACCCCTAATTCACCGCCCCAACATCGACGCCACTAAATAAAGTTATTAACCCCTATCCCGCCACTCCCGGACCCCACCACAACTAAATAAAAGTATTAACCCCTATCCAGCTGCTCTGGACCCCACCGCAACTAAATAAAAGTATTAACCCCTATCCCGTTGCTCCCGGACCCCACCGCAACTAAATAAATGTATAAACCCCTGGCTTCCCACATCACTACCACTAACTTAACCTATTAACCCCTAAACTGCCAGTCCCCCACATCGCCATAAACTAAATTAAGCTATTAACCCCTAAACCTAACAACCCGCTAACTTTACATTAAAATTACAATATCCCTATCTTATAATAAATTAAAACTTACCTGTAGAATTAAATTAAACAATATTAAACTATTAATTAACCTACCCTAACTATTATACTAAAATTATGTTAAACTACCAATTAAATTAACAATATTACATATTAAAAAACCTAACCCTACTCAAATTATTTAAATCTACAAATAAAAATTACTAAATTACAAAAAAAAAACTAAGTTGCAAAAAATAAAAAAACACTAATTTACAAAAAATAAAAAACACTAAGTTACAAAAACAAACAAACCACATTTTTAAAAAATAAAAAAGAATTACACCTAATCTAATAGCCCTATCAAAATAAAAAAAAACTAGCCTACAATAAACTACCAATGTCCCTTAAAAGGGCCTTTTGCGGGGCATTGCCCCAAAGAAATCAGCTCTTTTACCTGTAAAGAAAAATAGAAACACCCCCCAACAGTAAAACCCACCACCCAACCAACCAACCCCCCCCAATAAAAAAAACCCCTATCTAAAAACCTAAGCTCCCCATTGCCCTGAAAAGTGCATTTGTATGGGCATTGCTCTTAAAAGGGCATTTAGCTCTTTTACATGCCCAGACCCTACTCTAAAAATAAAACCCACTCAAAAAAACCTTAAATAAACCTAACACTAACCCCGATGATCTAATTACAGTTCTTGAAGTTCCACTTGAAGGATCCATCCAGCCGGCAAGAAGTCTTCATCCGGGCGGCAAGAAGTCTTCATCCGGGTGGCCTCTTCCATCTTCATCCAGCTGGCAAAGTCTTCATCCATGCAGCCTCTTCTATCTTCATCCATCCGGCATGGAGCGGGTCCATCCTGAAGACATCCGACGAGGAGCTCCTCTTCAATATGGTCTCCGCCGTAAACTGGATCTTGACTGCAAGTGACGTCATCCAAGATGGCGTCCCTTGCATTCCTATTGGCTGAAAGGTTCCAATCAGCCAATAGGATTAGAGCCACTAAAATCCTATTGGCTGTTTCAATCAGCCAATAGGATTTGAGCAGCTCTCATCCTATTGACTGTTCCAATCAGCCAATAGGATGAGAGCTCAATCCTATTGGCTGATTGGAACAGCCAATAGGATGAGAGCTGCTCAAATCCTATTGGCTGATTGGAACCTTTCAGCCAATAGGAATGCAAGGGAAGCCATCTTGGATGACAGCACTTGCATTCAAGATCCAGTTTACGGCGGAGACCGTATTGAAGAGGAGCTCCTCGTCGGATGTCTTCAGGATGGACCCGCTCCGCGCCAAATGGATTTAGATAGAAGAGGCCGCATGGATGAAGACTTCGCCGTCTGGATGAAGATGGAAGAGGCCGCCCGGATGAAGACTTCTTGCCGGCTGGATGGATCCTTCAAGCGGAACTTCAAGAACTGTAAGTGGATCGTCGGGGGTTAGTGTTAGGTTTATTTAAGGTTTTGGGTGGGTTTTATTTTTAGAGTAGGGTCTGGGCATGTAAAAGAGCTAAATGCCCTTTTAAGGGCAATGCCCATACAAATGTCCTTTTCAGGGCAATGGGGAGCTTAGGTTTTTAGATAGGGATTTTATTTTTGGTTGGTTGGGTGGTGGGTTTTTACTGTTGGGGGGGTGCTTGTATTTTTCTTTACAGGTAAAAGAGCCGATTTCTTTGGGGCAATGCCCCGCAAAGGCCCTTTTAAGGGCCATTGGTAGTTTATAGTAGGCTAGGGTTTTTTTATTTTGGGGGGCTATTAGATTGGGTATAATTCTTTTTTATTTTTGATACTGTGGCTTGTTTGTTTTTGTAACTTAGTGTTTTTTATTTTTTGTAACTTAGCGTTTTTAATTTTTTTGTTATTTAGTCATTTTTAATTGTAGATTTAAATAATTTGAGTAGGGTTATTTTTTTTTACTATGTAATATAGTTAATTTAATTGGTAATTGGTAATGTAATTTTAGTATAATATTTAGGGTAGGTTAATTAATAGTTTAATATAGTTTAATTTAATTCTACAGGTAAGTTTAAATTTATTATAAGATATGGTTTTTGTAATTTTAATGTAAAGTTAGTGGGTTGTTAGGTTAAGGGGTTAATAGCTTAATTTAGTTTATGTCGATGTGGGGGCTGGTGGTTTAGGGGTTAATAGGTTTAGTAAGTGGTAGTGATGTGGGAGGCCAGGGGTTTAGGGGTTAATACATTTATTTAGTTGCGGTGGGGTCGGGGAGCGGCGGAATAGGGGTTAATACATTTATTTAGTTGCGGCGGGGTCCGGAAGCGGCGGAATAGGGGTTAATACTTTTATTTAGTTGTGGTGGGGTCCGAGAGCAGCGGGATAGGGGTTAATAACTTTATTAAAGTTTCAGCGTGGTCCAGGAGCGGCAGGATAGGGGTTAAACATTTTAGTATAGTGGCGGTGTTTACTGACAGGGTATAAATAAAGTTGGTAAAAAGCCGAATAGCAGCAAGATCGATGACTGCTAGTTAACAACAGTCCCCTGCTCATCACCCCGTACTTGATGCACATCTTTTTGGCGGCTTTTTTAATAAATATGGAGATCATATTGAGGTCCGCGGCCGCGATGTTAGGCGAACGTATTGGTGCCGTTGAATGCAACAAAGTTGAAGGCTTGATAGATAGAGGGTGATTCTTTTACCTCCTCAATTTTTTTTTTTTTAAACAATTTTTTATTGAGGTTGTTATATAATACAACATTAAGGAGAATACGGAGTTTGTCAGACGTATAATAAAGAAATATACATTGACTTCTCAGGTAAGAATATTAATGCTCACAGGCAGATGTATGTTTTGCTAATAACAATATAACTGATCAGAGAATAGGAGACCTAAAGAAATCTAGGTTGAGTAATAACTAACAAGTACAGGAGTGCACATATATAGTTCACAAGCTCCATAGGTCTCAATTACACAAACAGCTATAAAGCAAGAATAACTACCTGTGTATGAAAAGTGTAAAACCAGACATTCTTTATAACAATAGATATCTGAAATAGAAGTACAAATAATGAAAGAACTGGACAAACATAAATGGAACCTTGTTTTTTTCTTAGTATATAAATGCGAAGTAACTGCTATTTTGGTCACTCTTGGGCCAAATGTATTGTGATTGCTATGTCAAATGGTAGTTACTTAGGACTATTGTTTTGTAAGATATTGGGGAAAGGGGTACAGTGGACAAAAGCCGCTTGTATAATAGGACGGGAAGGGGGGGCGTGTCCTACTAATTCCAAAATAGAAATCTTCCAGAGAATATGGTGACCAATGCTAGTTCAGGTTTTATAAACATCTTAGGCTTTTTGAAAGTTAGTTCAGGTGTGCTAATGCAAGTGAGACTGGCCATAAAGGCACTCAATATATATAGGGCATGTATAAGGTCAGCTGGTTCTAGGTGGGTGGTCTTGAAAGGTAGTGCTCTAGAGGAGCCGAAGAAAGACTTAGGGAGCATAAGAACCGAACTGGAGCTGCACACTCTGGGATAATTATATCAGAACATGTTCTTGAGCCAACAATAAATTGCACTCAAAACAAAAGTGAGAACGTAAAGACCCAAAATAAGGTGGCCTCTAGAGCTTATGGGGAATACTTTCAAGAGGTGGTAGGAGGTACTAAGGAATGATAAACATAATGACGGAACTATAGACAAGTAGAATAGATATTTTGCAATTAGCTTATATAAGGGAGTACTTTACCTTTTAAATAACATTCCGTCATAGTGAGACAAACTTCCTATAGGAAGGCAAATTATGGGAGTCGAACGAGGAGTAGGCAGCAATCATGGTTGCCAGACACAGACTGTGGGTAACTAAAGTAAAAATATATGAAAAGTATATGTGGGAGCTATGACCCACATGTTAGTAGATCTTATAATCTTAAATTAGAGCATCAATCTGATAAGCTATATAGGAGCCTACATAATTTATAGAGGTCCTGAACCTAAGGAGTTTGTAAAAGACTCACTGAAAATATACTAGGGTACTAAGTCATAACACAGATTACGAATCTGACCTTATTGATAGGGTTTGCTGATCTTGTCTGACATATATGTCTGACATAGTGATATATAAATATGGTATACACATAAGGACATTTAGATATGATACAGATAACAGTATATGGCTGAAATAAGCAATCCTGCAGTTTATACCAGATTGATGGCCTAAATGTTAAAACAGGATGTAGTACTGCAACTTAGTATGTATATATTAACATAGAGCAGAATCAATAAAAAACTTTAACATACATAGCAGCCCTAATCATCAGACATTATGGCAACCTGTGTAAGGACCTATGAATAACCATTGTTTCCTCAGTAGTGTCCCATTTTTGAAGGTGAATAATCACCAGGAGTATTACTAAGTATACATTAGGAATCCTATAGGGGCTTAGGAATTCATATTATAGACCGCAATCCACTGTGTCAGAGTATAACAATGTCTAAGACAGAGGTGCTTCATTAGTCTAAATTTTTGCAGCAGAGAAATAATGGTATGGGAATTGGACTACATTATTGTATTATTATTATTATTATTGAGTATTGTATATGTCTCTTTTAGCAGGAGAAGTATACATATGTAAGAATATAATTAACTAGCAAGGGTTGCCGGAACGGTCAGAATAGGCTGTGGATTTTGATCATGCATTTTGATGGGCTACGTATTGACATACTGAGCTTAGTGTATCTATCTATCTATCTATCTATCTATCTATCTATCTATCTATCTATCTATATATATATATATATATATATATATAATCTTCATGCCTTGAGTGGTGGAGATTAACGCTACTGTACTATGCGCCTCATACTGAAAGATAAAAGAAAAACAAAACAGAAATGAACGTCCCAAACATCTATTAGGCAAACCCACTAATCTGTAATAAAAATTGTTCAATGACTAGAGCTGGCATTACGACATATAACACATTGAGAATCATAGCTATAAGGCAATAAACTTCGGCAAGTGCTTAACCAATTCTGAATTGTGTACAAAAGGCGTCCGTCCATGGTTCTTACATCGCTATGTGCCATTGGTTAGGGGCAATGAAGAGGATGCAGTCTCCATGGGGGACTAACCTATTCCGGCTCTTAATTGAACCAACTTGGAGGCATTTGCAACAGGCCACCTACAATCTAGGTTACCGCAACTGAAGTGTATCTCGCAACACTGTAGATCAAGACTGTCAGTAGCCTCCCACATTCCAGCATAGTACCAGTAAGTATGCAGGTCCTTCTGAAGTTCCCAAGTCTCCAGGACTCCTCTCTCCATGCCCCAGATGGGCCTGGTACAGCAGTGATAGGATGCCTTTATATCTGGGCCTAAAGGACGGTGCAGGGAACATTCTTGCTCCATTGAAGTTAAGGGATCTGAAGGTAGGTGATCGTATGCCTTAGTACAACTGGAACCTTTGTCTGCTTCGCTCCCGTCTCCCCCAAATCCCCGCCAGGTGCCGGCCGCATCTTCCGTGGTGGGAGCCAGGGGAAGAAGGACGGAACTTGAATCCGAGTTTGTGTAGATAGGCTCATCCTTTCTTGTAGTCAGACTCATTTGGGCTTTAGCGGAGGTCTCCGATTCTAAGATGGCCGATTCTGCATGTGGGTCTTTCAATATAGATCTCAGGTTATCAAAGTTCTTGGTCATCTTCTGCTCCAGGTCATGTAGTATCTTGTGGATGATAGTGTTAATGTCCTCCATATTAACGAGTACTCAGAGTGACAGCAATGTGCTAGCTGTTAGTAAAGGCCGGGGGATATTAGCGTGGTCAGGATGCTAGGCCCTTCTCTGAAATTTTTAATTTTAGACGAGTAACTTAGGTCATTCATGCGGCAAACTCAGTCAGAATTCGGGCAGTAACTTTAGGTGTAGTGTATCCCAGAGTCTGTGATATGGATGGTGCCACTTAAAGATAATATACAACGAATATTTTATGTATCACTCAGAGCTCCTTAGCCATACTTGTTCACTGCCCAGACACGCCCCCACTACCTCCTCAGTTTTAAATGTAAACTACCATATTAGACACAATTTAAATTGTAATTCAAAATATGTAATCTACCTTTTAACCTGTAGGCGGTGCCAGATTCAATATGTAGGCAAAACTAAGAGAATCTTTAAAGATAGAGCCCTTGAACACATCAGAGTAATTGACAACCCCGATGTCTTCACCCCAGTGGCTAAGCACTTTAAGAATATGCATGCAGCAGATTCTTCCTTGGTATCTTTCCAGGCAATAGACCATATCCATAAACATAAAAGGGGAGGAGATAGAGAGTATAAATTGAGTTATAAGGAAGTGCAATGGATATGCACTCTACGTACCATACACCCCCTAGGTATAAACATGGAAACGAATGTTAATCTGTTTCTCTAGTCCAGAGCTTTCCAAACTTTCCATGTTGGTGACACACTTTTTAGACCTACATCATTTCGCAACACAGTAATTCAGTTGTACCAGCAAACAGGAGGTTAAACTAACTTATTTGAGATACAGACACATACATAAATTATAGTATAACAAAATGTATTTACAAGTAACAGTATGTATGTATGTGCAAGAATTAAATTTTTAAAAAAAACACCAATAGCTACTTACTATTTTAATGGGATGTATGAGGTTGATGGGATGAACACAGTTTCTGAATATTTGGTGGAATATTAGATAAAGACACTCGCATTTCATCAAGCAGCTGTCCCACTCACTGACTACACATGCAGTCACGAGACGATTGAGGAGACTACACGTGCAGTCAGGAGCCAATGTGCTATCAAAGCTGCCAATGGAAATAGTTTCAGTTCACGCTGAGCTGCGCCAATAGGTTAAGATGATCTGTGACCCACTAGGTATCAATCACGTGTCAACCATGTGATAGGCGTAGCAGGCAGGGAGAAAGTCGGAAACCCCCAAAAAATTTAAAGAAAAATTGAATTTCAAAAAAATGTGTGCTGAAGCAGGGACACACCTACACACTGCCGCCGACATACTAATGTGTCACAACACACAGTTTGGAAAGCACTGCTCTAGTCTGTAAATATTCTCATTGTTTCTATGTTTCTCTAGCGTAAAAATGTTCCTTGCTTTGTACATTTAGTAAATATGATGTTAAATATTTAAGCATGTTGCTGACATTTAGCTGTGTGTATTTTCAAAGTAATTGACAAGACAGGAAGGAGTTAACTTCACATGTGTTCCTAATGTATTATGTACCTTTAAAAAGCGAAACCTGTATGTGCAGTCTACAGTGGTGAACAAGTGAAGAGGCCCCGCACGAAACATGTCTGCTGTTCTCTGCAATACTGGAATCTCCTTCCTTGCTGTGTGAGCCATGTGCTCACTGTTTGTTTTTATGCTGCACTTTTGTTACAAATAAATAGCCCTTTTTTTACTTATGGATACTTTGTTTCTTTGGAAGAGGAGTTGCCACAGATTTTCTTTTGTTTACTTCCAGTTTCTTTGACCCCCTTCTGTTGGCTGTGTGAAGCTGGCCCCCCCTTCTATCGGCACAAATAAAAATCCACTGTGTTTCATTGCTACGTTTGTGCTGTTTTGTGCCACAAAAATTAAGATTTGTGCTGCTTTGTTTTTTTAGTTATAACAGTTCGTTTTTTTTTGTCAATGAAAATTATGTAACCCGCCATCCAACTCGCCTCAGCTGTATAAAGTTGGCACTCTATCACCTAGATTATGATTTTTGCGTTAACAGGGGTGCGGTGCTAACGAGCAGTTTTCCCTCACCTCTTACTTGCAGACAACACTGGTATTACGGGTTTTTACAAACCTGGCGTTAGCCGCAAAAAAGTGAGCGTAGAGCAAAATTTTGCTCCATATCTCACCTCAATACCAGCGCTGCTTACAGTAGCGGTGAGCTGGTAAAACGTGCTTGTGCACAATTTCCCCATAGGAATCAATGGGCGAGAGCCGGCTGAAAAAAACCTAACACCTGCAAAAAAGCAGCGTTCAGCTTCTAACGCAGCCCCATTGATTCCTATGGGGAAATACATTTTATGTCTACACCTAACACCCTAACATGAACCCCGAGTCTAAACACCCCTAATCTTACACTTATTAACCCCTAATCTGCCGCCCCCGACATCGCCGACACCTACATTATACTTATTAACCCCTAATCTGCCGCTCCGGACACCGCCGCCACCTACATTATACTTATGAACCCCTAATCTAATGCCCCCAAAATCACGACACCTACATTATATTTATTAACCCCTAATCTGCTTCCCCCAATGTCGCCGCAACCTAACTACATTTATTAAACCCTAATCTGCCGCCCACACCGTCGCCGCCACCATAATAAAGTTATTAACCACTAAACCTAAGTCTAACCCTAACCCTAACACCCCCTAACTTAAATATAATTAAAATAAATATAAATAAAATTACTATCATTAACTAAATTATTCCTATTTAAAACTAAATACTTACCTATAAAATAAACCCTAAGATAGCTACAATATAACTAATAGTTACATTGTATCTAGCTTAGGGTTTATTTTTATTTTACAGGCAACTTTGTATTTATTTTAACTAGGTACAATAGTTATTAAAAAGTTATTAACTATTTAATAACTACCTAGTTAAAATAAAAACAAATTTACCTGTAAAATAAAACCTAACCTATGTTTCAATTACACCTAACACTACACTATAATTAAATTAATTACCTAAACTAAATACAATGAATTACAATTTAAATAAATGATCTAAAGTACGAAAAAAAACAAACACTAAATTACAGAAAATAATAAAATAATTACAAGAATTTTAAACTAATTACACCTACTCGAATCCCCCTAACAAAATAAAAAAGCCCCCAAAAATAAAAAAGCCCTACCCTACACTAAATTACAAATAGCCCTTAAAAGGGCCTTTTGCGGGGCATTGCCCCAAAGTAATCAGCTCTTTTATCTGTAAAAAAAATATACCCCCATCATTAAAACCCACCACCCACAAAACCAACCCTACTCTAAAACCCACCCAATCCCCCCTTAAAAAAACCTAACACTAACCCCTGGAAGATCACTCTACCTTGAGAAGTCTTCACCCAACCGGACCGAAGTCCTCCACGAAGCCGGCAGAAGTTGTCCTCCAGAACGGGCAGAAGTGGTCCTCCAGACGGGCAGAAGTCTTCATCCAGGCAGCATCTTCTATATTCATCCATCCGGCGCAGAGCGGCTCCATCTTCAAGACATCCAACGCGGAGCATCCTCTTCAAACGACAGCCAACTGAATAATGAAGGTTCCTTTAAATGATGTCATCCAAGATGGCGTCCCTTCAATTCCAATTGGCTGATAGAATTCTCTCAGCCAATCGGAATTAAGGTAGAAAAAATCCTATTGGCTGATACAATCAGCCAATAGAATTGAGCTCGCATTCTATTGGCTGATCCAATCAGCCAATAGAATGCCAGCTCAATCCTATTGGCTGATTGGATCAGCCAATAGGATTGAACTTCAATCCTATTGGCTGATTGCATTAGCCGATAGGACTTTTTCTACCTTAATTCCGATTGGCTGATAGAATTCTATCAGCCAATCGGATTTGAAGGGACGCCATCTTGGATGACGTCATTTAAAGGAAACTTCATTCCTCAGTTGGCCGTCATTTGAAGAGGATGCTCCGCGTCGGATGTCTTGAAGATGGAGCCGCTCTGCGCCGGATGAAGATAGAAGATGCCGCCTGGATGAAGACTTCTGCCCGTCTGGAGGACCACTTCTGCCCGTCTGGAGGACCACTTCTGCCGGCTTCGTGGAGGACTTCGGCCCAGTTGGGTGAAGACTTCTCAAGGTAGGGTGATCTTCAAGAGGTTAGTGTTAGGTTTTTTTTAAGGGGGGATTGGGTGGGTTTTAGAGTAGGGTTGGTTGTGTGGGTGGTGGGTTTAATGTTGGGGGTGGTATTTGTACTTTTTTTTTACAGGTAAAAGAGCTGATTACTTTGGGGCAATGCCCCGCAAAAGGCCCTATTAAGGGCTATTTGTAATTTAGTGTAGGGTATGGCTTTTTTATTTTGGGGGGCTTTTTTATTTTGTTAGGGGGATTAGAGTAGGTGTAATTAGTTTAAAATTCTTGTAATTATTTTCTGTAATTTAGTGGTGTTTTTTCCGTACTTTAGATAGATACAATGTAACTATTAGTTATATTGTAGCTAGCTTAGGGTTTATTTTACAGGTAAGTATTTAGTTTTAAATAGGAATAATTTAGTTAATGATAGTAATTTTATTTAGATTTATTAAAATTATATTTCAGTTAGGGGGTGTTAGGTTTAGGGGTAGAATTTAGGGGTTTAGGGGTTAATACATTTAATATAGTGGTGGCGACGTTGGGGACGGCAGATTAGGGGTTAATAAATGTAGGTAGGTGTCGGCGATGTTAGGGCAGGCAGATTAGGGGTTAATAATATTTAACTAGTGTTTGCGAGGCGGGAGTGCGGCGGTGTAGGGGTTAATATATTTATTATAGTGGCGGTGATGTCCGGTTTGGCAGATTAGGGGTTAAAATATTTCTTTTAGTGTTTGCGATGTGGGGGGGGCCTCGGTTTAGGGGTTAATAGGTAGTTTATGGGTGCTAGTGAACTTTTTAGCACTTTAGTTAAGAGTTTTATGCTACGGCGTTGTAGTGTAAAACTCTTAACTACTGACTTTTAAATGCGGTATCAGTCTTGACAGGAGAGGGTCACTTTTGGTTAGACTCATAATACCAGCGCTATGCAAGTCCCATTGAAAATATAGGATACGCAATTGACGTAAGTGGATTTGTGGTATTTCCGAGTCTGGCCAAAAAAGTGAACGGTGAGCCTGTCATTTCAAGACTCGTAATACCAGCGGGCGTTAAAAAGTAGCGTTAGGACCTCTTAACGCTGCTTTTTAACCCTAACGCACAACTTTTAATCTAGGCGTTTGTTTTTAAAATGTGAATAAAAATATACCATTCATTTGTGCTGTGTTTCTACTGATTTGTGCTAAAAAATTAACATTAATGCCAGTTTCGTTTTGGACATATAAGCATTATATATGATCAAACTCCGCCCATTTTGCACTCCACATTATTAAATTTTAAAAACAAACATAACAGTTGTTTGTGCTGAGATTCTTTGCACCCCACATTATTACATTTTAAAAAAACAAATATACCATTTGTATGTGCTGCATTTGTGCTGATTTGTGCAGCAAAAACAAACATTTGTGCCAATTTCTTTTTTTGCACCACACATTAAAAAATTTAAAAAACAAATATACCATTTGTATGTGCCACCTTTATGCTGATTTGTGCAGCAAAAATTAACATTTGTGCTAGTTTTGTTTTTGAAATATTCAGCATTATGTATGCTCAAACTCCGCCCACTTTGCACCATACACTATTACATTTTAAAAACAAATATACCATTTGTTTATGCTGCATTTGTGCTGATTTGTGCCGCAAAAAAAAGTATGTTTGTGCCAATTTGGTTTTTGAAATATTAAGCATTATATTTGATCAAACTCCGCCCACTTTGCACCACACATTATTACATTTTAAAAATAAATCTAACATTAATTTGTGCTGAGATTCTGCTGATTTGTGCTAAAAACATTTTTTAATGTTTGTGTCGGTTTGGTTTTGGAAATATTGAGCATTATATATGATCAAACACCACCCAGTTTACAATCCATCGGCTAGATTATCGGCTTTTGCGGTAAAAGCTGCTCGGTGCACACTTCCCTATAGTGCTGCTATTACAGGTTTTGAGAAGTCTTCACCCAACCGGGCCGAAGTCCTCCACGAAGCCGGCAGAAGTGGTCCTCCAGACTCGCAGAAGTGGTCCTCCAGACGGGCAGCCATCCAGCGTGGAGCGGCTCCATCTTCAAGACATCCGGCGCGGAGCATCCTCTTCTGACGACGGCTCTTCTCGAATGAAGGTTCCTTTAAGTGACGTCATCCAAGATGGAAGGTGAAAAAATCCTATTGGCTGCAATCCTATTGGCTGTTCCAATCAGCCAAAAGAATGCGAGCTCAATCCTATTGACTGATTGCATCAGCCAATAGAATTTTTTCTACCTTAATTCCGATTGGCTAATAAAGGAACCTTCATTCAGTGTTAGCCGAAGGATGGAGAGGATGCTCTGCGTCGGATGTCTTGAAGATGGACCCGCTCCGCGCCGGATGGATGAAGATAGAAGATGCCATCTGGATGAAGACTTCTGCACGTCTGGAGGACCACTTCGCCCGGCTTGGATGAAGACTTCTCCGGGCTTCGTTGAGGACTTTGGCCCGGTTGGATGAAGACTTCTCCTGGTAAGGTAATCTTCAAGGGGTTAGTGTTAGGTTTTTTTAAGTGGGTATTGGGTGGGTTTTAGAGTAGGTTTCGTTGTGTGGGTGGTGGGTTTTAATGTTGGGGGGGATTTGTAAAAATTTTTTACAGGTAAAAGAGCTGATTACTTTGGGGCAATGCCCTGCAAAAGGCCCTTTTAAGGGCTATTTGTAATTTAGTGTAGGGTAGGGCTTTTTTTATTTTGGGGGGGCTTTTTTATTTTCTTGTAATTTGTTTATTATTTTCTGTAATTTAGTGGGTTTTTTTTGCACTTTAGATAATTTAATTTAATTGTATTTAATTGCATTTAATTTAGGCAAATAATTTAATTATAGTGTAGTGTAAGGTGTTAGTGTAACTTAGGTTAGGTTTTATTTTACAGGTCAATTTGTCTTTATTTTAGCTAGGTAGTTTATTAAATAGTTAATAACTATTTAGTAACTATTGTACCTAGTTAAAATAAATACAAACTTGCCTGTAAAACAAAAATAAACCCTAAGCTAGCTACAATGTAACTATTAGTTATATTGTAGCTAGCTTAGGGTTTATTTTACAGGTAAGTATTTAGTTTTAAATAGGAATAATTTAGTTGATAGGAATTTTATTTAGATTTATTTAAATTATATATATATATATATATATATATATATTAATTTTAAAGAGCTTTATTGAAATAACATGAGGTTTTACAGCAGAACGTAAAAATACATGGGATACTATAAAAATGTTACAATACGATATATCAAATTGCTGGAGCCATGCATCAGCTATAATTATGTAAAACTCATAAATTTCGCTACAATATTAAACGGTAATGAATTAAAATACAGGGTCTAAAATCTATAGATATATTGTAAGGACATACCCACGTCTAGCTTTGCATGCGAAATCTGTTATATATTAAAAAGAAAGCAAGAAACAAAGCCATGAGCATTTATCATTGAACCTCAATTTTACCCCAGCTATCTAAATGAGCCTCCCTTGGACCCTATGTGGGTAAAGGTAACATAGGGGTTATATGTAAATAGCACATAGAAGGAACAAACTGACAAGAAACAAAAACAGAAAACAAATTAAAAGGATATGAATGAAACCATTATACGAATAAGGTATTATAAAACAGGTAAATTAAGGACCAAAACTGAGCCAATAGTTGAGCTTATAAAGGATGTTTGAACATGACACCTCGTATCTCTGCTGGTCTTATCTCAGGGAAATGCACTCTTTTTCTTAATTTTTTTATTTAATCATATATGTACTCGAGTGAGAAAGTAGGTAAATTTTATCTTATAGTTTGTCAAAAAAAAGGTATTTTTGGTTAAGTGTTGATGGCTTGCTATTTGCAACAGTATCTTCTATTCTTGAGCAGTGATATTTTGTTTTGTTATCCCCAGATCTGCTGCCCTTGCTGCGAGCCGCAAAAAGAGTATTGTAGACTTATAGGCGGTGCATTACCAAGCGATTTCAGTGTATATCTTAATACCGCAACTGTTAAGCTATCACTAAGAAACTGTTATGGTCAATGCATAAACTGTATAACGTAAGGGGTCAACATATAAACTAAATAAACTGTATGTCAAAACAAGGAGTAAAACAGGTTAACACAACAACTCTACATAGTTACTGATATTTCCATCACAAGGATTTGATGGCCCCAGTGGTAAGTTGAGTCAATATCAACCCCCTGTATCAGCCTGATCGTATTGTCCGGCTTCTGGAATGACCAGCGTTATTCTTTGTGGAGGTCTGTCATACCGAGTCTTTCTGGGCGAGGATTGTATTATCTTGTCATTGTATTGTGTTTCCAAAGGGAGTATAAGCTGTGTGAGGCAGCACAGTCCGTCCAGATCCATAAGCTTTCCTCTGCAGTCTTTCTGTTCCCCAGCCACCTGGATACTATACGGCAAAAGGCCTGGTAGCTTAGCAGTCTTTGTTATTCGGGGAGCCCCCCCTTGCCCTCCTTGATATCCGTTCGATGCTAGTCTTTGACCTGTAGAAGAGATCCGAAGCGGTCTCCTGATGCGTTTCGGTCGAAGTGGTATTGTGGTGGCTGCGTGGTAAGCTTTTGTTTGTGAAAGCCTATCCATGGACCCGGCATCGATATCGGGTGAGTCGATGTGATCCGACACTGGTCCCGTAGGGAGAGATGGTTCTTCTGGCCAGAAGAGGCTGGGTTAATCAGAGTAGTCTTCTGTTGTAAGTATTTTTCTTCTGCTATGTGCGCAGTCTTTATCGCACCATTTTGAGTGGCAAGTTACTGATCCTCCTCAGTAGCTTCCATGTGTATGTTAGCGGCACACAACTTACTCATAAGAATATCAAATGGGGCTCTCTCTATTAGTGATGCCATGAGCCTCTCAAAAGTTATGTAGTGTAGATTATACTGTGTCAGTACCCGCATACCTTCCATAGTCGTCGCCATCTTTCAGGGCTGTTTGGGTTCCTGCTGTATATGTACTTGCTCCATTAAGCAGGAAACTCTTGGTGATTTGCTGGGTGCAAGGCTAGAATGATAGTGCCAGTACAAACTTAGTGTTATGCTCAATTAAGGTCAGGTCAGTGATAGGGTGTGAAGAGTTTAGTAAGCCAGTCTCCCTGGCAGTACTGATGACCCGGCTCCTCCCAGGGGGAGGTGGACGCCTAGTATTAGGTCGCCGCCTTAGGCCTCTATGTTCCAATCTGTAGTCCCAGCGTCATGCATACAGCGAGAAAGATAAATATAGGGTCACAAGTGACAGTACTGCAATGTCTTATAGACATTCAATCTTGCTGTTATATGGCAATAATCTGCGGATTATCGAGGCCTCTGCTCAGAGCTCTCAGAGTGTGCATCCTATTCAGAACGCTGCTTGGACATGCCCCCCTATTTAAATTATATTTAAGTTAGGGGGGGTTAGGGTTATACTTAGGTTTAGGGGTTAATACATTTAGAATAGTGGCGGCAACGTTGGGGGCGGCAGATTAGGGGTTAATAAATATAATGTAGGTGTCGGCGATGTTGGGGGCAGCAGATTAGGGTTTAATAAGCATAATGTAGGTGTCAGCGATGTTGGGGGCAGCAGATTAGGGGTTAATAAGTATAATGTAGGTGTCGGCGGCGGCAGATTAGGGATTAATAAGTATAATTTAGGTGTCGTCGATGTCGGGGGTGGCATATTAGGGGTTAATAAGTGTAAGATTAGGAGTGTTTAGACTCGGGGTTCATGTTAGGGTGTTAGGTGTAAACATAACTTTAGTTTTCCCATAGGAATCAATGGGGATGCGTTACTGAGTTTTACGCTGCTTTTTTGCAGGTGTTAGACTTTTTTTCAGCCGGCTCTCCCCATTGATTCCTATGGGGAAATCGTGCACGAGCACGTTACACCAGCTCACCGCTAACGTAAACAGCGCTGGTATTGGAGTGCGGTAAGGAGCACAATTTTGCTCAATGCTCACTTCTTGCCTTTTAACTCCGGGTTTGTAAAAACCTGTAATACCAGCGCCGTCTGTAAGTGAGCGGTGAGCATAAACTGCTCGTTAACACCGCACAGCCTCTAACGCAAAACTCGTAATCTAGGTGTATGTCTTTGATTGTTAACTTTATTATTTTTCTTCATTTTGATATTTGGAGGCAAGATAAAATCACTAAGAAATATATAGAGATGTTTTTGTGAGTAGGTGAATTTGTGCTAATGTTAGAGTGATAATTGATTTAAGGGTATAATATTTTACACTGTGATACACAAGTATTGTATCATATAACATGATGTTACACTTTTTTTTTTTATTTAGATCCGATATGGGAGAAGGAATAGAAAACTGATTGAATTTTAATTTCCATTTTAATTTCGGTTTAATAAATTTCAGTAATAGACAAACTTTAGTCTGTTTGATGTTTCAGATAATTTGGGTTCAGTGTCCCTTTAACCTTAGTGTTGTGACTCTGCTTTTATTTTGTACCCCTTATGTATTTAAATATCTTGTGATATTTTATGATTTTGTATTGTCAATAAATCACTTTAAACATATATCTGGTGCTGTCTATATTCATCTATTTCATTAAAAAAAGAAAAGAAGGGGGACTTCCGGTGGGCGGGTGCCATGGTCGGCAGCAGATGAATTGAGCACCGCACAAACTTTACTTGAAAGCTCTTATAGAGTGGCCTGGATCACTTTATTTCGCCTAAATACTATCTCTTGTTTGCTCTGCTGCTGACCGGGCGCCCACTGAAAAATCCTTGGCAGATACAGCTGCCCGGAATGGAAGGGACACTAAAACAAGGGCCCCTTCTGTCCTTTTCAGGAGAGCTAACATCGCTCCACCACTGAGGTCTGCTGCTTGAGCTGCCAAGCATTGGGATACAGATCACAGTCAAGGGACAACACACAGCTCCCAGAGCAGCACCAGAGACCTGCCTACAGCCATCTAAACTGATACTACCCGAGCTGGGAGGGATTACCTCCTTTCTGGTGAGCCGCCATCTTGGTCCCGCGTGGCACGCTCCCGTTCTGAGCCGTGGTGTAGCAGGGAATTTGACAGCAACCGGGGACCTCGGCAGACGCCGACACGAACATCGGGGTAACTTGCACCACCCCCCAATCTGGCCAGTCAGGTCTGGTGAGGAGGCATACACCACAGAGCGCCTCCACCACGGAGCTCGCCCTTTGGCGCGAAACGACACGGCTGCTTCTTGGAGGGACTCCCCTTGCATCAGATGCCAAGTGAGAGTCACAGAACCCATCAGGTGTAAGATAACTTTATTTTGCCCTACCAGGAGGCCCCCAAATCATTACTGGACATACCCGCTCCATCCCCTGGCCACTTACATGTGAACGTTTTTTCTTTGGGGACACTGACCGCTGAGAGGCCCTGGGATCATAGCGATTAAGCAACCCACCCACACACCACTGGTGACACTGAAATTATGCCAAGGCTTGACTCAAATTCCTAAAGCTAGGCTCGGCCCTACTCAGGCGGAAAGAGCCTCTTATTCAGCCAGTAGACTTTGCCTACCCTGTCGGGCTCCAAGTGGGTCTGGGATTGTACCCTCTTGCTTTCTTTCTTTGAATCGCACAGGCACTTGTCGCCCTTCAGCTGTACTGCGGCAGGCCTGAGCCTGTGGCCCTCAGAAACTAGGCTGTGGAACTTGCTATCACCTGTTTTGTTGAGCTATACTTGCTGGGGCATTTCATCTCCTATACCTGAGGCATAGAACTTGTGTCCACTTTACTGAAAAATCACTGCATGTGTTTCTTAGTGGAGCCCACTGTATAAAATCTGAAACCTTGCACTGTTAATATTTTTGTCCATAACCTTTTTTCCTCCCTAACAGCTTGAGGACTGGTCCTGGCAACTGCATAGCACCCTGATCCCCATACAGGGTGAACTTATGGTATACTGTTGGGTTTATTCAGATTTGGTGCAACTACCCCTGGCAAAGCCTCCTGAACATATTGGGCGGTGGGGTAGCCTCTTATGTTTTTCATCGGAGTATACTGTGTGGAATTTAGAATTTTAGAATTTTAAATTTTGACATTGTTCACATTTGCACTTAACCGTTATTTTTCTCCCCGCCAGACAGATAAGTTGCCAGCTCTAGCAGACTTATAGCACTCTGACCTCTTAATTATACTGTATCTCGCTTAGTTCAGTCATGTTTTATGCTGCTGCTCCTTGTAGGGTTTGACAGCCTAACTCTGTTTTAGTGCCCTTGTTGGTGAGGCTTATAATTGGATGTCATCCCAGTTTGACAGTGTTTCCTGACATTGCTTTTTTATCATAACACACCTGTCTTATACATTTCATTGGTTTATGGAGAAATATTTAACTAACACACCGATGGCGAGCCGCAATAAAGCTAAAGACCGCCGCCACAGGGCTACAAATGACCTTGCCATTCAGGGCCATGGCTCTAAACCTCCATCAGAGGGTGAATTGATAGATAACCATCCCATTGTTAAACAAATCACCATGCTTTTTATGCCTAAAATTGATAATCTTCAAAGGGGAGTGGACACCCTTGCTGGTGAGGTTAAACAGTTCTCTACCAGGATGGGGGAGGCGGAGGGCAGAATTTCAGACCTGGAGGATTCCAATGTCACTACCAATAATAAGATAGAGCAGCTGGAGAGGCAAACCACAACCCTCCAATCAAAAATAGATGATCTAGAAAACAGATCGAGGCGCAATAACATGCGTCTCCTTGGCCTCCCCGAATCCATCAAGCAATCTGATTTAATTCATTTTGTAGAAAACACACTGCCACCTCTGTTAAAAATATCTCCCAAAGACTTAATTGGAGGGGTGGAGAGGGCACATAGAGTGGGACCGGACAGAGAAGGTCAGGACTTAGCACAACCCCGTCCCATAATGATAAAGTTCTTGCATTTTCAGACCAAAACGGCCATCCTGAGAGCTTACAGGAAGCTACATGAGCTGGTGTTTGAGAATGCGAGGTTGCTACTATTTCAGGACTACTCTGCGGATCTTATGAGATGCCGCAGGGAGTTCTCGCCCCTCTGCTCTCAGCTCCACAAGGAGGGCAGACAGGCTTATCTTCTGTACCCTGCCAGACTCAAACTGGTCACCCCCAGGGGCCCTAGATTCTTTGACTCCCCAGCGGCTGCCCAGGAGTTCCTTGATAAATATGAGCCCCCTATACGCAGTCCCACGCGTAGCCCACTGAGACAGATGAGGGAAGGTGAGGGCTGAGAGGGTCTAGTAGCTCCATAATAATTATATCTAAGACTTTGTAATTAATTATATCATCTACACTTTAACACTATGGCTGGATTGGTAATGGCACTGACCCAGTTGATTACTTGTCTACCGAGGCTCACCCTAAGGAAACCTCTTGATTTGGCTAGGATCTCAAGTCCTAGCCCCCCTAATGGGATTCGGGAGGGTGGGATTCAGTTTAGACCCCAGACGAGAAGTAGTGAGGGTCAACTAAGGCGTTTTCTTTTTACACAGTTTTGCATGAAATGTTTTGAGTTCTTTGTTATAATTATCTCCTGGGTGCTATTCCCATTTGGGTTCCAGCATAAAGAACACTGTCTATGTCACAATGCATTACTTACTTTTGGCTCTGATGAAAAAATTGTATTACGATGGAATCCAATGGTAAATTGGAGTTTCTTTACTCCACATCTGTTACTGTTCTACGAGAACTGTTTTAAGTTCTTTGTTAGGGTTGTTCTTTTTGCACTACTGCTACTTACGCGTAAACATGAAGGTAAATGTTTTTGTCACAACACACTAACTCTTATTGGTTATGATATAAAAGATGTATTAAAATGGATTTCCGTGACAAACCTGAATCTTTTTTACAGTGTAGCAGCTGAAGATGTCCATCCAGCGAGGCCCGGCGAGGGAATGGTGTGTTGTGAGGCTGAACCGGGAGCCTTTACTCACGCCACGGAGGGACACGAAAGTGAGAGGTGTGTGTCCCCCACCTTTTTTTTTTTTTTTTTTCTTTCTTTTTTTTTCCTTCTCGCTCCTTCTTCCCCCCTCTCCTCATCTCCCCTCTTCCCCTTCTCTCCTTCCACTATCCACGCTATTACCCCATCCCTGGTATCACTACTCTCCCCTTGCCTTACAGCACACGCTATGCAGCTCCATCCCCTACACAGATGACCTTCACTCGAAGATCCTTAATATTGATTAGCATTTAACCTGTATTCCTGGAACATAGGGGGAATTCATCCCCCTATTAAGAGGAAGTCGATCCTGACCCACCTCAGGAAAAAAAGGGCAGAGATTGTGTTTCTACAAGAGACACACCTCTCCGATCTAGAACACAATAAACTACGGACTGACTGGGTGGGTAGAGTAGAATATGCCTCGCATAAGATAGCCAGCAGAGGGGTAGCTATACTTTTTGTTAAACAACTGACGTATGAGGTTCTATATGTACTTATAGATCCCGAGGGTAGATACATTGTTGTCAAGATTCGCACCTCAGATAACACTTACACATTATGCAACATCTACGCTCCTAATCAAAAGGATAGGAAATTCTGGGGCTCCGTACTGACCACTCTCACCCCTTTCCTGGGCACTCATATAATCCTGGGGGCAGACTTTAATCTGGCCCCAAACCCTCACTGTGACAGGCTTAAAGATCTCAACAGATGTACGGAGAGGAACCTGCCTAGGGTGTCAGACAAATTTGAGAGAGACGTATTTGAGAGTCTGGGTAGCACTCTGGATGTACTTGACATCTGGAGACGGCTTAACCCAGATGGCAGAGATTATACCTGCATCTCCCGAGCAACACCCTCCATGTCGCGCATTGATCTCTTCATGATCTCAAATTTCCTAGTCACCCAAGTTATTGATACAAAAATTGGAGAGGTCATTGTTTCTGACCATGCCCCCATAGCACTCTTTCTTGACGTGACTCCCAGGGTTAGTGACAGGCGCACATTGCGTTTCCCAAAATATCTTGTGACATCTCAGGAATTCCAAGCCTACCTAGCTCATTGCTGGGACGACTATAAGGCAAACAATATCCAACACATGCACACTCCTGAACTTTTCTGGACTGCGGCCAAAGCGGTGCTCTCCGGTGATATCATTGCGTACTTAGCTCGAAGAAAGAAACAATCTCAGGAAAAGTTCGAGAAGCTAAGAAATAACTTGGCGGATACCTACCGTGAGTATTGCTCTACCCTCTCCAACGGTTCCTATCGCAAATATGTCGGGGTCAAAACAGAATATGATGCGCTTCTGGCACATCAGGCCTCACAGGCGCTCCTCCGGACCCGTGGGAAATATTATCGCTACGGGGATAAATCGGGGAAGCTCTTAGCTACCCTAGTAAAGCTCAATAACTCCTCTAAACACATTGCGGCACTGAAGTCGGGAGGCAGGGTACTTAAAAACTCGAAAATGATAACGGAGGCTTTTGCCTCCTACTATTCTACCCTATACACTAGCGAACTCCCCTCAGGAAATGTGGTGAGAGACCGATTCTGGGAATCTATTATGCTCCCAAAAATTACGGAAGAACAACTGAACAAACTCAATGCTCAGATAGAGAGGGAGGAGGTGGAGAGAATCATCATGACCATGTCTTTGGGTAACGCACCCGGTCCTGACGGGTTACCGATCGAATTTTACCACCTGCTCAAACCACAGGTGGCCCCCTCCCTTGTGGACCTGTTTACCACCTATCTTGGAGAGGAGACGACACCCTCCCCAGAATTCTTATCGGCTTCCATCACACTGATCCACAAAGCAGGTAAGGACTGCTTGTTGCCCAAATCTTATAGGCCAATCTCCCTGTTAAACTCGGACTATAAGATCCATACTAAACTATTCGCCGAGAGACTGAAATTTATCTTACCTACCATCATTCATGAGGACCAGACGGGCTTCATCCATGCACGTTCCTCTGTGGTTAATGTCCGCAGGGTCCTACAGATAGCCCAACACTTCTGGTCGGACTCTGGGATTCGCTCGAAGATGGATGGTCCGGAGACCTTCCTGATGTCGCTTGACGCAGAGAAGGCCTTCGATCGAGTGGAATGGGGCCACCTTTTCGACACCATGATCCGGGCTAACTTCTCAGGTCCCTTCCTCACTCTTATCAAAAATCTACCACTATCCCACGGCGAATGTGATTGTGAATAATGTTTTCTCTCCTACCTTTCAGCTACACAGGGGCACAAGACAGGGGTGCCCCTTGTCACCCCTGCTCTTTAATATAGCGTTAGAGCCCCTGGCCATTAAATTGCGGCAAGACTTCCCGGGCATTGATGTAGCTGGAGTACCGTAACATCTGGCACTATACGCAGATGATATGCTCCTCTTTGTGCAGGATCCTCAGAGGCACCTGCCTGGTATCATGAGTGACCTTAAGAACTTCGGCCTATTCTCTGGATATAAAGTAAACATACAAAAATCACAGATTCTTTGGCTAAATAGGAAAACGGGTTCTGATGGAACCTACCCCTTCTCGGTGGCTAAGCATACTATTACCTACCTTGGTATTAAGATCTCTGACAACCCTAATAGGCTATATGCTGACAATTTAACCCCCATTTGTGCTAAACTACAAACTCAGATGAATAGCTGCAGCTCCCTGTCACTGTCGTTATCGGGAAGAATTGCCTTACTTAAAATGGTAGTGCTCCCTCGAGTTCTATACCCACTTCTCATGCTCCCCCTGCTTTTGGACAAGTCTGATCTCAAGCTCTTAAACTCTGCAGCACGAAGGTTCATTTGGCGGGGGGAAAAATCGCGGATCTCGAGGGAAAAACTTAGCATGACCTTCCTTAATGGAGGATTGGCACTCCCAGATTTTAGGCTATATAACTGGGCCGCCCTGATTCGCCTGGTAGTAAATTGGCAGGTAGGCACCCATCATTTTTGCAGCCCGAACTTGGAACAGGCAGTGTTAGGGGACGTGTCACTGGCTTACCTCCCACACGTGGCGGAGCAGAGGTCCCTGAAGGCTCTGGGCCTTAGTACCCTGTTCAGAGACCCTTTGAAGGCCTGGCATCTTGCTCACAGATACTTGGGTAAAACCTGTCACGCCTCACTCTATCTACCTATTAGGAAAAACCCTGACTTCCCGGCAGGATCTGACACCGTGCCCTTTAAGATCTGGGAGGAAAGGGGAATAAATTCACTTAAACATTTATTTGATCCTCTAACAAGAACTGCCAAGACATTTGGTTCCTTACAGAGGGACCATAACTTGCCGAGAACCCACTTCTATGCATTCCTCCAAATACGTCACTATGCGGGGGCACTGGTCAGAGATACAGCAGATTTTTGGGAGGGGTCCCCTTTCTGTCTCACACAATCACTGTACACCATGGGCAGGTTCTCTCTCTCAGAAATTTATCAAACTTTATTGCAACAACACCTTCCAGAGCTCCAGCCATCTATACAGGCGGGGTGGGCCAGGGAGGGTCTTGAGGAAATTACATGGGCAGAGATCCGGAATAGTATGGAAAAAACTAGGAAAGCATCTTTATCAGCTATGTTCAGAGAATCCCAAGTCCGCTTTTTACACAGGGCGTATCTCACACCGAGGGTCTTGGCTAAATGGATACCTACCTACACGAATAAATGCTCTAAATGCGCACTAGATAACCCTAGTCTCCTACATTACATATGGGACTGCCCTATGATTAAACAATACTGGGGTAAAATACAATTCTGGCTGAAACAAAAACTGCAGATACAACTTACGACCTGATACTATTATATTCCTGATACTATTATATTCTTGCGTTGGGATGACCGATATAAACCACATGACGCTGTACTGAGCTTAATTATCTTGGTAGCTAGAAAACACATATTAAAACACTGGACAGCAACGGTAGGCCCCTCTTTTAAAGGTTTTAAAAATTTACTACAATCCCAATTATTCATTGAACAAATGGACGTAAGACTGGATGTCCAGAACAGGCTACACTTGTTCTTGCGCAAATAGTGCAGACTGATCCTCACGTTTGAACTAGAAATACAGAGGCTTATTCTCAGACTATTGCAAGACTCCGTGATTTTCATGGAAGGTACTCTGAGGGAAGACTGGGCCCATTTGTTTCAGGAAGACCATTAGTGAACTAACACCAGGCTCCACAACACCCTTCTCCCGCATTCTTCTTACCCCATCTCCCTCTGTTCTCGGGTCCCTTTCCCCTTCAACTTCCCCCCCTCCCCCCTTCTTCCCTCTTTCTCCCCCCTCCCCCCCCTTTTTTTTTTTTTTTTCTCTCCTTGCCGGGCCTCAACATTGACGTCATTCTGTCCCAATTGGGGACTCTCTGATAGGTTAACAGTAGAGTAGGTTTTTAGACTTAATTAGTTAAATTTAGAGTTGGTTTAAAATTAATAAAATGTTCGGGAATAGCAGATACGTGCAGCGATGGTTTCTTTATCCTTTCACTTCTTAATACCTAGCGGAAATGTCTAACTGTACTAATCGATAACATCTTGTATGTTTATATTGTCACCCACTACATGCCTTGTAAACTACCGCAATTCTGCTTAATCTTTGTAACTTGTAGACTGGATGTTTATAATGTCTGTACGTTCTGCTTTTTTATTCCCCTAATAAAAATGATACTTTAAAAAAAGAAAAGAAAACATTGCAAAACTTTTTAAAATAATAGAAAAAATGGGAAACGTACCTTTCACAGTTATTATTAACGGTGACACTAACAGGGAGTGAGAGAGAGAGAAGTGCTGCAGATTTAGGCTGTTTTCATTGGTGCTGAAAATCATTTTCAGTTGTCCATTAACTAATAAAAAGGTTTCTATATAAAAAAAGAGGCTAAACTGTTGTCCATGGTCTTTGGATTAGCCATAGTTTATTCTACCTAAAGCTATTTTTCATGCCTGGGTATTTTCTATTAGCCCCTCCATAGCTATTCAATTCTAAACATTTTAAAGGGACATGAAACCATTTTTTTTTTCATGATTCTGACAGAGAATGCAATTTTAAACAACTTTCCAATTTACTTCTATTATTTAATTTGCTTCCTTTTTTTGTTATCCTTTGCTGAAAGGTTTATCTATGAAAGCTCCCTGTGTAAAATGTTGTTTTATAGGATCAATTCAATGTAAAGTAACAGAGCATAATATCATAAATGTGTTTTCCTTCATTTGCCAAAAAAATAAAAAAATTGTTTATAGATGCTCTTGAGAAGGCCGACTTCTTAAACAAAGTACAGATAAAATGCGTTACCATCTTGTTGCTTCTGAATCATTAATTGACAAGATCAAAGCTTTTCTGTTCATAAATAGGACCAGCCATTCACCACTACTTGAAGGGAGGTTCCAGCCAAAATTGGAATGCACATGGGTGAATAGAAGCAGTTTTGCAATATACACATATTAGCAAAATGCTTCTAGTTTCAAAGGTGTATTTAAGTATGCTCCTTGCACCAGCATTTTAAATACAGAACCTAAGGTGTTTGTATTATCTGGCAAGTGACTTAAAGGGACATGAAACCCAAATTTTCTCTTTGATTCAGATAGTTTATATGTTTATAAATAACATCAGTTTTGCCTCATTCTCTTTGTATCCTTTATTGAAGAAGCAGCAATGCACTCCTGGGAGCTATCTGAACACACTTGTAGGCCAATTAACATGGGCATACAAGTTCAGCCACCAATCAACAAGTAGCTCCAAGCTCCTGAGCCAATCTAGATATGCTTTACAACAAAGGATACCAAGTGTATGAAGCAAATTAGATAGTTGAAGTAAATTGGAAAGTTTTTTTTTTTAAATTGTATGCTCTATATGAATCATGAAAGTAACATTTTGAGTTTCATGTCCCTTTAATTTGTTAATTGCTGACATGATACAAGCCCCACTGGCTCCCTGAGCAGCTGCAGTATTTACAATGCTGGTGCACTAGAATGTCTACCTATGCTTCACATGCGCATGCAGAGAAAAATGCTAACACTAAAACAGTGATAACATTTACTAGAAGCTCATACATGTATATTGCAAATCTGTTTCTATTCAAAGATGAAATTCATCTATGTGCATTTATTTTTGACCAGAATGTCCCTTTAATTTGTATAACCAAGTTGTAGAATAAATATAACACCAAGAATGATTTAAAGGTAAGTAGCTTGTCATGGGATATGACTATAATGGAAGTGTTGTATACTTGGGAATCCATGCTTTAAAGGGACATTACACTTGAGTTGCCACCTCGGCCATGTTTTCCTGGACACTTATGAGTTGTACATGCTGCAGGGTGAGCAGGTAGGAACATGAATTTCCACCCTGGACAGCATACATTTAGTGACACTGAACAACCTCTCTGCACACCCTGCAGCATGTATAACTCATAAGTGTCCAGGAACACATGGCCGAGGTGGCAACCCTACATTACACACTAAATAAAAGATATTCATATATTCAAATCAAAGATTAGCCTTTTTAAAACTATATTACTTGCTTATCTATGGAAAAAATATGTGTAACATTGCAATGTACATAAATTGTGTTATAGTCCAGTGTTTCTCAACTCCGCTACTCAAGTACTGCTCACAGGCCAGTTTTTCATGGAATCTTAATTAGAGCACAGGTGAAAGAATCAGTTGATGGTGGGGAACAGGTTAGTAACCATGGTTACTGATTAGCTGATTATTTCACCTGTGCTCTAGATCAGATATCATGAAAATCTACCCTGTTAATTGTATTTGAGGACTGAAGTTGAAAAACACTGTTGTAATCTGTTTCCTTCTTTGTTGATGCTAATTAGCAACAGCTATAAATAAGTCACTAGTGTGCAACCAATGAATATTGGAATATAGTCGTGAGTCTGCACTTCCATTACAGTGATTTTAAAACACACAATTTTAAGTGTTAAATTACAGGAAAATGGGACAAAATAAATAAAGTATATTACAAATGTTTTTCTACTCATAAATAAACATTTTGTAGTACAATCTTAAAGGGACTGTCAAGTCCAAAAAACTTAGATAGGGCATGTCATTTTAAACAACTTTCCAATTTACTTTTATCACCAATTTTGCTTTGTTCTCTTGGTATTCTTAGTTGAAAGCTAAACCTAGGAAGGCTCATATGATAATTTCTTAGACCTTAAAAGCCGCCTCTTGTCACATGCTTTTTTATTTGCTTCTCACAACAGGGGAGAGCTAGTTCATGTAAACCATATAGATAACATTGTGATCACGCCTGTGGATTGTGGCAGACACTGCACTAATTGGCTAAAATGCAAGTCAATAGATAATGAATAAAATGCCATGTGATCAGGGGGATCTCAGAAGATGTTTAACCCTTTCCTGCCGAGGATAAAGTGTCTACATCAGAACAACTGTTCTGATGTAGACAAATTGAAATCACGCGATCGTGCACACAATAGCGAGATTTCAATTATTGGATCGGGTCTGGGGGGCGTCTCTATAACGCTAGCAATGCCCTCCAGACCGCAATCAAATCTAGGAAGCTCAGAAGGCTTCAGGACAGCCGTTAGCTATGACGTTGTATTCCGTCATAACGGCTCTAAAGACCAGTGCCGTTTGGACGAAATACAACGGCATAATGGCGGCAAAAGGTTAAATACAAGTTAATCACAGAGGTAAATAGTATATTAATATAACAGTGTTGGTTATGCAAAACTGGGGAATGGGTAATTAAGGGATTATTTATATTTTTAAACAACAAAAATTCTGGTGTTGACTGTCCCTTTAAAGGGACATTAAACCAATTATTTTTTCTTTCACGCTTCAGGCAGGACACCACCATTTTAAACAACGTTTTAATTTATTTGCTTCATTATCTTGGTATCCTTTTTGAAGACGCAGAAATGCACTATTGGGAGCTAACAGGCTTGGTGATCCAATGACAAGAGGCATATCTAGGTATGTTTTTCGACAAAGGATACCAAGAGAATTATGTGTATTGTATAAAAGATGTAAATTGGAAAGTTATTACAAATTATGAGCTCTATTTGAAACAAAATAGTTTTGTTTCATGTCTCTTTAAGATGTTTAATGTCCTTTTAATAAAACACAGGAAGGCGTGACAATTAGCAATATAAATACAAAAGGGGGGCTGGCAGCAGATAAACAGTAAGTAAAAATATTATAAAAATTGAAGAAAATAGAAACTACTTACAAAACAAAAAACACATAAATAAGTGCTACATAGCTAATTCTATCAAACTCTAAACAGCAAAAACACACACTTTACCATCACTTTAAATGAGAAATAGAATTCTCAGATTTGCATAAAGTTACTAAATGTGTAAATGAAGATTTGTATGATGAATTTTGTACCAAACTGTATCAAATTGTAAAATAAAGTTTTCTATTATTTTTTAGTAACTACTGTATAATATCCTACGTGGGATTTCTCTGTTCCTTAGTCTCCCTGATTTTCTTCAAAAATAGCTGGCAAACCTACCCACACAATACACAGTCTATGCTTTAAAGCCTCTAGAAATAAGAATGCCTTGCTATGAATAAGCATTTTTTTCAATGGATACAATCAATGAATTCAGAATAAATTTAGAAGCTGCTGACCTTTCCAATATCTATTAGCAAGCATAAATAGTGTGGAAGATCTCCAGATTCTCTTCTGCAAACAAATAATACAACAGCCTTCCAAGTAAAGGCAATGCCAAGATATTTCCTTGTAATTATGGGTTGTGAATCGAAAAACTGTATAAATAACTTCCATATCCTAATGAAATTTGAGAAATGGTTTATTAATCTAATGAGAATGCAGCTTACTCCCCTATTTTCATTGATCCTATTATGACAAAAAAAAAAGTCTTTGTAGAAAGGAAATAATTTGAAATCCAACTTATTTTGAAATTGTTTTTATTAACATGTTGTCATGTTTACAATTGTATCAAGCATATGTATTCAACAAAAAATTAGCATTTACATCTCCCAACATCATTACAGCTTGTACAATAAGTCAGTAAATAAAGATTTACAACATACTTTAGTGTCTTTGTGTCTTTTTCCTATCCGTTATTTCAATTATGGTGCAAATAGTGATAGCCAGTTTATGATTGGTTTTTGGAATATTTGGGATTGGGAAGTGTAGTAGCGCTTGTTCTGGGGTCAGAGTAATCTGCTTTTGAAATATGGAGCTGAACAATGCGGAAGATTGATCCCATATGTCTCTAAATGTATTGCAGTGCCACCACATGTGTATGTAGGATTCCCTTTCGCCACATCCCCTGTAACATAATTGTGATGCTGCCGTCTCGGGTCTATTAGATCTCGTTGGGTATAAGAACCATCGGAAAGCCACTTTTATATAATTTAGGGCATTAGGGGAAAATGATAGACCTCTAGATATGTTAGCGGTCCATGTGCTAGCTGACCAAGTGTTATTGAGATCTTGTTCCCATTTCAACATAAGTGGAGTCTTAGTATCATTATTGGGGGGTATTGAATATGGGATATAGTATAGAAATTTGTCCTTTAACAGTGGATGTCTTGAAATCCAACTTATAAGACAAAGAAGAGTAAAAGGGAGAGTAAAGTCAAAAACTTAAATTATGCTTACCTGATCATTTTATTTTCTTCAGATAGAAAGAGTCCACAGCTGCATTCATTACTTTTGGGAATTCAGAACCTGGCCACCAGGAGGCGACAAAGACACCCCAGCCAAAGGCTTAAATACCTTCCCCACTTCCCTCATCCGCCAGTCATTCTGCCGAGAGAACAAGGAACAGTAGAAGAAATATCAGGATGAAAAGGTGCCAGAAGAACAAAAATAACAGACACCTCCTCACAGAAAAAATACGGGCGGGGAGCTGTGGACTCTTTCCATCTGAAGAAAAGAAAATGATCAAGTAAGCATAATTTAAGTTTTTCTTCATAAATGGAAAGAGTCCACAGCTGCATTCATTACTTTTGGTAAAACAATACCCAAGCTATAAAGGACACTGAATGCAATAATGGGAGGGTACAAGAGGCGGCGCATTCTGAGGGCACCAGGCTTGAAAACCCCTACCCAACTAAATCCCTCTTCGTCCGAAGCCAAGAACAACTTTGAAAAAAAGGAAAAGGCCCAAGGACACTGACCCACAGATAGTCCACAAGCCTTGCTAGAGACTGCAGGAACTAGACTAGACTGAGTCAACAGCCTCCAAAAGACACCGTCGCCCAGCAGTCGGTCTCCAAACAACACACCCCTTACTAAAGAAAGGAAACAAACTACTGTATTCTTCCACAAAGAAGAAAGACACAGGGAAAACATGATTGTACCTGTAAAGCACGGCTAATCCCTCTTAAGGGACTCAAGGTGCTCATTTTATCAACCTCGAAAGGAAGAAAAGTTGAGTAGACCACACCGGGGATCGAACTTGCAACCCTCGGTTTGCTACAGTGCACCACACTACATTAGTATGCTGAGCTAGCTGAACAGCTAACATAAGGAACTCCAGAAAAAAAAAACCTTAAAGGGCACAAACACAGAGCAAAAAAACAGAGAAACTGGATCAGGCTAACAGAGACCTACCAGTCTCATAGAAACAAGGGGAGGCAACGCCCAGACCCCAGAAATACAGGAACCACGGGATAAGGCCGGGAGTCTAAAACAGAGAGAGGATCTTCCCCTAACACAGTGCAACTGCACTCTAGAAAGCAACTGAAGACGAAGGTCCCCAAGTCGCAAAAAGGTAGCTCAGAATACTGAAATATTCAGAAACGAAACCTCGTACAGCAAGCTCAGATAGGTTGGACAAACAACACCTGAAGCAAAAACACTGCACGCTGCAGTCATCTAAAAATGACTCTGAAACTTAAATACCTGCAGGGCAAGTAGAAAGCAGCTGAAGATAGGATCCTTCAGATTGCTAAGTATCCACTAACCAGCAGATAACATCGCTGGCTATCTAAGAGCCGCCAGTCCTTCCTACAAATCTTGATGTAGAAAGGAGAAACCTCAAAGAAGCCTACCGTACCTTGAATGCTCTGAGGTTGAAATAGCAGAGCAACAGATCTCAGATCCTGCTCCAACACCGGACCAGCCCAAGCGACAGACATGTCCGATAGACAGGGGGGACAGAAAGACCCCAACCACAAGCCCCCAGGGAATGGAAAGAAAAAGGGGGGACTCACCCACCCCAACAGAGCTTGGGTGCCAACCCAATAAGCTCCTCCAAAATAAAGCACTCCCAAGGAGAACCTCCTAGGACCTGGAACAGAGAAAAGTGCAATAGATCCGTAGGAAGACCTGTCACAACTCTCTTAGACAGTCTCTACGTAGAGAGATCAATTTCCAGCAGGTGGAACAGAGCCCACAGAGCAGCAGATGCTGCCCCTTACAGAAATAAGCCACCTGATCCAACCTCCTACACACAGGGCAGGACAATGACCCTCCAAAGAGAGGAAACCCCAGCTCATAAGGAAGAGACACTATCCCCTCAAAAGGGCACAGATAAGAACAGCATACATGTCCACAAGACATGAAGCCATAGTATGATCAAAACACGGACCAAATGAAAAATCATCCAGACACTAATGTTGACCCAACAGAGAAAAAACTCCCCATGAAAAGGAGCACACTCCGTCCATAGGACAAGTCAGGCTTTAAAGTTTATAACCAGTACCCGAAGGTGGATGCCTTCCTGCTTGCAAGCCCAATGAGCTAGCCCCTATGTCACAACATAGGGTCCCTGAAAAAAACTGGGTTGTCCCAAACCAGTCCACAGGATCATAAGTCTCCAGTCATCCAAGAAGGATCCAAGACAAGAACCCTGGACCCGGGACCCAGAATCATCCTAGAACAAACGACACCCCCAGGGAACACAAGATACCCCGTCTGAAGCATTCAGACCGCACAGGGGATGATAACCTAGTAACCCAGAAAACGGGTACAGGACTCCCTCGTAATTCCCAGCCCAAAGGGAAGAGAACACCCTTGGCCGGAGGTCAAAACCCCCCCAACAAGGTGCTAGGCCGTGACAAAGTCACGCAATTTCTCTAGAGCCCAAAGGCCCTAAGGGCAACACAAGAAAAATGAGAACGAGAACTGAGTCACCTGAAAGAGAGAGTAGAAAGGAAAGGCTAGTTTCCATAATCCTTTCAGATTAACGTTCCAGAGGACCACACCCCAGGGAGAAGAATGCAAAGCATCCCAAACCCAGGCAGAAAAACATCCCCTAAGCAGAAAGCTTGGAAAAAAAGACAAAACCTCCTATCGCCCCTGATATGGAGATGACTAACTCCCAAAGGAAGACAGAGCCTCACGGCCTTCACTTCCTAATTAAGTGGCCAAAGTCACCAGAAAAACCGGACGAAGTCCAGAAAGTCTCGACCCAAAGGAAGAGAACCTCTAAAAGGAACAAGTCCTAAAAGGACACTTTCAAAGAGACCATGAAAGGCAAAACCGTAAGAACGGTGGTATAAAGGACCTAAATCCTCCAAACCTCCAACCCACAATGGGAAGGAATACTCTAGTTCCCGGAAAATTTAGAAATGACTGAGCATGTCGCTGCGGATGTCGCTGCCCACTAGATTGAAAAGAGAATGAGGACTGAACCAATCCCCCATGCCCCTAAGCAACCATGGACCATCAAGTCCTCTCAGTATGCTAGTTGAAGCTTGTAAAATGACAAGTAAACAACACAAATCATATTGTGATCACTAGACGCCCTTACCGTACCAGCCGGAAATAAAAAGGCGCCACATGTCTGAACTAAGCCAGCCTCAAAGACAGAAGGATTTATACCCAGTCAGGACCAGCCTGAACCCAAGGGCCCCAGCACTGTCAAGGCCACATAGTCTCCCCCAAGATGGAGGGATAAAGAACAGTCAGACAGAACATAGGACTACTACGTCCTCACTCTTGTAAAAGTAAACAGTGACCACAAATCGCGAGTATCAATTCCAGAGAAGAAAGTTCCTGAAGGATACATCACACAACAACATGAGCTTTAGACCGAATAAAAATCATCCTCTAAGCTCAGAACTGGAAAAGGATACACAAATAACAAAGACTATAAGAAGATTACTTCATCCCCTTATTTCTATGCAAGCAAGCTATTCGAAGAGTAAGACTGAGAATCCCCAGACCCATTAAGAGTGGGATCCTCCAGCAACGCCAAAACGTGCCTCAGTAGAACACGAAAGCGTGCCAGTCTATAACAGAAGGCACAACATACCTCCGCCGGGACAAAAGAAAACACCGGCCCCAAAGGTTGACCCCCTGAGGCCTCAGGGGCAGTCACTCCCCCGGAGGGCTGAACTGGACCAGGCAATCCCCCGCCTGATGAGCCTCGGTTAACGGAACACGGACAATATCATAAGCACACTCTCGGGAGGTGCAGATGCGCCAGCGCCAAAGATATTGCCATGCGGAACCATGTCGTAACCTCCGGTAGGAACAGGCCACACTACATAGAAGGATAAGTAGCATTTGGGTTACATGCATGCGTAGTAAGAGTTAGTGGTAGGGAACTTGCCTCATGGGAAATAGAATCTCCATAGGCGGATGGCTCAGAGGGCACCTTATTCCCCGATCCCGAGGAACAGAGCACTCTAAAATGGCATTCGGAACATAACTGATGGGCATATATCACCTGGGCCAATTCATATTCTTCACAAGAAGTAGAGTCTGAAACAGAGAAAACGCCTCCACAAAATCAGAATCCTCCATAACTGGGATATTGAATAAAAAATGAACCAATAAGAAAAATCTAAATGGCACCTTACACCCCCAATGGCTGGGTCACTCACCACCTCCAGGGAATCAGACACCAGCGAACCAGGATTTCTCCATCGCCAACGGTTAGGAATGCGGAAATGGAGAGCCAAAATGTGGCCAGGCCTGGTCACAAGGTAGACCGTGCAGTCCATGCAAAAGTAGCGTCGCGTCTGCCATGGACTTGAGAGAAAAAAGCAGGCAGCGAAACTTGTCAACGCTGATTGCTTGTGGAGCTATTAATATGAGTCGGGATGGTTTCGTAGAAAGACTCTCCCTGCATCTCCGGACTCTAACTTTCACCCATGCTCTCACTGAGAGGCTGACAGGACTACTTAAAACTCTAGTCCCATGCCGAAGAGTACTACCCTCCATAAGAGACTATCGAAAACCTCTGACACTTCTCTGCCAACCTCCTGGGACGAAAGGCAAAGAATGACTGGGGGATGAGGGAAGTGGTGGAGATATTTTAAGCCTTTTGCTTTGGTGTCTTTGCCTCTTCCTGGTGGCCAGGTTCTGAATTCCCAAAAGTAATGAATGCAGCTGTGGACTCTTTCCATTTATGAAGAAAATAAAACTTTCATTATTCAAAAAGAGTGTGCCATTAAAAAAAAATACAATTTGCTTCATTTTCTTTGTAGCTTTTGTTGAAAAGCATACCTAGGTAGGCTCACAAGAAGCAATGCACTACTGGGTGGTAACTACTGATTGGTGGCTGCACACATATGCCTCTTGTCATTGGTTCGCCAGTTTTGTTAATCTAGCTCCCAGTAGTGCATTGCTGCTCCTTCAAAAAAGGATACTGAAAGAATAAAACAAATTAGGTAACAGAAGTAAAACTTAAAGTGTTTTAAAGTTGCATGCTCTCTCTGAATCATGAAAGAGAATGTTTAAGTTTCATGCCCCTTTAAAGACACAGATAAACTCTACTTTAACCCTTAAGTGCTGAGCCATTTCCACCCCTATGCTGAGCTGTTTTGGAGTCTTTAGATGCTGCTCACATTTAAACCCTACTGTACGCCATTTTTTAGTGAGAAACCCACATATTATATATTGTTGTTTTCAGCAGACCCAATTATACCATTATTATATATATATCTATCATGACATGTAAGAAGAACTAAACAACAAAATGTGTGAAAGAATGTATATTTAAAATTTTGATAAAGAAGGTTGCAATCAATTGTGTTAAAACAATAAGAGGTTATCCTCATATAAATTGGGGCCTTTGGGTATAATTATATAACTTTGATGTGCACATAGGAGCTCCCATGAGACTGTGAACAAATAAATGGACTTTTATTCACACCAGGTGATCCCTATTACCATGGTGATCACCTGGCTATTAAAACATATGTAGTGGCTTTTTTAAAGAGGGGCTTTGAGGCTTTAAAACAAGGGGTCTTGGAGTCTCTAAGTTTTTTGATGGCCTATTATAAGTGCTTAGAGTCCCCCCTTATTAATATAAATATATATATATTCCAATTTTAATAATCAAGGTTGCAAAAAATGATGGTGTTTTTTTTGTCTCAATCAAAAAGGCAAACAAGAAAGGAATATCCTCATATATTTCAGGGATTTCAGGTTTATTTACATAATTTTAATTTGCACGTAGGGGCTTCCATGAGCCTCTACACAAATGAATGCACATTTATTCACACCAGGTGATCACTATTACCACAATGGTCATCTGGTGATTAAAACTGATATATGAGCTTTATTTTAAAGAGAGGCTTGTGGGCTTTATAACAAGGGGTCCTGGGGATCTCTAGGCCTTTTTGATGGCCTGTTATAACAATAAGTGTATGCTAATTTTTATTAAATGTTATTTTAATTGTATGCATCCAAAACACAAACCGTTGGAAAGAGCAGAGAGCTGCCTTTCAAATGGTCTTGGGTGCTTTTAGGGATTGAGGGAGCTGAGATCAAGGGGTTTGAATATTTACTCCTCTATACAGCTCCCTTAAGCTACTTGCTGCTGCCTGTACTTCTGGGTCTCTGGGGCAGTTGACATGTCACCAGCATCCAAGGATTCCCCAGGCGATGCCAGTAAGTGAGGGGGCAATATTAAGCTCTGAAAGCGATACCCAACATCCTCCCCTATGGATGACTATTGGTCGTCAAATACACTAAAAGGATTAAATACATTTTTTCAAAAGTGTGTTATTATTGTTTTTTTTACAACTGAAGAGAGGAAGTAGAGGAAGGGACGGCATATGATAGTTACAGAAGGGGCAATCTAGACAAAACGTCTGCAAGTATAAACGATGCAAAAGCATTCAGATCATTTGTTATCATCCGAATGCAGAAGAAGGTCGGCTGCCCGCACCATTCAGTTCTTTTTAGAGCTGGATTCCTTCTAGTGAAGGTGCAACACACTAAGATCTATGAAAATCCAGATCTTAGTGTCTTGCACTTTCACAAGAAGGAATCCAGCTCTAAAAAAGAGCCAAATGCTACTAGTGGCCGCCTTCTGCTCATCACGAATGATCCGACTGTACGTGCTTAGTATAAACATTACACTATGTTCACTTGCTATATCACACTGACATTCTTACTACAGTTGTGGATGGAACAAAGTTTTGTAATAAGATAATTTTCTAACTTTGTAACAAGGAGGAATTTAACCAATTATTTAGACTGGTAATATAAATGTGAGGCAAAGTTTTTCTTTTCCCTTTTGCTTATAGTGATGGTATTAAGTCCTTTTTGTACCAAATAACAATCAGACAGCTATGGCATATTCTTCTACCTAGCGGCAAAACCATTACTCTTGCATGTTACATTAGCAACAAACATGCAATCACATCATCCTTGTTTACATACATAATTCTTGACCTCACATAGCTTTCAGATGTTTTAAGAGTTTATGATGACTGACTTGGGTTTCAAATACTTCGTTATTCCTTCTTGCTGTTAATTGCATATATAATCATGATATATACTTGTATTTGCTTTGGGGATGATCAATGATTGTTTCAGTTTTGTCTTACTATATCTCATTATTGCCTTTCTATTACAAACTTTTTGTGCCTGATCATTTATAGCGTTACACAAAATACTATTTATTTTCAGTTTTTTTTTTATTGTTTTTTTCTTGTTGGATGCTTATTACAAAAAAAAAGCTTTGTATACCCCAAGTGCTATGATATATGAGTTTATATGATATATAGTTTTATCCAGAACTACCAATTTACCAATGCACATTATTTGTTTCTTGAGTTCAGTATCATTTCATATTCTCATTCTTATCTGGACTTATGGTTCTGAGGATATTATTATTATTATCAGTTATTTGTAGAGCGCCAACAGATTCTGCAGCGCTATAAACAAAGGGGGAGTACAACAAAACAATTATAGGGTAGAGGGCCCTGCCAAGAGTTGCACTGTTGTAGTCAGCTCTTGAGAAGGTGATCATCAAACAGCTGGACTTTTAGGCTTACATGCTAAGGGGGTTCAGGGGATAGCAATGGAGGAGAGGAACTGGTATAAAGAAAGGTTAGCGTAGGTTGTATGCATCCCTGAACAGTAGAGTCTTTAGGGAGCACTTGAAGCTTTTAAAACTAGAAGAGAGTCTTGTGGAGCGAGGCAGAGAGTTCCACAAGATGGGAGCCAGTCTGGAGAAGTCCTGTAAACGGGAGTGTGATGAGGTGACAAGAGAGGAGGAGAGTAGGAGGTCATGAGCAGAGCGAAGGGGACAGGAGGGAGAGTATCTGGAGACAAGGTCTGAGATGTAGGGGGAGAGCAGTGCAGTTGAGGGCTTTGTTTGTCAGAGTGAGAGTTTTGTGTTTGATCCTAGAGGCAAGAGGAAGCCAGTGAAGGGATTGGCAGAGAGGCGCAGCAGATGAAGAGCGACGTGTAAGGAAGATGAGTCTGGCAGAGGCATTCATTATGGATTGTAAAGGAGCTAGGCAGCAGATGGGGAGACCAGAGAGGACAGAGTTGCAGTAATCAAGGCGGGAAAAAATGAGAGAGTGGATTAAAATCTTAGTTGTGTCTTGTGTAAGGAAGTGTCTAATTTTAGAGATGTTTTTAAGGTGATAGCGGCAGGCTTTAGCCAATGACTGAATGTGAGGAGTGAAGGAATGTGACCCCGAGACATCGGGCGTGCGGGGTAGGGGTAATGATGGAGTTGTCGACAGTTATAGAGATATTGGGTGTGGAGATTTTGGAAGAAGGGGGGAAAATGAGGAGCTCGGTTTTGGAGAGATTTAGCTTGAGGTAGTGAGAGGACATCCCGGAAGAGTTGTGAGACAGTTAGTGACACGGGTTAGCAAGGAAGATATAGGTCTGGTGCAGAGAAGTAGATTTGGGTGTCATCAGCATACAAATGATATTGGAAACCGTGGGACTTAATTAGGGAACCTAGTGATGACGTATAGATTGAGAAGAGAAGGGGACCGAGGACAGAGCCTTGCGGTACTCCGACAGAAAGTGGTGACGGGGCAGAGGAGGCCTTAGAGAAGGCTACACTGAAGGTACGGTTTGACAGATAGGAAGAGAGCCACGAAAGAGCTGTGTCACAGATGCCGAAGGATTGGAGGGTTTGGAGCAGAAGAGGGTGGTCGACAGTGTCAAAGGCTGCGGACAGATCAAGGAGGATAAGCAGAGAGAAGTGGCCTTTTGATTTAGCTGTAAGTAGGTCGTTGGTGACCTTAACAATAGCTGTTTCTGTGGATTGATAGGGACGAAATCCAGATTGCAGCGGGTCAAGAAGGGAGTTTAACGTAAGGAAATGGGATAGGCGTGCATATACTAGTTTTTCGAGAAGCTTTGAAGCAAGAGGGAGGAGGGAAATTGGGCAGTAGTTGGATGGGGAGGTAGGATCAAGGGAAGGTTTTTTGAGGATAGGTGTGACCAGCGCATGTTTCATCGATGAGGGAAATGTACCAGTGCTGAGGGAGAGCTTGAAAATGTGTGTTAGTATAGGGGTAAGGGTAGCAGAGAGAGAGGGGAGCAGCTGTGAGGAGATAGGGTCAAGGGGACAGGTAGTGAGGTGAGAGCGTAGTATAAGTGCTGAAACTTCATCCTCAGTAACAGGGGAGAATGAACTAAGTTTCAGGTTATGAGGATTGTGGTTGAGTGAGAGTATTTGAGGGGGGGGGAGAGAATGGAATTATGTTGAGAGCTGATTTCATGTCTGATGGAGTCAATTTTGTTAATGAAGTGACTGGCAAAGTCTTGGGCTGACAGAGAAGTTGTATTAGGAAGTGGGGGAGGGCGGAGGAGAGTATTGAAAGTGGAGAACAGACGTTTTGGGTTTGAAGAAAGATTAGAGATAAGAGTAGAGAAGTAGTGTTGCTTGTGGAGATTAAGGGCAGAGTAGTAGGAGTTCAAGATGAATTTGTAATCAAGAAAACAGCTGAACTCCATGATTTTCTCCAATGCCGTTGAGCAGTACGGGAACATCTGCGTAGGTACCGTGTCAGAGGAGTATGCCAGGGCTGGGGATGAGTGTGTGATTTCCTAGCAGTGGTAAGAGGGGCGAGATTGTCAAGGACGGATATAAGGGTGGAATTATAGTGACAGATAGATTGTTCAGGGCAGGAAAAAGCTGTTTTCCAGAAGGCTACCTGTAGAAAGTTAGATGGCAATTGGAGCAGATGAGTGAAAAGGTCTGTGTTTTTTTTCTGTGTTCTGAGAGAGACTGTGTAAAGGGAGAGAGATAAATTGGTTAATGATGGCCCAGAGAAAGTGTGTTAAAATGAGTGTGAGGGTACATTTATGGACATTTTAAGCTAAGGATCAGTCATGCAGAAACAAAAAAAAAAACACATCAAAAAACAAAATATTACAGAGATAAGACAGACATACAAGACAGACAAGGGGTGAAATAAAACCATTCAAACAAATACAGATAAATGGACAAGAGGTGCTTAAACTATGCAAATGATGACTAGCACAGCCTGTAATATATACATTTAAAATAAAAACAAGACAAAAGGAATTATCACTAAATATACAAACACATACAATAAAACAACTTAGTAGGTAAAATATAATGAAGCTGTTTTCCAGAAGGCTACCTGTAGAAAGTTAGATGGCAGTTGCAGGAGTTAAGTGAGAAGGTCTGTGTTTTTTTTCTGTGTTCTGAGAGAGACTGTAGAAAGGGATGTGTGACAATATGTAGACCAATTAATCTAAAGAATAGCTACTAAAATTATTTTGTAAAAAAAATATCTTCCTATGATGGCGTTCTCATGAGGTTACAAAGCACATACTGTATATAAAATATATATAATATATAAAACTATTTATTAATAAAAAGTTGGTGCAAAGGAAGCCTTTAGAAAGAAAGTTAAAGGGACACTGAACCCAATTGTTTTCTTTTGTGATTAAGATAGAGCATGAAATTTTAAGCAACTTTCTAATTTACTCCTATTATCAAATTTTCTTCATTCTCTTGATATCTTTATTTGAAATGCAAGAATGTAAGTTTAGATGCTGGCCCATTTTTGGTTGTTCTTGCTGATTGATGAATAAATTCATCCACCAATAAAAAAGTGGTGTCCAAAGTTCTGAACCAAAAAAAAAAAAAGCTTAGATGCATTCTTTTTCAAATAAAGATAGCAGGAGAATGAAGATAAATTGATAATAGGAGTAAATTAGAAAGTTGCTTAAAATTGCATGCTCTATCTGAATCATGAAAGAATAAATTTGGGTTCAGTGTCCCTTTAATGCCAAAGCCATGTACAGTATAACTTATCCAGTAGGGTAAAAATGCTGTTTAATGGTCATGCTAAAATTCCTTGCTCACAAAAACCTGCATTTTTTCCATTACTCTTACAATGAACCTTGCTATTCACTAGTGTTTCAGCTTCTGTTTTAACTCAGATATAATCTACACCTGGCTTCTCAAGTGCTGAATTCTGTCAACTGGTATCCAATTAGGTTGCACATAAACTACATACAAAATCCTTCTGTGTTTCTAGGCTTTTCGCTACTCTGCTACTCCATACTATATTCCTCTAATTGATGTGCATTCATGCATTGTATGTTTTACTTAAGAAAGTAAATAAATAATAAAGACTATTTTCCAAATCCAGCTTTACAACCTCCAATGTACCTCGAGGTAAGAGAAGATGGTGAAATAACGTTTAATCAACAACCAGCATCAAAAGGAAAGTACTCACTGGAAAGCCATCTTATGTTTAATATGTTTATTGAAGACTCTCAATGAGTAAATCTTCATACACTTTAAAGGGACACTGTACCCAAATTTTTTCTTTCATGATTCAGATAGAGCATGCAATTTTAAGCATCTTTCTAATTTACTCCTATTGTCATATTTTCTTTATTCACTTGGTATTTTTATTTGAAAAGCAAGAATTTAAGTTTAGATGCCGGACCATTTTTGGTGAACAACCTGGGTTGTCCTTGCTGATTGGACAGCACCAATAAACAAGTGCTGTCCATGGTTCTGACCCACACATTGGCTGGCTCCTTAGCTTAGATGTCTTCTTTTTCAAATAAAGAAAGCAAGAGAACAAAGAAAAATTGATAATAGGAGTAAATTAGAAAGTTGCTTAAAATTGCTTGCTCTATATGAATCACAAAAGAAAAAAATTGGATTCAGTGTCCCTTTAATCATAAAAATCTGTAAAAACGTCTCAACGCGTTTCGGCAGATCAACCCCCCTTTTCAAGAGCGAATAAAAAACTCAATAAAATAGTTATAATAACACAAACATAATACAAGATCTTAATACTGAATACTCCTCCTACCAATCACCTCGACAATTTTTATTTGCTCTTGAAAAAGGTGGTTATCAGCTGAAACGCTTTGAGCATTTTATTTACAGATTTTATACTAAAATAACTAATAAAATGTTAATAAATTAATATATATAAAGCTTGGAGAACTACCTGTATTTAAAAAATAGTTTAAAATAATAGAATAATACATTCAAATGATTTTTCATGAAATTATAGCCGAATGAAAGAACACAAATAGATATTGTAAGTCTATGGAAAAGTGTGTATACAGTTTGAACTTGAGCGAAAGACAAAACTGCTATAGAATATTTAGCACAACTTTAGACCTGAAGTAAAGTGTAAGGGTTAAAAAAATGGTCATAAAACACATCAAAATAAAGTTGCACACACATATATACACTTTTTAATAAAAATATATAATTTTAATATTAAAGGGCCAGTAAACGTACCAAATAATGTTATATCATTCTGCACATAGTGCAGAACTATATAACATTAGCTTATAGCGCTAGCTTTATAAAACAAAGGGCTGCATAGATATTTACCTATATTTAGCCCTTTGTTTTATAAAGCAAGCGCTAAGCTAATGTTATATAATTCTGCACTATGTGCAGAATTATATAACATTATTTGGTATGTTTACTGGCCCTTTAATAAAAAGGTGTTAAAAGGGATATGGCAAAGTGATTTAATGGAAAGGGAGGGTTGAAATATTCTGTGGTCCCGTAGTCCGGGACGAGAGTGAAATCTCTCTGGATGACTTTAAAAAGTTGCTGACTTAGGCCTCGCTTCCATTGAGTCGTAATTCAGTTTGCGTGCACTCGCAAACCGATAAATATGCTGTCGAAAGCAATAGCGTTTAACGACTGTTTCCAATGGTGCGTTATACCTCAATATCGGCTGCCGGACTTCGGCTGCCGAAAAGATTTTCGCGTCCCATAGAAAGTAATAGAAGCCGTTAATCGATAAATTATACCAGGTTTCCATTGAAAGCGCTAACCGTTAATACACTGTCGGAGGCTGTCGATACATTGAGAAATATTACCCCCAGCTCAACTAGGTGTAAAAGAGGAAAATTGTGCTTTTTGAGACCTATTTTCTATTGAAATGATAAAACTTGCATATAATGCAAGTGTTTTAATGTAGAAATAAATTGTTATAAGTAATATTTATTGTTGTCTCATGTATAGAAATAGTTGAACTTATATTCTAATAGAAATATCAGTATATATTTAAATATAATAATATATGCAAGAACATATCTACAGAATGCAAACTAGACCTATGCCTAGGGCAGCAATAAATATTACTTATATTTATGAAGTGTTAAATATAATTATATTAGAAAATAGTATTTGATTATTAAAAATATGGATAAGTGTTTTTTTATTTTTCTTGAGAGGCGATCACAGGTAAGAAGCACGGACGTTAAACGTAAATTCTATAGCGTAAGGTCGGGTTACCTTAGCAACTAATTGATTTTCAAGAAATCCGACGTCAGATGGAAGCGTTAACACAACGTTAACTTACAGCTACACGAAAAGAGCGACTGCGCGCAACACGCTAATCTTTTCAATGGAAACCTGGTACTAAAATGCAGCCGTAAATTACTTTTAGCTGTCGGCCGCTTCGGTAGCTTACGGCTCCATTTTTAACGACTCAATGGAAGCGAGGCCTAAGTTGTCCACCATATTTCTTATTTAAATACCTTTTTTACGCTTTTATCTAAAATTATAATGTGTCTTCCCACATATGGGTTACGTCTATCTAATGTGCACAGGTGAGCAGTGAAAGTCAGTGAGCAGGCTGTAGGAGGTGGATCAGAGGGGGAAGCAATCTCTGCTTGTGTGTTTACCTGGCGTGTGACAACACACATGTCTGTGAGCTGTGGGAGCAGGGCAGAACTGTACAGTTGGGACTGAGGGCTGAGTGAAAGGGAAGCTGTTGAGTCCTCTATAAGGTAAGGGGCAGCTGCAGTGAAGCCTTGTCCTGCCAGCCCCATGCATTCACTTACACTGAACTTTTCCTGTCTCACCAATTATTTAGAAGGACATCAAACACTTTGAGATGGTAATACAAAATGATAAATCATATATATAGAAAAAACTTTGCAATCTACTTTCATTATTTATTTTGTCCCCTTTTCCTGTAATTCCATTCTGAAATTGTGAGCTTTTCAGTTCCTGTTAGAAATGGAAGTGCAGAACACTGTTATATTCCACACAGCCATTGGCTGCACACTCTAGTGACCTATTTATAACTGTCCCTAATTGGCCACAGCAGAGAAGGTAACCTAAGTTACAACATGGCAGCTCCCATTGTTTTATAGTCACTAAAGCTTTGCACTTATTTTGTCAATATTTAAACAGCTTATAATTTAAAAAATATATCTACATGTTAATCTCAGAATAATCTTTTCTTTGAATGCATCATTCTATCTAATATTTATTAAGTGTTTAATGCCCCTTTAAGTTCTTCCTATACCATCTTATATAATATAATTGTGCTCTAAATGCGTATTTGATTTTAATATTTTTTCCTATTTTTTTCATCTATTTTTTTTTAATTCTCTCATGAATCATAGGTATCAGAGATAAAGATTTTTTTATGGCTTATTATTTAGAATATGCTTTAAAAATAAGTCTGCCTGCCTCAATAATCATGCCTTCAGTTGTATAAAGGATGGTGTCATTTTTTTTAACATGGTGATTTTTTAGATTTATCTTTACAAAATGTAGTTTTGTATTATAGTTTATTATAGTTTTATGTTTTAATTTTTAAAAGGGAATAATTGTGATTAGGCATAATTGTGAATAATAATAATTGTGAGTAAATAAAAATACAGATTTTAAAATTCACATTTAAATAGTTAATAGAAATAATGTGCTGTGTGTATGTGGGTGTGTGTCTGCCTTTGTATGTGTGTTGTCTGTCCTTCCTTTGTGTGTGTCTGGCCCTGCTTTAGTGTGTTTGCGTATGTGTGTGTGTCTGTCTTTTCTTGCATGTGTTTGTTTGTGTGTGTGTGGAACCTGTATTTGTGTGTTTGAGTGAGTGTTTGTGTGAGTCTGTGCACGTGTGTGTGAGATTATATATATATATATATATATATATATATATATATATATATATATACACATATATATATACACAGTTGTATGCAAAAGGTTAGGCACCCTTGACAATTTCCATGATTTTCATTTATAAATAATTGAGTGTTTGGATCAGCAATTTCATTTTGATCTATCAAATAACTGAAGGACACAGTAATATTTCAATAATGAAATGAGGTTTATTGGATTAACAGAAAATGTGCAATATGCATCAAAACAAAATTAGACGGGTGCATAAATTTGGGCACCCAAACAGAAATATTGCATCAATATTTAGTAGAGCCTCCTTTAGCAAAAATAACAGCCTCTAGACGCTTCCTATAGCCTGTAATGAGCGTCTGGATTCTGGATGAAGGTATTCTGGACCATTCCTCCTTACAAAACATCTCCAGTTCAGTTAGGTTTGATGGTTGTCGAGCTTGGACAGCCCGCTTCAAATCACTCCACAGGATTTCAATGATATTCAGGTCTGGGGACTGGGATGGCCATTCAAGAACATTGTACTTGGTTCTCTGCTGATATTGAGTGGAATCCATGCGACCCTCAACTTTAACAAGATTCCAGTACCGGCACTGACCACACAGCATGATGGAACATCCACCAAATTTTACTGTGGGTAGCAAGTGTTTATCTTGGAACGATATGTTCTTTTGTCGCCATGCATAACACCCCTTGTTATGACCAAATAACTAAATATTTGTTTCATCAGTCCACAGCACCCTTTTCCAAAATGAATCTGGCTTGTTCAAATGTGCGTTTGCATACCTCAAGCGACTCTGTTTGTGGCATGTGTGCAGAAAAGGCTTCTTCTGCGTCACTCTCCCATACAGCTTCTTCTTGTGCAAAGTGAGCTGAAATGTTGAACGATGCACAGTGACACCATCTGCAGCAAGATGATGTTGTAGGTCTTTGGAGGTGGTCTGTGGGCTGTTTTGACCGTTCTCACCATCCTTTGCCTCTCCGATATTTTACTTGGCCTGCCACTTTTGGCCTTAACAAAAACTGTGCCTGTGGGCTTCCATTTCCTCACTATGTTCCTCACAGTGGACACTGACAGCTTAAATCTCTGCGATAGCTTTTTGTAGTCTTCCCTTAAACCATTATGTTGAACAATCTTTGTTTTCAGGTCATTTGAGAGTTGTTTTGAGGCCCCTATGTTGCCACTCTTCAGAGAAGAGTCAAAGAGAACAACAACTTGCAATTGGACACCTTAAATACCTTTTCGCATGATTGGATGCACCTGTCTATGAAGTTCAAGGCTTAATGGGCTCACCAAACCAATTGTGTGTTCCAATTAGTCAGTGCTAGGTAGTTACAGGTATTCAAATCAACAAAATGACAAGGGTGCCCAAATGTATGCACCAGTCTAATTTCGTTTTGATGCATATTGCACATTCTCTGTTAATCCAATAAACCTCATTTCACTACTGAAATATTACTGTGTCCTTCAGTTATTTGATAGATCAAAATAAAAATGGCTGATCCAAACACCCAATTATTTATAAATGAAAATCATGAAAATTGTCAGGGGTGCCTAAACTTTTGCATACAACTGTATATGTGTATTTTGTCTGTCTATCCCTGCATGTTTTTGCTTGTGTCTTTTTGGATCTGTTTTTTGTGTTTAGCCTTGCCTTTCTGTGTGTTTGTGCATGCATTTGTGTATGTGTCTATGCCTTTCTGTGTGTTTGTGTATGCATTTGTGTATGTGTCTGTGCCTTTCTGTGTGTTTGTGCATGCATTTGTGTATGTGTCTATGCCTTTCTGTGTGTTTGTGCATGCATTTGTGTATGTGTCTGTGCCTTTCTGTGTGTTTGTGCATGCATTTGTGTATGTGTCTATGCCTTTCTGTGTGTTTGTGTATGCATTTGTGTATGTGTCTGTGCCTTTCTGTGTGTTTGTGCATGCATTTGTGTATGTGTCTATGCCTTAATGTGTGTTTGTGCATGCATTTGTGTATGTGTCTATGCCTTTCTGTGTGTTTGTGCATGCATTTGTGTATGTGTCTGTGCCTTTCTGTGTGTTTGTGCATGCATTTGTGTATGTGTCTATGCCTTTCTGTGTGTTTGTGCATGCATTTGTGTATGTGTCTGTGCCTTTCTGTGTGTTTGTGCATGCATTTGTGTATGTGTCTGTGCCTTTCTGTGTGTTTGTGCATGCATTTGTGTATGTGTCTGTGCCTTTCTGTGTGTTTGTGCATGTATTTGTGTATGTGTCTGTGCCTTTCTGTGTGTTTGTGCATGCATTTGTGTATGTGTCTGTGCCTTTCTGTGTGTTTGTGCATGCATTTGTGTGTGTGTCTATGCCTTTCTGTGTGTTTGTGCATGCATTTGTGTATGTGTCTGTGCCTTTCTGTGTGTTTGTGCATGCATTTGTGTATGTGTCTGTGCCTTTCTGTGTGTTTGTGCATGCATTTGTGTATGTGTCTATGCCTTTCTGTGTGTTTGTGAATGCATTTGTGTATGTGTCTATGCCTTTCTGTGTGTTTGTGCATGCATTTGTGTATGTGTCTATGCATGCATTTGTGTATGTGTCTATGCCTTTCTGTGTGTTTGTGAATGCATTTGTGTATGTGTCTATGCCTTTCTGTGTGTTTGTGCATGCATTTGTGTATGTGTCTATGCCTTTCTGTGTGTTTGTGCATGCATTTGTGTATGTGTCTATGCCTTTCTGTGTGTTTGTGAATGCATTTGTGTATGTGTCTATGCCTTTCTGTGTGTTTGTGCATGCATTTGTGTATGTGTCTATGCCTTTCTGTGTGTTTGTGCATGCATTTGTGTATGTGTCTATGCCTTTCTGTGTGTTTGTGCATGCATTTGTGTATGTGTCTGTGCATGCATTTGTGTATGTGTCTATGCCTTTTTGTGAGGCTTGTGTATGAGTGCATCCATTATTTTATGCGTGTTTGTGTAACTCTCTGTGTCCCCCACCTTTGTGCGTGTATTGCTACCTGCTTGTGTATGTGTTTCCTTACCTTTGTGTGTCTAATCATGTGTCCAGCCTCTGCCTGCTGTCATATTAATTGTGTGTCCAGTCTCTGCCAGTGTCCTGGCAAGTTATGTTTATTTAAGGCCTCAGCATGCTGCCATCTGAAGAATAAACGTCTCATTTTAGGTAAGGGAAAATGTTTATGTAAGTATATACAAATAGGGCTAGCTTACAAGTGGATAACTATATATCGCTTTCATGAAATTAGTGCTCCACTATGTAATACCAGCGCACGATAATGTGCGCTGGTAATACAAGTTCACAGCAAGTTCAAGAGAGCGCGCTTCCATAGGCTCCTATGGGAGCCTCGTTGTGATGCCGTCAGAGACAGCATCAGAACTTCAGCGCCAGCATAGGGGGTAAGTCAAGTAGTGATGGCAGCAATCAATTATATGTATATGCTGATATACATATATATCTATGTGTTGATATGTGTATATACACATATTAACACAAATATATATGTATATAAGCATATACATATATATATTTACTGGGAACATACAGTTCCCATTGACCGCAATGTAAAGGCACTTTTCAGTGCCGTTTTTTTTTCTTACACCCCACTCCCACCAACTTTAACCCCAAAATACTGCCTAGTGCAGTACATTTATTAAAAAATAAAGATGCTGCATCTTTATTTTTTAATTAACTACACTGGACAGTATTTTGGGCGCATTTGGGGCAGATCTATAAAAATTAACCAGAGATCCGATCTCTGGTTAATTTTATAAGCGCTAATTGCTACCACAAACTTGCGGTAGCAATAACCAGCCACTTGTAATAGCTGGTTAATTATTGCACTCCCACAAACGGGCAAATATGCCCATTTGCGGGAGCGCAATAATTTAGTGCTCCACTTGTAATCTAGCCCAGAGTATTTTATTCTTAATACAATTGTATAATAGAAGCATTTAACGTATTACAATTTTAAATTTTGAGTTAAAAAAGTGGGGCAAGTTTGGCATATTTTTCAACCCTTGTGTGTGTATATGTATATATATATATATATATATATATACACAGTATATATATACACATACATATATAGAAGGTGTCTGAGGAAGGAGTGTAAACCCTGAAACGTCACTGAATAAACCTTTGCTATGCTTAAAGAGACACTGAACCCAATTTTTTTGTTTTGTGATTCAGATAGAGCATGCAATTTTAAGCAACTTTCTAATTTGCTCCTATTATCATTTTTTCTTCGTTCTCTTGCTATATATATTTGATAAAGAAGGCATCTAAGCTAAGGAGATAGCCATTTTTGGTTCAGACCCTGGACAGCACTTGTTTATTGGTGGGTGAATTTATCCACCAATCAGCGAGAACAACCCAGGTTGTTCACCAAAAATGGGCCGGCATCTAAACTTACATTCTTGCTTTTCACTGCATCTTAAGTCTTGAAGATAGCACAGTCTTTCGCTTAAAGGGACACTGAACCCAAATTTTCTCTTTTGTGTTTCATATAGAGCATGCAATTTTAAGCAACTTTCTAATCTACTCCTATTATCAATTTTTCTTTGTTCTCTTGCTATCTTTATATGAAATAGAAGGCATCTAAGCTAAGGAGTCAGCCAATGGTTGGTTCAGAACGCTGGAGAGCACTTGCTTATTGGTGCTGTCCAATCAGCAAGGAGAACCCAGGTTGTTCATCGAAAATGGGCCAGCATCTAAACTTACATTCTTGCTTTTCAAATAAAGATATCAAGAGAATGAAGAAAATGTGATAGTAAGAGTAAATTAGAAAGTTGCTTAAAATTACATGCTCTATCTGAATCACAAAAGAAAAAATTTGGGTTCAGTGTCCCTTTAAATGCTAACTTTTTACTTTCAACTTGTAATACGCATGTTAATCCAGCCAAGCTAATTTTTGTCTGAGCACTGTTAGCAAAAAAATTAAAAATAGCGCACCACCTGTAATCTGGCTCAATATGTTTATTCTGTAGTGTTTAGATCAGTGTTTCTCAACCTGCGGTCCTCAAGTACCCCCGACAGTCCAGGTTTTCATTATAGCTGAACTAGAGCACAGGTGAAATAATTAGCTGATCAGTACCCATGGTTACTAACCTGCTCTCACCCATCACCTGATTATTTCACCTGTGCTCTAGTTCAGCTATAATGAAAATCTGACCTGTTGGGGGTACTTGAGGGCCGCGGTTGAGAAACACTGGTTTAGAGGATCTTCATCCCATTCTTCATACAGCAAATACCAAATAACTCAATAAGTGCACATATGGATTTAAAACTCACCCCAAGTGATGTTGAGACTTGGGGAACAATTTATCATGGCTGAATGGGGCCAAATACCCTTGTTTCCGCGCAAGCTTTCAAGCTCACCGGAAACAGGAGTTAAGAAGCCGCTGTTCCTTAACTTGTCCGCTGCCTTTGAGGCTGCGGACATCAATCTGCCCGATCGCATACGATCAGGTTGATTGAAACCCCCTGCTAGCGGTTGATTAGCCGCAAGTCTGCAGGGGGCGGCATTGCACAAGCAGTTCACCAGAACTGCTTGTGCAATGATAAATGCTGACAGCGTATGCTGTCGGCATTTATCGATGTCTGGTGGACATGATCGCTACAGTGGATCATGTCCGCCAGTCAAATGATAAATCGGCCACATGGTGGTATGAAAACAGGTAACACACGTGAATAAAAAAATAGCTAAAACAGAACCAGGAGAAATTAGACTGTAATCTCTGAGCTAATGAGACTGCACTCTGTTACTATGGCAACGGATATACAATACTTATATTGCCATGTAAACCTACCATGAACAAGTTAATGTTATTTAAGATGTAATAAATTCAAACTGAATCAAATCTAAATGCAAAATAAAATACTATTTTACATCTGAAACGATCAATAAGAGACAGTTAATGTAAAATGTATTTGTGCAACAGCACAATTTCAAAGATTACCCTATACGACATGAATGGACATTATAATTCAAAGAGCAAATCATTTTTAATTGAGAGAGTTAGAGGAACATTAAACAGCTGGGAACAACTACAGTAGCACAATCACCACTCTTGATGCTATTGTTTTCCCTCCTGTACCTACAGCTCTCATTAAAACTGTTCTCTAATTGTAACTCATTACAGAATCCTGTTGGCAAAGCTCTGCATTTTTTACTGGGCGCCGCCATTTTGTAGCTTGCATAGTGTTGCATCCTGTGATAGGAGCAGTGCACCTTCACAGATCTGTGATGTTATCGGCTTTTTCACAGCTGTGCCTTACACTTCAGTTTAGCTCATATAATACAGAGCAGATGTGTTACTTTTTTGCACAGTTTTAAAGTTAAATAACAAATATAGACTCCAATATGGCAGCACCCAGGGTCAGATGATCTAAAGCTTTATGGGCTGGCAAAATTATTAAAGAATGCTTGCCAGAATTTCCCTGGTGAAATTTTTATCCTTAAAACAGGATGTCTTGCTAAGGGGCGTATACTACATTTATGTATGAAAAGAGCACAAAAAATTGTATTTTAAACACCATACAAAACAAATAATTGAACCATTCACACAAAAATAAGCAGGGGAAATTTGTATTGTTAAAGGGACACTGAACCCAATTTTTTTCTATCGTGATTCAGATAGAGCATGCAATTTTAAGCAACTTTCTAATTTACTCCTATTATCAAATTACAAAATACAAAAGATAATTGTTGCTTTTTCATAAAAATGGGCTGAACAAGGGCGTTCCATGGGTGTATATGAAATTGTCTCTAATCCGAGCGTAATTCTGTAAAGATTTTCGCACTACAGTTCTCACAAACTACAAGGTGACGAGCTTTTCTCAAAACACTTAAAATACTTATAAACATAAAAGAAAAGCACATGCATACGAAAATATAGGTAAATGTAAGATGCTATACGCAGGAAGCAGCATGAGATTTATATTGGCTGCAGGATTTCATTTTTAAAGTGTCCCTCCTGATCATCTACTAATGTCACTCTATGGAGCAAAGTTTCCCTTTCCAGCAACCTCTATTACTTTCAAAAGGAGACATCTCGTCACTCCATCAGGGCAGCCCCTGCGAGGGTCGGCATGAAAACCATATCTGAATTTACGAAGTTTAGATCATCAGGCCCCCTGTGTGAAGATGCAGAGCACCACTACTAATACTTGAAAGGGATTAAAACAAGAAACAGCTGCAGGCATAGGAGGAAAAACAATAAAATAGTGAATAGTAACCATTTTATTGTAGTTGTACTCAGACATTTAATGTTTCTTTAAAATATTTAGGTTACACTATACTGAGCCTCTTACGATACTCATGAAATTGTTTTCTTTCATGATTCAGATAGAGCATACAATTTTAAAAATATTCCAATTTACTGAAGTTCTATTATTAAATTCGTGGCCGGACTTTTAGCCGACGGACACTTGGCCGACGGACATTTGGCCGAAACACAAGTGGCTGTCACATAACAGTCCGGCCACGAGATAGATAGATTTGATAGATACATAGATTAGATAGATAGATCAATAGATGCAATAGATACATTTGATAGATACGATAGATAGATTTGATAGATAAATAGATAGATTTGATAGATAGTTTCCCAGACAGATAATTACAAAACGTGCGGCCTGGGACCCATGGTAAGGTTCCCAGAGGCAGTTGCGGCGCCCGAGGCTCTGATTAGAACAGAGCACTCTGGAACGTATCTGCCCTCGGCCGAAATCGGAACATTCTTTAGCTTTCTGTCTGTCAGCCAAATGTCCGTCTGCCAAATGTCTTTCTGCATTTTGTCAGAGCACCATTAAATTTGATTTTGAAGAGCATTGCTAGGTAGGTTGTGTGTACGTTTATAGATCACTACATAGCAGAAAACACTGCTGCCACTTAACCCTTTAAGGACACAGCTTTCAGTTTGCTCAATTGTTTTATGACGGAAAAATTCTGTCATATGTCCTTAAGAGTTTAAAGGGACACTATACCCAAACATTTTCTTTTATGATTAAGGTAGAGAATATAATTTTAAACAACATTCCAATTTACTTCTATTACCTAATTTGCTTTATTCTTTAGATATACTTTAATGAAGAAATAGCAATGCACACAGTGAACCAATCACAGGAGGCATCTTTGTGCAGCTACCAATCAGCAGCTACTAAGTATATCTAGATATGCTTTTCAGCAAAGAATATCAAGAGAATGAAGCAATATAGATAATAGAAGTAAATTAGAAAGTTGTTTATAATTGTATGCTCTTTCTAAATCATGAAAGAAAAAAATTTGGGTTCCATGTCCCTTTTTAAGTGCTCTTATAACATTGTTAAAAACATTCTTGTAAAACTGTTATCATATATGCTTTTCAATAATGGAGGAAAACAATGTAAATTTGATAATGGAATTAAATTGGAACTTTTTTTTTTAATTTACATTTTTCTGAATCATGAGAGAATTTTTTTTTATCGCTTTAAAGGGAAAATTATAGTGCAAAAGTGACATGCTCTAACTGTTAGATCATGTCATTTTACCACTACCGACCCAGCAAGTCTATGTGATGGAGAGTTTAGCAAGTTGTGGTCAGCTGTTTCTTCATTTGTGGTTTCCAGGCTCGCATCAAGGGCTCCCAAGCTGTGTAAGCTGCAAACAAATTAAGTAAAGTATATTGAGTTTGTCCAACATTGCTAATCAATAGTAAGGTAACTATCCCATGTAAACCCAGAAAAAAGCAAGCCAGATACTTATGGATATACACTGTACTTCCAAATAATATTTTATTGCAGAGAGTCCAACTGGATCTTTACGATGAACACAACTGAATAGTATTGAGGTTAAAAAAGGTTTTGTACACTGGTTACTCCTAGCTTTGTGAAACATATCAATTTATTAGAGATTTGCATTTGTTTTCGGACGAATGAACATTTGTCACGGAAATGGGGTTTTCGTAAATAAAAATCTAAATTAATGCACCGACGAAAATGAAAAAATTAAAAATACTGACAAAATTCATTAGTACGGTGGGATACTTACCTTAATGCGCTGGAGAGAGCGCTAATCCGATTCTCTTCTTGCCAGAGCCCAAGGCTACCAGGAGACTTAGCGCAGTCAGCTCCCAGGATCTTCACTAAAGTTAGAAGAGGTTCGGGTAACCCGCTCTCTAGAGTGCATTAAGGTATGTGTAGCTACAGGTGAACTTTTTACCTGTAGCTTCAAAACAATTACAGTTGTTTAATGAAAACAAATGTAAATGTTTAATTAACCCTTTCGTGACAGGGTTAAAGTGCCTACATTGGAACAACTGTTCCGATGTAGACAAATTGAAACTACGCGATAGTGCATACGATCGCGAGATTTCAATTATTGGATCGCATCTGGGGGGCGTCCCTACAATCCTAGGAACGCCCTCCAGACCACGATTAAATCCTTGAAGCACAGAAGGCTTCAGGACAGCTGTTAGCTATGACGTTCTATTCCGTCATAACGGCTTTAAAGCCCAGTCTAATTATGACGGAATAGAACGTCATAACGGCTTTAAAAGGTTAAAATTCAATTTTTATTTTGTTTTGAAAACTGAATAGTGCAGCCACTGAATATTTGGGGAAACAAATTTATTTGAATATCCGAAAAGAAAATTACGTTCAAAACAAAATGTTTGGTCCTGCACGTCTATAATTTATATTGACATTTGTATTTGCCAATTGCCATCTCTATATTTCAGGTACCTTTTTGAAAATAGGATTCAGCGCCATGCAGTGCCTACGTATGAAGTAGCCTAAAACACTATGTTCCCTGAAGGGGATTAAATTAATTAATTTAATAGACAGTACCCTAATGGTGAGTGTGACATAGGCAGTAGACACCTTAAATTGATGTTAAATCCTAGAGTTTGGGAAACGCTAGGATTTACCAGTGGAACAAATAAATGGGACTTTCAGTCATGAAGTATAAAATACTTCATGCTGAAAGTTCCTTTCTTTGTCTGAAGCGTTTGCCGCGCTGAACGCTTCAGACATATAAAGGAACTTTCAGCATGAAGTATTTTATACTTTATGACTGAAAGTCCCCTTTATTTGTTCCACTGGTAAATCCTAGCGTTTCACAAACGCTTGGATTTATCATCACTTTAAGATTGTAATATAAAATTGTGTAGTAAAACAATTTTGCAATAAACTTTCATTATATATCTTGATACCCTTTCCTGTAATTTAAATTAAAAAATTGTTTTTTTTAAAGTCTTTAAAACTAAAATAGCACGTTGCAAGCGTCACAAATCTACTCTTACCAAATATATTTATCTAATTTGCAGTCTTTTAGCTTATGCTTGCAGCCAGCCATGGGGCACATTTTATTCTACCAGTGACACTATTTGTAGCCACCAATCAGCAAACGCTACCCAGGGTGCTGAACCAAAAATGAGCCAGCTCCTAAGCTTACACTCCTGCCTGTTCAAATAAAGATAAAAAGAGAACGAAGAAAAAATGATGTGGTAATTCTATTAGCTATTATACGTAATCTTAAAACTGTCATAAACTATGAGCACTCCACAGGTTAAAACCGGTCTCTAGTTGAATGCAGGAGATGCTGTTCATAAAGGTGCAATGGTGTACACCATTATCTTCCAGTGAAAATTACAAATTACATTATTTCTTTTTTTCATACACACTTTCCAAACTATTTCCTGCAAGATGAACTGCATTTCCCCCCCCAGCCACATAAAATAAAATCCCTCCCTTATAACACAAAATGTATACAGAAATTCCTACTTAGCAGATATATGCACTCCCATAATTTACAACATATATTTTTTTTATTGCAACCATATATTACACACTACCATGTATTAGAAATATAAATCTATTTTTAAAATATAAACAAATGTCAGATCACCTCACTTAGCATAGACATTAGTCTGCATGCACAGACATAACACGTTCTGCTGTCACACACACATCCCCTCCCCCATAGCACTGTCAGCCCCTGATCTCGCACTTCTATTGGATGCTATCTGCCGTGACGTCACGATCATGATTAGAATTGATGATCGGACGCGCTGATTTCATTGTCTGGTCCGGACCCGAGCGGCCTCGCCATCCTTGGCCTTGGGGAGGTAGGAAGAGGAAATGAGAACCGGGGAGAATAACGGGGGATTGGGGGCGGCCTATATGGGAGGGAGAGGGGGCTAGTACTGAAAACATGAGAAAGGGTTTCCAGGCTCAACATTTCACAAATCCTTACTGAATCGCATACATAGCACTGCGAAGAGAAGGTAGTGCACGGGTTAATTGCAAATACAGCAGGAACTGGGCCCAGAGCCTAGTTGTAGGAGGAGAGACTCTCAGAACATGCGCACTTCACCCAGATCTCGTAAGACAAATATCCAGTGCTGCTGCTTGGTGGTATAACCTGGGGAGGAGGGGAGAATGGAGTGGGGAGGAGGAGTGATGCTGAGAGAAGATGATGAGAAGAGGGGGCAGGCAAATAAGGGGGACATAAATACTAGGTGAAGACGAAGCATAAGCTGAAATAATAGAGATGACAGATCACACCTGATAATTAGTTATTGCTTGCATTAAATGGTTAGATACCTTTCTGAGATGGATAGTTAATATACACATGCACATCACTATATCACTATCAGGCTAAGCAACGTAAGAGCTTGTGCAACAGGTTATTACCACTCTCATACAAACAACTATCTCACCTGCAGCGTGATTTGCCCCGTCAAAAGCTTATTGTTTTACCACACCTATGAAATATAATATTTACTTGTTTCAGCTTACCATTCATTATGTAGATAACTACCAATTTTAAAGGGACAGTAAAGTAAAATTGTATGATTCAAATAGAACATGCAATTTTAAACAACATTACAATTGACGTATATATATATATTTTTCTTTGTTCTTTTTGTATCCTTTGTTAAAATACATTCCTAGGTAGGCTCTGGAGCAGCAATGCACTACTAGGAGTTAAAAGGATATGAAACCCAACATTTTTCTTTCATGATCCAGATAGGGAATACAATTTTAAACAACATTCCAAATTTACTTCTATTTAATTTACTTTATTCTTCAGATATCTTTTGTTGAAGAAATAACAATGCACATGGGTGAGCCAATCACACAAGGCATCTGTGCAGCCACCAATCAGCAGCCACTGAGCCTATTTAGATATGCTTTTCAACAAAGGATATCAAGGGAATTAAGCAAATTAGATAATAGAAGAAAATTTGAAAGCTGTTAAAAATTGCGTGCTTTTTCGAAATCATGAAATAAAAAAATGGATTTCATATCCCTTTAACTGCTGATTGGTGACTGCACATATAGGCCTCTTGACATTGGCTCGTCAGATGTTTTTAGCTAGCTCTCAGTAGTACATTGCTACTCCTGAGCCTACTCTTCAGCAAAGGATACTAACAGAATGAAGCAAATTTGACAATAGAAATAATTTGTAAAGTTGTTTAAAATCATATTCAGAATCATGAAAGAGAAATGTTGTGCTTCATGACCCTTTAAAGTGACCATCATGTAAATATGCATACAAATAGACCCCATAATCATGGTTGTCTGCAAATAAAACATTTTTAAGGGTGGGGGGGGGGGGAGAGAAAGGAAATGCCCAAGTGACATGTCTTTTGTACACAAGAGCTGTGCATGATTCTAAGGGAAAGGGACTATAGCCCCCTCTCTGGTCACTCATGTAGTATATAGAATGATAGACATTCAGAATTCTCAACTTTTTGGTTGAAGAAACAAAAAATGACAGGTGCTTTCCCATGATCAAAGATCATGTGAGGCAGAGAGCATGCTCTGTAAGACAGCCGCTGTAACACGCTAGTGTGCGTGGGAAGTTAGAGAAACCAAATGCTATCATCCATAATATTAGTATACAGGTCACATTGTGATCTGGAAAAGCTCTCACACTACAGCTGCAGACATCGTTATTTGGTTCATTCATGGATCGGCTCTGGCTGGTTCTTGTGCTGTGCCTGCAAATCATTCTGATCATGACTTCCTACCCAGGACAGTTGCCATGTGTTCTATGGCTCTATGTTAGCGCATGCTGTCCTGTATAATAGGAAAGTACCCAAGAATAAGCCCAGAGGTATGATTATTTTTATTAGATTGTTAATTTCTTTGAGTTTTGAATTTTCTGGGGTTGTGACATCATTACACAGAAAAGTGCATACACAGGGATGCAAGCAGGATATAGGTGTTATGGTATAACATAACACAAATACTCCTCCTTGGAACAGCGTAAGGGAAGGTAGGTGTCCCTACAGCATAAGAGTGTCTTACATAGTTTCATAACAATATCTACTAGCCCAGGAGTCTGTTTTGAAGAATATAGCTAAATGAACCATTGAGTTTGACTATGGCTTCCAAGAATATCATTCAGGAGAACAGAGTTTGATTTTTCTTCTTAACAACTTAATAATTAAACTGATCCAGAGTCCTTATTGTTGGGATAAAACTGATTTGGAGGGTTCCAAGCACCTGATTGTTTTACACAATTACCACTGAAGATAAAAAGGGAACTAGCTAAATATCAGAATTGGACTGTACTCCTCATTACCAATACCAGAAAATGTTGGAGATCTTCATAAACATTGTAACATTTTATGACCATTACATTCTTCAATTAAGAGTTTTCAGATTAATTAGAATTGGGTTTTGTGGCAAGGCCTTATGTTAAATATCTGATAAGTTAATAAGGTCTAAAATAATAAATTAGGCATACAATGTAGATTGTGATAGTTTGGAAGTTGAAAAAAGGCATATTGTGACTACAATAACCTGTCTGATAAACTAATCATAAGCTTGTATTTACTCCACAATTTCCTCAGCATTCTTAATAAAGTCAAAGTCATGACTTATGCTATAGATATGAATAATGTATTTAATATGGATCCAGCAGTAGCCCATCATCCCAAAAATATTTTAGTAGCACATAAATAAAATTCAATTTATGGGACTCTTAGAAAATTAGTGGCTTAATTCTAACTAATCTCTCAAAAAGCTGAAGGCAGAAGTTTATTTCATCCTCTAAAAATATGTCTAGATTGTATCTTAATATGTAGAAAACATTTTACAGATTTACACATCAAAAAGGCTTGGCAAATCCTGGATGCCAGGGAAAACACAGTTTATTGCTTTGGATTATTTTACATAAATTCCCCTTTTCATTCCTTATTGTTTTGGATCACTCCTAAACTTCATAAAAGTGATCAACTCTACATCCAATGCAAAGATGTCTGCTGGAAATTAAAGAGAAAGTGGTAAGGGAAAAGATCTTCAAGAAAAGTCTCTTTGAGATTCATCCTAATGAGTGCCTACTTGCTAAATTAAGTTTGAAACAGTATGTTCATGCCTTTGCAAAAAAAAACCACACAACACAAATTAGCTTTGTTAAGGTCATGTACATACATATTTAAAAAACAAATGCACACTACATTTTAAAATACTGTTATCAAAATATATTTTAATTGCTTTTCCTGGAGCTGTATACGTTAGTACAAAAGCAACTTCCCAGCTAGAAAGAAAAAAAAAAATCAGCATTGCAGAATATCATTGTGGTGCTATGAAGTCATCATGAATGGTCATTTACTTTGTATTGGAACGGGATATTGGAAATGGGAGGGATGTGCACTGGTTTCATGTTCAAGCTGGTGTTGTGTGGTTAGTATCCAGTCTGAGCTATATTCTGGGGTGAAGGCTAGAGCTTGATCAAAATTTCAGCGACGATATACATCATATTTATTATATATTTCAGAGTAATCTAAAGTACATTGTTTTATATATGTTAACTGTAAGTCAAACAGATTATATGGTCCAATATAGTTTTAGGGATGGTGAGTTTAATATAACCATATTAGAAAAAAATAAAATAAAAATAATATCATTAAAATAGTATTATAATCCATCTGCATCTGGTTATTTCAATAAGATCTTTAGTTGTGTGCTAACACTAATGATTTTTAGGACACGTATCATCCTAAACCCACAATCCCAAGCAGGTTACCTTACATCAAGAAAGACAAAGAAATCCTGTATGAATCCAGCAGAGTTCGCTGCCATTCCCAATATACAATGGTTTTACCTTTGTTCACTCACTTTATGCTTTGTGAATACTATTCTTTTTAGTCCTAATTGCTTCTCTTGATCCCTGGTATTACTCTCTTCAATACTGAGGTACTCTTTTCACAGAACTCTTGAGCACTGCACGAAACAGCACACCAACAAAAACCAACATGTATGATAAAACAGAATAAATAGTCAAAATCTGTATACAAATGTACTTCTACTGCTCCCATCTGCAGTTCTCGGATTCTCTTGTTCGCTGTTGTGTAATTGCTAATGTCCATAAATTGTCACACAGTTTTCAACCATATACTGATTTTGATAGTCCCCATGTATTATGCGCCTAACTGTAACATAGCAGTCACACATTTGCCTCTGGTCCCATCTTGTTTTTAGATTACTGCTAAAAGCAAACAAAATGTCATAACGTTTTCTTTTTCTTCTTTTATGTTGCCATTATCCTTTATTTTTTATTATGTTTTATTTGTTATTTTCTGCAATTTGTAATAGTGATTCTTTTGTCTAAACCAGAGAGATTGGTGGGATCTTAAATGGACATTGCGACCAAAATATTTATAGCAAATATATGAAAGAGCAACAGTTAATAGTTAACTTTTTTTTAAACGCAAAAATATTTTTTCGAGTAAAACCTATTTAAATGTAAAATGAACTTAACAACAATTGCAACTAATACCTAGGTATTTATAAATTGCTGGCAGATAGATGTCCTATACAACAAGTGTTTTATTAAGCACATGAATATCCATTTTTAAAAATAAAAGTGTAAAAAAGTGCATTAGAAACGTGCAAAAGACACAATGGTTCCTTAGCTTAAAAGATAACTCTGGAAATTGTATTTATCTTATCTTTTGGGCAGGGGAATTCTCAATAAAGATACAAAAAAGTGGCACATCTATTAAACAGAACAATGGGCATTGCCTTTCTGTAATTCAAGAATCTATCCCTACTTGTGAAGTAAATCTGCCTTTAAAATCTATTCTTTCAATATTTTTCTTTAATGAGTAGGTGCAAAAGTCATTACAAAGTAACTTATTTTTTCTCTTACTTTTAGGATTGATGTCGTTCTCTCTTTGACCACTGTTGAAATTCTACCATGGAAGGAACTGTTGCCCCAAATGTTGGGGAGGTGACATCCACTGGATCTCAGGGATATCAACAGGAGGTATAAATAATGAGCTTAATATTACATAAAAGCGATATTTGCTGATGTATGAGGATTAGGTAAGGTCATAAAATACATATAGAATAGTTCTATAAAATAAGCAACATTTTATTCTTCCAATAATAATTGCATCTGATTGAGTATCTCAAGTATGAATCTGTTAGGTTTTTATTTCCCTGCCCTTTTCTGTCTGCATTATTTAAAGGGATATAAAAAGTATAACAGATAACATGACTATAATGTGTCATTTATACATAGGAAGGGAACTACAGGGGAGGAAAGGATAGAGACTTGGTAAAAGGGAGAACAAGAGGCTCAGAAGATGCGTGAATGGAGATTGTCAGAAGTGAGGGTAGAAAGAGTTCAGATAAGGGTGACGGAGAAAGCCAGGTAAAAGTCAGTATTGAGACACATGGAATGTAGGGGATGGAGAACACTGGATAAAGAGAAGACAGAGTTTCAGATGAAAGGTGGATATGATGTTTCAGTGAAAGAATGGATAAAGTTACTCTTGCAAAGGAAGTATGGAAATTACCAGGCCGACTTGGGGCAAATTAGCCAGGATTAGTGAGATGAGAGGTGAAGTCTACTTTTAGTACATAGTTTTAGTAACGGTGGTTATAGTGTATTTGCGAGCAGGCAGTCATAGCTTCCGGTTTAATAAAACCCTTTCTATATTTGCATGCAAATGATGGTATATTGGGCCTTATCACTATGTAATCTCTCGAAGATGGAACAGCACTTGTCAGTGACAAAAAGGGATATTAAAATTACATTAAACACCTCTTAGTTTTGTGTAAAAAGGTACTTGTCTCATTCTAAATTTGCATTTTGGTCTCTTTAGGGAGCGTGGACAAAGTACATTTTTACACAAAAGCAAGAGGTTTTTAATGTCCCTTTAAAGTCCTTGTGGTGCATTTAAAAAATAGCTTTTTAAAATGTATTACAGTTTTGTTTAAAAAAAAAAAATAAAATAATGTTCTTGTACTGAGAACAAATAATTTTGTTTTTATGCTAGAGCAGTGTCTGATTGCCAATAGCTGTTCGTGTATGTTATTCTTTTCAACCAGTGAGCAATCTGTCCATAGGGATAGGTTTTAAACACTATTTCAACAGCTTTCATTTAACTTTTTTTGTGCAGGCAAAATATTTTTATCATGTTTAAGTAGAGCAATTTTTTTTTCTGTCTGCTTAATGTCCCTTTAATTTCTCACGCAAATATAGAAAAGGCAAAAACAAATCCTGTGGTTAAAGGGACATGATACTCAAAAAATGTATCTGATCCATTTAAAAGAGAAAATTTTACTATGCATAACAACTTTTTTTTTCTTTGAAAAATGGATGTTGTGTACTCAATAAAACAAGCTTTTTCAGTGGGACTTGTCCCTTTCAACCACAGTACAATGACTTAGTTACACATAATCATGCACTTCCTGTAAGTTTAATTTTAAATTGAAACCATTTTCAATAACTGTCTTATTTAAAAATAAATAAAAATTTAACTTTATTGGGACTTGTTCTCCAGTACAGTGCAGAAAACATAAGAGAGAAAATATGACATAATGACATCAGAGAGATTGGAAAATCATCTCTGACCACCCAATGTCCAGGTGTTAAAAGTCTATTCTGCATGAATGTCAATGAATTCTATCAGAGAGTCTCTAATATACAAAAAGAAGAGCTGATATTGGAGGCAAACATTAAACAGAAAAAACAAATAGCCTTTTAATAAAATGCACAAAATTTGTGAAAAATCTCCAAAACATATACATAACAATCAGAAATTTCCACTATAAATAACAATTATATAATGATATTAAAGGGCTAAGTATTGAACAAAAGAACATTACACCTGAATACGTAGTAAGGCAGCAACTTCATGATATAGGTTCAGTTGGTCTAGTAAATGGTAATGTCATTTTTCCAAAGTAAAGGTGGAGCGTACTTGAAGGAGCCTTTCTGAAAAGGATGGAATCGTAGGTGTTTTCCAGTGTCTGGGTATAACCTGTTTAGCACTATTAAGAAGGATTAATAGAACACAATTATAAAGTTTAGAAATCGTTTTTTGTAGAAAAGTGATAGAAGAATCATTAGAAATTTTCATTGATAAGACATTCATTTCTTTCAACACTTGTGACCAAGAGGGTACTAACATGAGACAAGACCACCATAAATGTATAAAGGTACTCCTCTCCTCCAGCTTCTATTTATTGTATTGGGAAATATATTTTTTAACCTATGAGTCAGATACCATCTCATAAGAACTTTATAGTTAGTTTATAAGATAGAAGCCAAGATGGAAGCTTTGGCCACACCTTGAAAAATAGCATTCCATTCTTTTTTAGAAGGAGGTTACAATAGGTCCCTTAAATTAATATATGAAGTTAGACAAGAAGATGGGGGGGTTGCACTTAAAAATGTATAAATCAATTATATAGTTCCCATTATCGGGGAATTTCCAGAGCATACATTTTTTATATCTGGATAAGTCAATACAACATGTTGGAGTTGGATGTACCAAAACAATTTGGTGAATAAGTATTGGCCGTGCTCTGCTAAAACTGACCTGTTTTTCAAAGTTTCACCATCCAGAACGTCAATAATGGATGAGATTCCATTAAATCTGAAACTGTTATTGAAAGGCAATGAATCATCAAAAAGGATGGGATTAAAGGGACATGCCACCCACATTTTTTCTTTTATGATTTAGAAAGAGAATGCAATTTTAAACATCTTTCTAATTTACTTATATTATCTAATTTGTTTTATTCTCTTGATATTCTTTGATGAAAAGCATATCTAGATATGCTCACTAGCTGCTGATTGGTTGCTGCACATAGAAGCCTCGTGTGATTGGCTCACCATGTGCATTGCTTTTTCTTCAACTAAGGATATCTAGAAAATTAAGCAAAATAAATAATGGAAGTAAATTGTAATGTTGTTTAAATTTCTATTCTCTATCTGAATCATGAAAGAAAGATTTTGGGTTTAGTGGCCCTTTAAGTAATGAAGGCAGTGTGGAAATGGGGTTACGAGATTTGAATATGTTACTCCAAATATTAAACACTTTTCCTATTATAGCATAAGTGTTGTCCATCTTTGGCCATGAAAGACTCTATGATTTAAATATGTATAGTTTAGAGGAGAGAAGGGAAAGAGGTGACATAATAGAAACCTTCAGATATATAAAGGGACTTAATAAAGTGGAAACTGAAAGCATATCCCACAAACAAATAAATGCCAAAACAAGGGGTCACAATCTTAAATTAGAGGTTAGCAGATACAGGAGAAATGTGAGGAAGCATTTTTTTTACAGAAAGGGTGGTGAATTCATGGAATAAACTTCCAATTGAGGTGGTAAACACAAAGACTGTAAAAGAATTAAAAAAATCCTGGGACATGCATAAGGCTATCCTAAGAAAAAGTACTGTAATATGAGTAGACTTGATAGGTCTTTTTGGCTCTTATCTAATGTCAAATTCTAAGTTTCTATGTTTAATAGGGTCTAGATAGCCAATATGTACCCCCTAGTTGTTTCTCCTGTACTAGATAGTGGTCTAAATGTACCCATTCTTTATGCACTGCACTACGATACCAATCCACTATTCTTTGTAGGAGAGATGCTGATCTATTTATTGATAAGCATGGATCCCCAATACACCGTTTGATTTAGAAAGGTAGAGAGTGGATTTAGAAACTTTGGGATGCGTCCCATTCCAAATGTGTTTATTAAGTAGACCTTGTAAATTAGGGATGTAAGATCTAGGCAGTAGAATTGTTAAAGCTTGTAACAGGTATAATATGCGTAGCAGAATTTGCATTTTTATAGCGTGGATACATTTTTTTTTAAATTCAAGTTTAATATCTTTTTTGAGTCTATCATAGTTGCATTTGAACAAACTAATACAATTTCTAAGTATTTTACGGAATGTTTCTGAATCTTAAGAGAGTAGGTCTGGTGAATTTGCTGAATGTCCCGGTGACTCATGCCAACACCTAATAAGTCTGATTTAGTTTGATTTATGGAGAAGTTGGAGAAGTATCCATACAATTCAATGGAACTTATTACCGCTGGGATAGATTGTAGGGGAGAGGAGAGGGTAAGCTAAATTATAAAATTTCACTTTCTCCAACTAGAATGCCCTGAATCGCTGCATCTTTTCTCACATGAGAAGCTAACACTTCCATTGCCAAGGTGAACAGCAGTGATGACAGGGGAGATCCCTGCTGCATTCCATTCTGAATCCGAAAAGGAGGGGATAACGTGTTATTGAATTTGATAAATGCAGAAGGAGAATTGTATAGTTCAAATATAGAATTATTTAATAATGGACTGAAGACAAACTGAGTAAATGTAGTTCAAAAGAATTGTCAGTTCAACCTATGAAATGCATCCATTGCCAGGACCAGTTACTGTGCTGAGAAGCAATATTTTGTTGTATTTCACACTTAGTTTTGCATTGGCACTGATAAATACCCTGCCCCATGCTTTAAATATGCAAGTGGTTGTTCAGCTGTTATTGCTGTGTAGTAGCTTTGCTTAAAACATTTTCCATCTCATACGAGGAGAGTCCACGGCTTCATTCATTACTTTTGGCAATACAGAACCTGGCCACCAGGAGGAGACAAAGACACCCCAGCCAAAGGCTGAAATACCTCACCCACTCCCCTCATCCCCCAGTCATTCTTTGCCTTGCGTCACAGGAGGTTGGCAGAGATGTGTCAGAAGATTTCGGAGTTGTCTCTTATGGAGGGTAGTACTCTTTGAGATGGGACTGGAGTTTTAAGTAGTCCTGTCAGCCTCTCAGTGAGAGCATGGATGAAAGTTAGAGTCCGGTGATGCAGGGAGAGTCTTTCTGTGAAACCATCCCGACTCATATTAACAGCTCCTTAAGCAATCAGCGTTGACGAGTTTCGCTGCCTGCTTTCTTCACTCAAGTCCATGTCAGGAGCGAGGCTACATAGAAAAAGGGGTTGTGGGTGGCGCCACTGAAGGCTAACTGTGTAGCGAATAAAATAAATGGTATAAATAATTAATACAATACCAATGCTGTAAGTCAATTACGATCAAATGCCAAAAATTATTTGTTAAAAAACCCCTAAAGTCTAAACGTAAGGTAATAACTTTCAGTATCAATGAACCTTCTATGCTCAAATAATTAATGAAAATTACAAAAAGAGATTTTGGTAATAAAATTAATTTAATACTAATACATAAAATCAATAAACAATCAAATACATATAGCTATAATTGCACCGGTGCTAGTAAACTAAAATGCCATCAATTAAACATATATTAAATTCATAAGAGGTCTAAAAAGCAATTTCATAAATATTAGCTATGACTATTTCACTATTTCATACAGAGCTAAATACACAAACAAAAATACATTAATTCATAAGAATAAAACAGCATTGTAAAATAAACGGTAGGACAGAAACAAAAATTATAAGAGAGTTAATATAGCAGCATCTCTTAATGTCCCTTTGAATAGCTTTGATATCCCTTTAAATAGCTTTGCAGCGTGAGTGCTAAAATGTTTCAGTTAATCCCGTTCCAGATAAAAGATGGTAATGTTGCAACATATACTACAAATGACTTGACTTTTTTTTCTTCTAGTATGCTTGTAACTTAGTTTTGTAACTTTATAGCAGGTTAGAGGTGAATCAAAACAGTGTAGATAGGTTTTAGATTTACAGTTCTCACCTACACGCCAGGTAATCCCTTAATGGAACACAGTCGGATCCCAATGTTAAATAACCACCGGGTTATCTCCTTAACAATTGGACCTTGCTCCTCGATGAAAGGTAAAGTGTAGTCAGCAGCTTTCTACTTTAGCCGTAAGAAAAATTCCTTCTACTGTATGAATTGTGTAGAGACTCAGTGCGCGCACTATTTTTGAAAATCCCGCTCCTACCGTTCAGCCAATCAGCCTCCCTTCTTGCTTGGTTAGTTCAAGCTGTTGATCTTGGCTTGATGGTGCGGTTCTGGGAGCTCAGTAGCAGTTCCTACGAGGCTCTCAATCAGCCTCTCCCTGGTTTGCAAACAATCTCGCAGGTGTTTGGGAAATCAGTACATCCACGCGTATCGGCTTTAGGCCTTTGTCAAGATCAGCGAGGCTACACACTGTCAAACTTGAGAGGCCGTGTTCCTGTTCCACGGCGTTGATTCTGGTAAGATTGTTTCATTTTCTATATATGTAATAACACAAGAAGACAGGGTCACAGTGTGGCTCCTTTTATCTGTATAGAATCAAGGGTTAATATCTCCAAAGGTGATAATTGAATGGGGGGGTGTATATACAGTATATTTGCTTTATTGTGTTATTGCTGCGACGTGTGAGATGTGGCTTGGGCAATGTGGAACAGTCAGGCTTTTTCCTCCCTGAATTACTGCGCAGCCTGTTTACTTGGCACACTTTTTCCTGACTGCAGGGGCGGTCCTGCACGGCACTCCATGTGACCGGGTGTGGTTTCTTCCTCTTCCTTTCCTGACTGTTGGCTGCAGGAGACAAAAGCGAGTTTCTCTGTGGTCCTGGGTCTTAAGAGGTGGTGAGTGCCCCTGCCATTGGGAGTATAAAGGTGCCTTTTAATTATTGTTAAAGTCCATATTAAAGGTGCAAGCTATGGAGGACTCTGGTATGTTAGAGGGTACTCCCTCTTTACCCAAATCTAATGCCTGTGTTTATTGTGAGGAGGCTGTGGTATACCCACCTGCTCAACTATGTTCCACATGCCTCGATAAAGTAGTGCTATCTAAAAGAAATAAGATGTTTAGTACCACTGAGCCGTCCACCTCTGAGGGCTCTCTGTCCCACGAGGTGCGTTCCCTACATTCATCTCCAATTACACATGCAGCTCCCCGGTGCACTTCTAATCCTCCTACGGGAGGGGCCATGTTGCCGTCAGATTTTGCTGAACAGTTGCAAACGGCGGTATCTGCAGTCTTTAGTGATTTACCTCTTCAGCTATGCATGCTGAGGCAGTGGAACGGCGTTCATTCTGACCTATCCCAACTGATCCCTCTGGACATCGGGTCGAGGGAATCTCTCTCTTGGTGGCTCTGTCCAGATCAGCTGTCCGAGTTGACATCCTTCCTCAGACCATATTGGGAGATTGTGACTACAGATGCGAGTCTCTCAGGTTGGGGGTGCAGTTTGGGGTTCCAGGAAGGCACAGGGCAGGTGAAATTGGAAGGAGTCTATTCTCCTGATCAACATCCTGGAACTTCAGGCGATCTTCAACGCTCTGGGGGCTTGGCCTCTCCTGGGGTCGTCCATCAGATTCCAGTCGGACAACATTACCTCAGTGGCTTAGTTCAACCATCAGGGGGTACGAGAAAGTCTCTAGCCATGAGGGAAGTTTCTTGGATTCTGGAGTGGGTGGAGGCCCACGACTGCTCGCTATCAGCGATCCACATCCCGGGTGTGGACAACTGGATTTTTTCTTTAGGTTCCAGCACCTCTCACCCAGACTTGGTACTTTCCGACGGAGATGTTCGTGCCTGGGCTGTGAATTCTAATACCACACTGGAGGGATCACCTTATGTTTGAAATTGCTGTTTTATCTTCTAAACGTCTGTAAGTATGTATTGTGTAATTGCACTAACGTTAAAATAAATTACCCTGTACTTGAATTGGGCTGCGCCTGTCTTCTATTCTGTCCTAGTTCCTGTTCCTGATTGGGTGTCACTCGAGAGCATACACTTTCCATTACGGGCAGCAGCACACCCAGATCTGAACAGCAGAGGTTCAGGTATTATCAGCTGGTTTGTTTGCAACAGCCAGCTTGTGGATTAACATCGCACACAAAATCAAGCACAACCGGCTTTTTACTTTCTACCCCTCACAACCTAGGGGTCTGACTCACTCCCAGGACTGAAGCGCCAATACCGGTATTTGTTTCAACTAGAGCTGTGGCTTCTTCTTGGGCCTTTAAGAATGAGGCCTCTATGGAGCAGATTTGTAAGGCAGCTACCTGGTCCTCCTTACACACTTTCACAAAGTTTTAAAAATTTGATGTTTTTGCTTCGACTGAAGCTGTATTTGGGAGAGAGGTTTTACAGGCTGTGGTGCCCTCAGTTTAGGGTCCGCATTTCTTTTTACCCTCCCGTTCTTCATGCAGTGTCCTCTAAAACTTGGGTATTTGTTTCCCACAAGTAATGAATGAAGCCGTGGACTCTCCTCGTATTAGATGGAAAACATAAATTATGCTTACCTGATAATTTCATTTCCATCGTTACGAGGAGAGTCCACGGCTCCCGCCTGGTTCTCCGCTGGGCGGACCTAAATTTCTTTTGTTTTCCTTCTGGCACCATTTATCCCTGATATTTTTCCTACTGTTCCTTGTTCCCGTGGCAGAATGACTGGGGGATGAGGGGAGTGGGGGGGGGGAATTTAAGTCTTTGGCTGGGGTGTCTTTGCCTCCTCCTGGTGGCCATGTTCTGTATTCCCACAAGTAATGAATGAAGCCGTGGATTCCCACAAGTAATGAATGAAGCCGTGGAAATTATCAGGTAAGCATAATTTATGTTTTTTTGAATGTTCAGTTTTTCTAACCAACTATGTAAGTTCTCACCTAATGGAAATTATATGTTGAGTAAATACAGAGCCAAATGCTCACATGGGCATGCCAGGCTTGAGATGTGTTTGACAGCCATTTGCATGGAGTTGGTGGTGGTGTTTTATGTGAACAATAAAGATTTCTAGTGACTAAAGTGAAACCTCTTCAATTAAAAATGATCCCTTTATAGATTTCAACAGATCTTTAACTGTAATGGAAACCTCAGACAATTACTCTCCATGTCAGTGGTGTATGTCCATGTGAATGTACATTTCATTTTATAATAGTAATTCACCAGCAAGCCCACAGGGTAGTTAAATATGAAGAGCCTCTCTGTGTATGAGTGCAAGTTTGGAGTGTGGACTGCTGAGACTGGATTTCCATGTGTGACACCTGTTTGTGTGTGAGATACCTATTGCAGAGGCACATGACAACACAGACTGGAGTTGTGTTGGCTTCCTGTGAGTGACTGCTTCTCCTTTCCACAACATAGCAGCCATCTTTATAATTCATCTATATATTTTGTAGATGCCTTGAAAAGCTACTTTGAAATTAGAGGGCTCTATGATAACTGAGGTTGAATGGAACCTTACAGAAATGTCATATACTAATATAATTATCACATTATGGGGCATATGTATCAAGCTCCGAATGGAGCTTGATGCCCCGTGTTTCTGGCGAGTCATCAGACTCGCCAGAAACAGCAGTTATGAAGCAGCGGTATTCAAACCCCCTTGCAAAGGACTTTAAGAAGAAAATCAGTATGCCTGTCCCGGGACAGGCAAGGTAGTGAGCTTCGTGCACACTCATGTTATTTCCCTATTCAGTTTAAGGAATTTTACTATGAAATCTCATGAGATCACAGTAAAAGAGTTCTTGACCTCAGAACGGCTGATGCTGATTGGCTGCAGTTAATTTCTTCAGTAACTGAAAAAATAACTTTTTACACAGGACTTACTCTGGTGAGCTGAGGAAATTGTGAGGTTAAATAGCTTCCTTTTTTACATAGAGATGCTCAGGTGATAGTTTCCTGTCATCTTTTTACAGTTATACTGCATCAGTTTCAAGTGATTTAGCATATGAGTATTATGTCCCTTTAAGTTGCTAAGAAATTGCCATGTGTCTGCATTTGTGCTTAAATAATTCTTTCTTTCTTTCTTTCTTTCTCTCTCTCTCTCTCTCTCTCTCTCTCTCTCTCTCTCTCTCTCTCTCTCTCTCTCTCTCTCTCTCTCTCTCTCTCTCTCTCTCTCTCTCTTTTTTTTTCTTTCTTATTTTCTTTCTCTCTCTCTCTCTCTCTCTCTCTCTCTCTTTCTCTTTCTTTCTCTCTCTTTCTCTCTCTCTCTCTCTCTCTCTCTCTCTCTCTCTCTCTCTCTCTCTCTCTCTCTCTCTCTCTCTTTCTTTATCTCTTTATTTCTTTCTTTCTTTCTTTCTTTATCTCTTTATTTCTTTCGCTCTTTCTTTCTCTTTCTTTCTTTCTTTCTTTCTTTCTTTCTTTCTTTCTTTCTTTCTCTCTCTTTCTTTCTTTCTTTCTTTCTTTCTTTCTCTCTTTCTTTCTTTCTCTCTCTCTCTCTCTCTCTTTCTTTCTCTCTCTCTCTCTTTCTTTCTCTCTCTCTCTTTCTTTCTCTCTCTTTCTTTCTCTTTCTTTCTCTCTCTCTCTTTCTTTCTCTCTCTCTCTCTCTCTTTCTTTCTCTCTCTCTCTCTTTCTTTCTCTCTCTATCTTTCTTTCTCTCTCTCTCTCTTTCTCTCTCTCTCTCTCTCTCTCTCTCTCTCTCTCTCTCTCTCTCTCTCTCTCTCTCTCTTTCTTTCTCTCTCTCTCTCTCTCTTTCTTTCTCTCTCTTTCTTTCTCTCTCTTTCTCTCTCTCTCTCTCTCTCTCTCTCTCTCTCTCTCTCTCTCTCTCTCTCTCTCTCTCTCTCTCTCTCTCTCTCTCCACTCACTCTAACACACTATATAACAAATTATTGTTACGCCCCCTATTACGCAGCATAGTCATAACCCATATCAGACATAAACATTGCTTATTAGAGATAACATTGTAAATCTAAATGAGTGTTGAGTCCCTTAGGCACCAGGGTCTCCAGGATATAAATCCATGTACTTTCTCTTTGTAGGAGTAGTCTACCATGATGATATAGTGCATATCTGCAACAGTATTGCCCGTGTTGCAAAAAATGTCTAGCCACCGGTTGCTCTGAACTGCCAGAATAATAACAGCCCGGATAGCAGACCGGTGGTTCGCCATCCTTGTCCTCAAGTCATCTTGGGTTTTGCCGATGTAAAACTTTCCACAGGGACACTGCAACATGTAAATGATATAATTAGTGGTACAGGTTACTCTAGCTCGTATTTCATACTTCTTATTTCTCAGTGGATGATTAAAATATTTACTCTGGGTTAATCCCCCACAAGTGGTGCATCCACTACACCTGTAGCAGCGATTTCTGGTGGTCCCTAACCAGGTCTTCTGGATATAGCTTGGTCTATAATCAGGGCGTAATAACAAGTCCTTTTAAAGATCGTCCCCTTCTATAACCAATCATAGGGGCTTCATAGGTCCCAAAGAGTAGTGCCTTGTCAGACTTGATAATGTCCCAATGTGCATACTTTGAGGAAATGCAATCAGGCTCTTTTAAGAATAACAGGATCAAAGTATGTAAAAGATACATTGATGATCTTTTCATTATCTGGGGAGGAACAGAGAAATATCCACAACAGTGGTTTACAACTCAGAACTCAGAGAACAATAATCTTAAAGGGACATAATACTCATATGCTAAATCACTTAAAACTGATGCAATATAACTGTAAAAAAAAAGAAAGATATTTTACCTCACAATTTCCTCAGCTCACCAGAGTAAGTCTGGTGTAAAAAGTTATACTTCAGCCAACTGCAGGTAAAAAAAAAAAGGAATAAATTAACTGCTGCCACTCAGCATCAACAGTGCTGAGGTCATGAACTATTTTACTGTGATCTCATGAGATTTGACTTGACTCTTATGAGATTTCATAGTAAACTTCCTTAAACTGAATAGGGAAATAAGATGAGTGTGCATGAAGCTAACTCCCTTGCCTGTCCCGGGCAGACATTCTAATTTGCAGCTTAAAGTTCTTTACAATAGGGTTTGAATACTTAGGACATCTTGAGGTAAAATATTTTTTTTACATTGGGATGTTCAGGTGATATTTTCTAGTCAGCTTTTTGCAGATATGCTGCATCACTTTCAAGTGTTTCAACATTTTAGTATCATGGCCCTTTAAGTTAAAAATGAGCTAGACATTTTTTGCAACATGGGAAAGGGAATACTGTTGCAGATCTGTGCTATATCATCATTGACCACTCCTACAAAGAGAAAGTAAATGATTTATATCCTGGAGACCCTGGTGCCTAAGGTACTCAACACTCATTTAGATTTTCAATGTTATCTCTAATAAGCAATGTTTATGTCTGATCTGGGTTCTGACTATGCTGTGTAATAGGGGGGGCATAACAGTAATTTGTTCTCTAGTGTGTTAGACTAGTTATTTCTTAATGATTAACATCTAAGTGGCTAGTATTGTATAAAGTGTAGGTTATTATTACCCATAGATATTAGGAAGGCATTTTCTTTATGAATCCGGAAAAATGATTTTCAAAAATAAGCAAAATTAGTTACATAGCTATGCTGTCTGGAGAGGTCTGATCCACCTCCCTGTATCAGTGTTTAGCATCAGAAACACAGCAGATAATGACTTTTAAAGTCTGGTATACTACCAAAGCAAAGGTGCAGATAGATACAGCCATATAAGGAATTGCGTGGGGGGAGTTAGAGCTGTACAATTCAGAAACTTCAAAAAAGGGTTAATGGCGAGGTACTGCAGTATAAATTTGCAGGTCAAGTAATTAAAGTACATATTACATTTTGTCTCTATCCCAACTTGTTTTATGTCCCTTTAAAGTATATTGGGAATTTCTGCAGGTAAATACAGTAATTTCTAAAGCTTTTTTTTTTAAAGGATTGTGATAGACCCCTTAGATAACTAGCTCGGAAATTGAAGGCCAATTTTATTCTTTGGTCATCCAATGCACAAATTACTTACTGATTTTTTTTCTTGTGGTTTTTCATATGCATCTTTGTTAATGTTACTGAATTAGTGATACATTTCTTTATGTATATTTACTCTATTTGTAATCTAAGCTTTTTCCTGTTTTTGGTACTAAAAACAACTATGTATTTGTATTTTAGAAATACGATTTCTGAATTTAAAAAACGTAATTTAAGCAATTTTAACTGCATCACATACATTGTACATATTCACCATTAATCTTACACTATCATAATTTTTTTAAAATTTTGTCCAAGACTGACTTTTTTTTTGTGGTAACATAATTCACTGCCAATAGAATGTTAATTATATACATATGTATGTGTGGATGTGTGTGTATGTATGTGTGAATGTATGTATGTGTATATATATATATATATATATATATGTGAATGTATGTATATGTGTGTGTGTGTGTGTGTATATATATATATATATATATATATATATATATATATACACAGTATGTTTACTCTCTGTAAAATATTATTGAAAAATGATGCAGTGAAGCCAGTTTGGGGTGGAATGACAATACTGTAAAGGTCATTAAGTAAGATAGCTCAAGCTTGCCAACACAAAGGTGAGAACACTAGCGGAGGTGGAGCAGTGCATCGACTGCTCCACCTCCGCAGGGATGAAGAAGATGCTGGGCCCGCAATGGATGAAGATGGAGCCGTCTGGATGAAGATGGAGCCACCGGGATGAAGATTGTTCAAGCAGGACTTCAGCAACTGTGAGTACCTAAAGAGGGGTTAGTGTTTTTTTAAGTTTTTTTGGGGTGGGTTTTTTTTTTTAGATTAGGGTTTGGGCATTTCTTAAAAGAGCTGAATGCGCTTTTAAGGGCAGGAAAAAGAGCTGAATGCCCTTATTTTTTAGAAAAAAGCTGATTTCTTTAGGGCAATGCCCTACAAAAGACCCTTTTAGGGGCTATTGGTAGTTTATTATAGATTAGGGTTCTTTTTATTTTGGGGTGGGTTTTTCCTTAAACAGGGTATTAGAATAGGAATAATTTTTATTATTTTGGATAATTTGTTTGTTGTAATGTTTTTTTTTATTTTTGGGGTGTTTTTTTTTTTTAGCATAGCCATTTTTTTTTTATGGGCAGCAAAAGAGCTGAATGCCATTTTAAGGGCAATGGCCATACAAATGCTCTTTTCATGGAAATGGGTAGATTCGGTTTTACTTTATTTTAATTTTGTGGGTTTGGGGGGTGGGGTTTTGTATACTGTTAGGGGGTGTTTGTTTTTCTTTTGTAGAAAAAGAGCTGATTTATTTAGGGCAATGCCCTACAAAAGGCCCTTTTAATGGCCCTTGGTAGTTTATTATTAATTAGGGTTTTTTTATTTTGGGGTGTTTTTTTTTTTTAAACAGGGTATAAGAATAGGAATAATTTTTATTGTTTTTGATAATTTCGTTTATTTTTTGTAATTGTAGGTTTTTCAATTTTTTTGTAATGGTAGTTTTTTGTAATTTTTGTAATGTTAGGTTTTAGTATAAGGCAGCTTAGGTTTTATTTCACAGGTAAGTTTTTTTATTTTAAGGGCCCTTGGTAGTTTATTATTGATTAGGGTTTTTTATTTTGGGGTGTTTTTTTTTTTTAAAACAGGGTATAAGAATAGGAATAATTTTTTTATTGTTTTTGATAATTTCGTTTATTTTTTGTAATTGTAGGTTTTTACATTTTTTTGTAATGGTAGTTTTTTTAATTTTTGTAATGTTAGGTTTTAGTATAAGGCAATAATAAATAAAGAGAACGGATATGTCTAGGTGGTACAGCGCAACAAAATAAAAATAAACAATTATTTACACAAGTTATTTGTACACTAATAATGATGTGGTAAACACTGTAGTAGGTAATAAAGTACACCTTCAGAATTGAGAAAGTTCTAATATATTAATGCTTGTCTTGTTTTGCAAACACAATAGTCTTATTAGAGTTCTGTAACTTGTCTATTCGGATATATAGATAGTTGAAAGGATGTCTCCTTACCAGATGTTACCCCAATCATATGAGGTAAGATTTATTCATGTAGGGAGTATCTTTGTCTTGTCTGTAGTGCCCACTAGTCCAAATGTTACAGGTATACCGGTTCAAGCAAGTGGGTCTGATTTCCTTCTCAGGATTCCGTCGCTTTAATATATACGATCTTTACCCAGTAGAACCTTTTTCCGATGGTTGGAGTCTTAGTGGCTCATGGGAGTATGGTACTTCGATTATGATCTTTCAGACTCTCATGTTCATAGTTGGATATAAAAAGAAGAAAAGCAAAAGAACATAGCGTAATATTGTAAAACCAGGTTGATTTATTATACAGTAAGGTAGGAAATACACTCACATGTTAAAACCTCAATCATTGATGAGGTAAGGATAAAGCATATCAGGAATATGTATATACGTTGTTCACAGGGTCCCCCGGTGGGAGTAGTAGATAGATGATAAAATATGTATAGTGGTATTATATACACATAAATTCTTGAGAAAAAGATTCCTTATCTTGCTGATACAAAGTTCCAATAAATGGTATATTTTGGTTATTTGGAAAGTTCTGTTAATTGTGTGTTTGAGCCCTTATTGCGCTCGATATGTGTGGGTGGCCCTACGTATTGGCGTAAAAAATGGGCTGACCCAAATACTTATACAGGTAAGGTTTACCTAATTATGTCCCAGGGACTCACAAACATATAAAGCAAAACTGAAGCCAAATGAGCGAGAAGAGTGGAATAAGACAATAATTGGTTAAAAAACGTTATTCCAATCCGAATAGTGAAATCACATGGGGGTAGTGGTTGTGCTGGGAAAAAAACAAAAGTAGTAACTTGAGCAATAATTGCCCTGAGTTGGTTTGATGTGTCTGTACTGACAAACCGTCCTTTTCTAATGGATACAAGAAATTGCGGTATATGTGTCAGCAATGAATGAAACTAGCGGTATATAAATTCCCAAAAAATAGCCGGTCACAACTGAGTACGTGAGAAGACTGCACTGTCACGCTTTGGGGTATCACCTTACGTGTTTCGAAGTTTGTACTTACTTCTTCATCAGAGGTAGTGGAAAGTGCAGTAAACCGGCTTTGCTTTTAAAGGTGTTTGGTGGGAGTGGTCTTCTCCGTACTCGGGTGTGCGTGATTACGTCAGTACGCTTATCTGCCAATAGAAACTAGTGTATGGGCTATTTCCTGGGTTTCTTTATTGATAGGTCGCCTGACCAATCTTATTCTCTGTATATACGGTTGTCATAGAAACTTAGGAGGCAGCTATATTGCGTGTGCCTTTCCTATGCTGTGTAACGTCATTGTTTACGATGTTGCTATAGTAACTCTTACTAGAATGACTACGTCAAAACTATAAGACAGAACAATTGCTTGTTATAATTAAAAGGTAAGGATGATAAAAATAATAAAAATAAGTGTATATGTTTGGTGACGTCCGTTTCTGCATGTAAAAAGTTATCCATGTATAGTGGAGATCAAACACTGAAAAAGGAGCTGTCTATATCTAAATGCTATGCGTTCAGCCTTATAAGATTGTAAGGACCGTAGATAACGCCTCTCATATTTATAATTAGTCCTATCGATATTCACTTCTTATATAGACTAATCTACTTTTGGGCTCTGATTTAAAATTGAATTTACACCCTTATAGGGAACTTACTTTTGAGGAATTTATATATATATATATATATAAGGAAGACCCAGAGTTAAATATCCTTGGATTTTAGTATCTATATACCCTTGAAAATTTTATATAAAAAATAAAAAGATTTAAGTTAAAAAATGAATGAAAACGGTCAGATATTGGTTGTATAAAAGCTATACTATACCCAGGAATGGGTGATAACACAATAAAATCTTAAGTGTTAATCTTACTTATATTTGTGTGTGGAGAAGATTTGTATTCTATTATTCATTAATCAGACCAGAAAGGCTCTACATTATGTTCATATTCTATGACCCTAAATGGTCCTAGGTTGTCATAGACTTATGTTGTTCAAAATACTGCAACTATGTTTCGTAGTTACAGAAATGCTGCTAGGTCCAACTCTTCATTTAGACCCTTGGGTGCCATAGTGCCCATATGGTGGATCCAGTATGACTCTCTTTGTCTCAAAAGTTGGAATCTATCTCCTCCTCTTTTGGGGGGGACCACATGTTCTAGAATTGTTCCTCTTAGGGCTTGTGGATCCATTTGGTGTTTGAATTTAAAATGTCTTGAGACGCTGTGGTCTTTGTAGCCTTCTTCAATGTTTTTTATATGTTCTAGTAGGCGGGTCTTATATGGTCTTTTGGTACGTCCTATGTATTGCAGATTACACGTACATTCTAGCAGATATACTACAAATGTAGTTTTGCAGTTAGTGAGTTTGTTGATGGAACATGTCTTATTAGGAAGAGATGTAGAATGGATTATTTTCGTTGGTTTGTTTGTAATATAGGCATGTTCACATCCTTTACAATTAAGTCTGTTACATTTGAAGAAACCTTTGCTTTTTTCTCTCAACCAATTGCCTCCTTGATTTTGCTTCAATTGGCTTGGTGCTAGCATCTGTTTAAGATTCGTGTTTCTTCTAAACGTTATATTGGGAGCCAGACCTATCGTGTTCTTTAGGAGATCATCTTGTAACAGAATTGGCCAGTATTTTTTCAAGATTTTCTTAATTTCTGGGGCTGCTTCGTTGAAGGTAGTTATCATGGAAATTTTCTGTATACTGGATGTAGTTTTTTTATTTTTATTATTTTTGACCGTAAGAAGATCTTGTCTTTCCAGGGATCTGACCTTTTTCTGGGCGTTTTCTACCATTTTTTTTGGGTAGTTTTTCTGAATAAATTTCTTTTTGAGTATTTCTGATTCTTCATTATAATCGGTCATTTTGGTACAATTTCGTCGTACTCTCTGGAATTGACCATACGGAATGTTGTTGATCCATGGTTTGTAATGGCCACAATTGGCTTGTAGATAGCCATTACAATCTGTTTCCTTTGTATATAAGCTTGTCATAATTTTGTTGTCCTCGTGGAACAAAATCAAGTCCAAAAACTCTATTCGGATTTCCGAGATTTTTGAGGTAAATTTCAAATTAAAAGTGTTAGTGTTAAGCGTTTCAATAAAGTCTTGACATCTATTCTCCTCCCCGTTCCATATTGCTACAATGTCGTCAATGTACCTACCCCACCATATGATGTTATTATTGAAGGGGTTGTTGTTGTAGATATACTGGTTTTCCCATTCGCCCATGTATAAGTTGGCGTAACTTGGGGCCATAGTAGTCCCCATGGCGGTTCCACTGATTTGTAAAAAATATTTGCTATCGAATTCAAAGAAGTTTTTCTCTAGGACGAACTTGATGCTTTCTAAGAGGAAACATTGATGTTCCTCTGTCAGTTTTGTATTCTTTTTTTGTACTTGTTCCATCATCTTTATACCTAGATTGTGTGGTATACAGGTATATAAGGAAGACACATCTAGTGTTACCCATTTGTATGTATCTTTCCATGGTATGTGGCTGAGTTGGACTATAAGGTCAGTAGAGTCTCTGATGTAGGATGGTAAATTTCTAACCAAAGGTTTCAAGAACTCATCTACATATTGGGACAGTCTTGCTGTTAGAGAATCGATCCCTGATACTATGGGTCGTCCAGGGGGATTCTTTAAATCCTTATGGATTTTTGGAAGGTGATAAAATATCGCCTTCCTGGGATGTGGGTGGGTAAGATACTTCAGTTCATTTGGGTTTAGCAATTTATTATAATTCACCGTGTCCATCAAGGAATCATATTCTTTCTGGAATGTGATTGATGGATCTCCTCTGAGGCAAATATATGTGAGAGGATCATTGAGTAATCTATATGCTTCCATCATGTAGTCAGATTTATCTTGGACTACTAGTCCTCCTCCCTTGTCTGCCTCTCTGAGCACTATAGTTTCCATATCCATAATGGATTTAAGTGCATCCTTTTCTTTTTTAGACAGATTGTCCTTTTTAATTTTGAAATTGGTACAGAGACTATCTAGTTCTTTGGAGACTAGATTACTGAACGTAGGAATAAAATTACCCTTAGATTGAACAGGGTAAAAGATGGAGGTTGGTTTGAGATTTGAATTTCTCTTTTCCTCAAGATATATATTTCCTTGAAAATCTTCATTTTCTTGTTGTAACTCTTCTAAAATCTTTAGGGTTTCTGTATCCGTTATGGTTAGAATGTCATCAGCATTCTTGACTTGTTTGTGTTTGATTTTTTCAAAATGTCTACACAAAGTGAGTTTCCGAATGAACTTGTTAAAGTCAATGAATAAATTAAAAGGATTTGGACCTCTGGTCGGAGCAAAGCTCAAACCTCTTGATAATACTTCTAATTGAGTTTCTGAAAAGGTGGTTGTGGAGAGATTGAAAATTTTTAGTAATTTATCTCCTGTTTCCCCCTTTTTGGGGTTCTTGGTAGGTCTTTTCCTTGTTCTCTTTCCCACCAAACCTCTTCCTCTTCTTCCTCTACGGGTCCTTTTCTTTTTCTTGTTTGGTCCTGGGACCATTGTGGTCTTAGATTTACCTCGTAGTTTGGTGTGTCGATTGGTGTTCGTGATGGTATCCCTGTAGAATTTTGTAAATTTTGCGGGTAGTGGTTCCCTGTCCATTCCCTCTCTAAAAAATCCCCCTGAGGGTGACTTCTATGGTGGGGTGGTTGAGATGCTTTTTCTTTTTGTCTTTGTGTTGTATAGTGACTTGGCCCTGGCTTTGAATTTCTCCATTCCGGATAATTTGGTCTCTGGTGTGAGTTGTTATAATTCGGATAATATTGGTGCCCTGTATTTGCTTTATTGTACTGTTGAATATTGTTCCTTGAATTTCTTCGTGGATATTCTCTAGTGTACTGGTTTTTATACCAAGACACTTGTTTAGGAGGGGGTCTGTTATAGGTGTCTCTATACTCATCTCTGGAATCATAGTGTTGTCTCGAATTTGTGTTGTTATAGTAGTTATTACTGGGCATGCGAGGTCTATGATTCCACTGGTTATTAGTGACTGAATTTCTGTGTTTTTTATTATTAGTAGAAATAGGTACTCGTGGTTTCATATGGGTCTGAATGGAATTCATTTTTTGTTGTTGTTGTTCCTGATGGTGTGTGTGTGTTATGCTCTTAGTACCTTTAGGAATATTTTTATTTATATTTGTGTTAGTGGTAGAATTATCTATTGACTCAGGTACAGTAATATCTTCCCATAGGTTGTCTTCCCCCTCTGGGTTATTTGACTCCTCCCCTTCTTGCATGTCAAGGAAGTCTCTTAGAAATTTTTTCCTTTTTTTGGACTCAATGTTAGATTCAAATCTGGATATTTTATCCTTGTTCTTCTCATCTAGTTCTTTAAACACTGGGTCTCCCTTATGTTTTTCCAAATTATTTTTTAGGTCTTTAATTTGTGAAGTAATTTTTTCTACTTTATAGTTTCTATATCTGGAGGCTATCCTCATTAAGGTAAAGGAACATTCCTCCAAAGCAGTGTCCCATTCCGTCAGATACTCTACATCCTCTTGTTCAAAGATGGATGATTTGTAGAGTTTCAGACCTCCTGGTATGATTTTATACTTAAGGTATCTTTCTAGGTTGAGGTTATCATACCAGTGTGTCAATTGCTTTTTACTAAGTTTTTCAAGATTTTCAAATATTTCTTTAGGATCTACATTAGATTCAATAATTGATTTAGTTTCCTCTTCTAAATTAATTGATAGTTTTTTGATCTTGGTTGTAGGATCAAAATAATTACCAAATTCAAATATGTGGGCTTCCATTTGTTAATCCCAATGGATAGACCTAATGGGCTGCTGATTAGGGTAAGTTGCTGACTAGCAGCAACAGTGACAAGGAAAGCAAGGGTATGGGTGACCAGCGCTCCAAAAGGTCTAGTGTTCAATATTGAATTGGATATCTGAGACTTAGTGTAGATTTAGAAAGTATATATGTATGTCAGTAGATATCTGATGTTTTAAGGTGTGGTATTGTGCAGCTGAACCAGACAAAATGTGTACCCCTAGCACAATGGGTGGAAATAATAAATAAAGAGAACGGATATGTCTGGGTGGTACAGCGCAACAAAATAAAAATAAACAATTATTTACACAAGTTATTTGTACACTAATAATGATGTGGTAAACACTGTAGTAGGTAATAAAGTACACCTTCAGAATTGAGAAAGTTCTAATATATTAATGCTTGTCTTGTTTTGCAAACACAATAGTCTTATTAGAGTTCTGTAACTTGTCTATTCGGATATATAGATAGTTGAAAGGATGTCTCCTTACCAGATGTTACCCCAATCATATGAGGTAAGATTTATTCATGTAGGGAGTATCTTTGTCTTGTCTGTAGTGCCCACCAGTCCAAATGTTACAGGTATACCGGTTCAAGCAAGTGGGTCTGATTTCCTTCTCAGGATTCCGTCGCTTTAATATATACGATCTTTACCCAGTAGAACCTTTTTCCGATGGTTGGAGTCTTAGTGGCTCATGGGAGTATGGTACTTCGATTAGGATCTTTCAGACTCTCATGTTCATAGTTGGATATAAAAAGAAGAAAAGCAAAAGAACATAGCGTAATAAATCTTACCTCATATGATTGGGGTAACATCTGGTAAGGAGACATCCTTTCAACTATCTATATATCCGAATAGACAAGTTACAGAGCTCTAATAAGACTATTGTGTTTGCAAAACAAGACAAGCATTAATATATTAGAACTTTCTCAATTCTGAAGGTGTACTTTATTACCTACTACAGTGTTTACCACATCATTATTAGTGTACAAATAACTTGTGTAAATAATTGTTTATTTTTATTTTGTTGCGCTGTACCACCCAGACATATCCGTTCTCTTTATTTATTATTTCCACCCATTGTGCTAGGGGTACACATTTTGTCTGGTTCAGCTGCACAATACCACACCTTAAAACATCAGATATCTACTGACATACATATATACTTTCTAAATCTACACTAAGTCTCAGATATCCAATTCAATATTGAACACTAGACCTTTTGGAGCGCTGGTCACCCATACCCTTGCTTTCCTTTAGTATAAGGCAGCTTAGGTTTTATTTCACAGGTAAGTTTTTTTATTCATTTTAACTAGTAAATAGTTAGTAAATAGTTAATAAATATTTACTAACTAGTCTACCTATATATATATATATATATATATATATATATATATATATATATATATATATATATACAAACTTACCTGTAAAATAAAAATAAAACCTAAGCTAGATACATTATAACTATTAGTTATATTGTAGCTAGCTTAGGTTTTATTTCACAGGTAAGTTTGTTTTTAGTTTTAAATAGTCTATTATTTAGTTAATAATTGTAACTTTATTTTAGCTCTATTTTAATTATGTTAAAGTTAGGAGGTGTTAGGTTTAGGGTTAGCGTAAGGTGCTAACAGTTTAATTTAGGTTATTGCGATGTGGGGGGGCTGGCGGTTTAGGGGTTAATAGGTTTATTTAGTGGTAGTGATGTGGGAGGCCAGAAGTTTAGGGGTTAATAACTTTATTTAGTGGCGGTGAAATAGGGGTTAATATCTTTATTATAGTGTGGGCAATGTTGGGGTGCGGGGGAATGGCAGTTAATAACTTTAGTATAGTGGCAGCGGGAGCGGCAGATTAGGGGTTAATAACTTTATTTAGGAGGCAGCGATATTGGGAGCGGCAGATTAGGGGTTAATAACTTTTATATACAGGGAGTGCAGAATTATTAGGCAAATGAATATTTTGACCACATCATCCTCTTTATGCATGTTGTCTTACTCCAAGCTGTATAGGCTCGAAAGCCTACTACCAATTAAGCATATTAGGTGATGTGCATCTCTGTAATGAGAAGGGGTGTGGTCTAATGACATCAACACCCTATATCAGGTGTGCATAATTATTAGGCAACTTCCTTTCCTTTGGCAAAATGGGTCAAAAGAAGGACTTGACAGGCTCAGAAAAGTCAAAAATAGTGAGATATCTTGCAGAGGGATGCAGCACTCTTAAAATTGCAAAGCTTCTGAAGCGTGATCATCGAACAATCAAGCGTTTCATTCAAAATAGTCAACAGGGTCGCAAGAAGCGCGTGGAAAAACCAAGGTGCAAAATAACTGCCCATGAACTGAGAAAAGTCAAGCGTGCAGCTGCCAAGATTCCACTTGCCACCAGTTTGGCCATATTTCAGAGCTGCAACATCACTGGAGTGCCCAAAAGCACAAGGTGTGCAATACTCAGGACATGGCCAAGGTAAGAAAGGCTGAAAGACGACCACCACTGAACAAGACACACAAGCTGAAACGTCAAGACTGGGCCAAGAAATATCTCAAGACTGATTTTTCTAAGGTTTTATGGACTGATGAAATGAGAGTGAGTCTTGATGGGCCAGATGGATGGGCCCGTGGCTGGATTGGTAAAGGGCAGAGAGCTCCAGTCCGACTCAGACGCCAGCAAGGTGGAGGTGGAGTACTGGTTTGGGCTGGCATCATCAAAGATGAGCTTGTGGGGCCTTTTCGGGTTGAGGATGGAGTCAAGCTCAAGTCCCAGTCCTACTGCCAGTTTCTGGAAGACACCTTCTTCAAGCAGTGGTACAGGAAGAAGTCTGCATCCTTCAAGAAAAACATGATTTTCATGCAGGACAATGCTCCATCACACGCGTCCAAGTACTCCAGAGCGTGGCTGGCAAGAAAGGGTATAAAAGAAGAAAATCTAATGACATGGCCTCCTTGTTCACCTGATCTGAACCCCATTGAGAACCTGTGGTCCATCATCAAATGTGAGATTTACAAGGAGGGAAAACAATACACCTCTCTGAACAGTGTCTGGGAGGCTGTGGTTGCTGCTGCACGCAATGTTGATGGTGAACAGATCAAAACACTGACAGAATCCATGGATGGCAGGCTTTTGAGTGTCATTGCAAAGAAAGGTGGCTATATTGGTCACTGATTTGTTTTTGTTTTGTTTTTGAATGTCAGAAATGTATATTTGTGAATGTTGAGATGTTATATTGGTTTCACTGGTAAAAATAAATAATTGAAATGGGTATATATTTGTTTTTTGTTAAGTTGCCTAATAATTATACACAGTAATAGTCACCTGCACACACAGATATCCCCCTAAAATAGCTATAACTAAAAACAAACTAAAAACTACTTCCAAAACTATTCAGCTTTGATATTAATGAGTTTTTTGGGTTCATTGAGAACATGGTTGTTGTTCAATAATAAAATTAATCCTCAAAAATACAACTTGCCTAATAATTCTGCACTCCCTGTATGTGTCGGCGATGTCGGGGGCAGCAGATTAGAGGTGTTTAGACTCAGGGTTTATATTAGGGTGTTAGGTTTAAACGTAACTTTTTTTTCCCCCCATAGACATCAATGGGGCTGCGTTACGGAGCTTTTCATTCCGCGTTCGCAGGTGTTAGTTTTCTTTCTAACACTCTCTCCCCATTGATGTCTTTGGGGAAAGCGTGCACGAGCACGTTAAAGTAGCACTTGTATTTTGTGCGGTATGGAGCTCAACGCAACCATATCGCACGCACAAGGCCGCTTTTTCAAAACTCGTAATGGCAGCGCTATGGAGGGTGGAATAACGCAACTTTTGTTGCGTTCGTTAACTACCCTTTATAGCGCACAACTCATAATCTACCTGTTAGTGTTTTAACTTTTTCTGTCAGGCCTCTGCCTGAATATCATTCTGGCGGTAAGCTCCACCCCTCCTTTTGGTGCCCTTTCTCTCTCCCTCACCGACAACAGTGGCTGACTGCCAGTATACACGGATAGTCCTAGGAAATTTTAGTTACCTGAAATTACCTTTTTAAAGACTTCTTTGTTCAGGAGGTGGGTGCGTACCCTCATAAGCGCTGCTAAGGGGGTGGATAATTGAAGAAAAAAAAATATTTGTGTTTCTGGCCTTTTTTCCTTTATTCCTCCTGGGTTCTGAGGTGTGTATAGAGGTTGTTTGTACTACAGGTGATTGCACTTTTATTTATGCTGCTTTCATTTTTGCATCTCATCTCATTTTTTTTTTTTTTTGATTGAGATGACTGTGTTGTATTAAAACATTTGTTTTATAATTTTTTTATTGAAATATTTGGCATATACAATATATAACTAAATATATGACCATTTGCAAGAATAGGTGTACATATTACAAATATAATATTATAGGAGCTAAGCGGCTAAACAGCAGATTTGTAAGCTTTAGGAAGTCCTAAAGTGAAATTCTTATAACTAGATTGCTTAAGTACTGCATCTCATTTTAGAGTCATGTCTGCACCCCCATTAAATATGACATACCCTCCAGAAGAGACCTCTAATTAACATAATACAGTTAATTATCCTTGTCTCCTTGGCAAAACTGTTCCTGTGGGCCAAGTTAACCAGTTGTGTACTTATTGTGCTCCACAGCTCCAGTTCACTTACCAAAATCCTGTCATTATAACTCCTGGAAGAAATTTCGTGCCCATGCCTATATATGTGACTCCCCCCCCCAGAATTTAAATCAAACCTCTCAAAACTATGACAGAATTTCAGAGAAAGTCCCTATTTGAACCTTGGAGCATCTTTTCTTTGGCTTACTTGGACCATGGCCACTACAGACGCAAGTTTGATGTGTTGGGGCATTGTTTGGGCTACCTGGAGGGTGCAGGGAGTGTGGTATCAACATCTTAGAACTTTGTGCGATTCCTCAGGCCTTTCAGTCTTGGCCCCTTCTCAAGCAAGAGAAATTAATTTGGTTCCAGTCAGACAACGTCACTGTGGTGGTATACATCAGTCATCAGGGAGGGACTCACTGACCCTTAGCTATGTGAGAGAGGTATCTCACATTCTGTCTTGAGCAGAGAAAAAGCACTGCATCCTATCAGCCATTCACATTCCCAGAGTGAACAATTGGGAGGCAGATTACCTTAGTCATCAGTTTGTTCATCCAGGAGAATGGTCTCTTCATCGGGATGTATTTGATTAATTAATCCCATGGTGGGGTCATTTGGAAATAGATCTAATGGCGTCCAAATTGAACCGCTCAAATGATAGATCCTCTAATTTGTCCTTGGAAATTTCAACTGGCCTATCTATTCCCTCTGTTTGTTCTTCTTTCAAGAGTCATTGCCAGAATCAAACAGGAATCGGCTTCAGTAACACTCATAGCTCCATCATGGCCTTGCAGAACTTGGCATGCGGACCTAATTCAGATGTCATCTCTTACCTCAATAGGCTCTATCCTTAAGGAATGATTTGCAGTCTCAAGGACCTTTATATCATCTGGATGGAAGATGAACGCCTAGTTTTAAAAAATAGAGGTTTCTCAGATTCTGTTATCTCCAGATAACCCAGAAAGCCTGTCACGCGAAAAATGTATCATACAATCTGGACAACTTCCTTTCTTTTGGTGTTTTTCTGGAGGTTTTTCTTGGAAATCTTTTTTGATTTATTCAGTTCCTTCAGTATGGACTGGATAAGGTTTTATCGGCTAGTTCTTTAAAGGTTCAGATATCTGCCTTATCTGTTTTTGTTTCATAAGAAGTTGGCTAAGTTGCCTGATGATCAAGGCCCATTTCTCCCATTTGTAATTTGAATCTGGTTCTTTTTTGCAAGGTCCCCCCTTTGACCTATGCATACTCTGGACCTAAAATTATTATCATGGAGGGTTCTCTTTCTTCAGGTCATTTCTTCTGCTAGATGAGTTTCTGAATTATCAGCTCTGTCTTGTGATCAACCCTTTTTGGTTTTTCATTAGGATAAAGCGGTCCTACGGATTTAGGGGCTGATTTATTAAGGGCCGAATGGCCCCTGATGCCCGTTTCCACGCGAGCCTTAAGGCTTGCCGGAAATGGCAGTTATGAAGCAGCGGTCTTAAGGTCGTTGCTCCTTATATGGTCCGCCGGCTCTGAGGCTGAGGTCTGCAATCCGCCCGATCGTGTACGATCGGGTTGATTGACACCCCCTGATTGGCCGTGAATCTGCAGGGGGCGGCATTGCACAAGCAGTTCACTAGATGTCTGGCAGACATGATACGCTACAACGTATCGTCCCCCAGACTTTGATAATTCGGACCCTAAATATGATTTTCTTCCTAAGGTGGTCAGAGCTTAACAATTTTATCTTCAGGATACTAAAGATTTTTTAGATAGACTTCTAGCTTTTTTGGCCACTTTTCAGGTCCCAGAAAGGGTCAAAGGCTACAGCGGTGGCCTTGGCATCATAGCTCAAGCTGACTATTCGTAAGGCTTACTTGGTTGTGGGAAAACCGCAACCACAAAGAGTAACTGCTCATTCTACTAGATCTGTGTCTACTTTCTGGGCCTTTAAGAATGAAACCTCAGTGGATCAGATTTGAAAGGCGGCAACCTGGTCTGATCTTCCTACCTTTTCTAATTTTTATCACTTTGATATTTATGCTTCCTCCAAAGCTGCTTTTGGCAGTTAAGTCTTTTTCTTCCACCCGTCCTTAACATGGACTCTCAGCTTTGTTATTATATCCCATCTGTTATGGACTGTCATCATCCTACGAGAGAAAACAGAATTTATACTTACTGATAAATTACGTGACCGTCCGTGTTTCTTCTATATGGGCGACAGTTTTTATTTGCACCTCAACCCTGCTTTTTATCTTTCCTACCTTTTCTGTCTCCTCTGCTCGGCTATACGTAAACTGAGTTGGGAGAGGAGGTGGGAGGACTCTCATCATCCCAAAAGCAATTTATCTGTAAGTGTAAATTTTGTTTTTTACATTGGCTGCATGGCTCTATATTAAAGCTGAGTGCTTTTTAAAAAATATTTTGTGCAACTGTAAAACTGTGTAAAACATGGAAAAATGTAAAGCTCACACGATGCATCACACACACTAACCTGAAGTGCATTATACAGCTGTAAAAAAATGGACAATTGTACTGATCTGCGAGTGTGCACAGCTTCTGTCACAGGCTGTGAGAATACCTGAGCTTCAAGATGACAGCCCCCAGTACAAAGAGGCGTAGCTTCAGTATTTGGCACCTTTAAGCTATTAAAACAGGAGAACTGATTTATAAAGAGCTTCAGGAACAGGATGAAATGCAATAACATGGCTAGTTGTGCACAGCAGTTTAATGTCCCTTTAATATTTAGTGTCACCTTCATGGTTGTTAATATAAGATTATATAAGACTACATTTGCTGCAAAGAATAGAAAGTAGCACCTTTAATGTTTTTCATATGGCATATATTATTCCCAAAGTGTAACAAAAATAGTTTCCTAGTATTGAGTATACATTTGCCAAATGCTTATATCACAATCTATACTTACTGCGAGGGTACCTTTTTGGAGTAAGGTTTAATTTTGTCTTTCAAAAAATTTTCAACAAGGGATTAGCATATCTGTGTTTTCTTAGATTTCAAAATGCCTCTGGGAAAGAATAAATTAGACTTGTTAAAATGTGTATTCCAGTAGCACATTAGGTGGAATAGGGGTATTAAAGGGACGGTTTATTCAAAACATTTATCTCCTTTAATTTGTTCCCAATCATCCATTTACCTACTGGAGTGTATTAAATTGTTTACAAGTATTTCCATTACCCTTATATTGACATTTGAAATAGTTTATTTAGCATGTGGTATCCCCACCCATCCTGAAAGTTTTTGGCCTCAAGGCCAAGCTGTATCAACACAGCCAGTAGAAGAAATTACACTCCCATTGAGTTATAGAATAGATAAGGTAATAAAATGTTAATTTTCCATTGTTCTCTCCAAGTATTGGTGATTGGTTTATGGACAGATATAAGTTAAAGAAGCAGGTATATGTACACATTGTGATAAAGTAATGAGATCTGATTATACCTACAAGCTTAACCCATTTTATTAGGATGTGGCTTCAAAACACAAGATCAGCTAATTCATAAACAGAAATAAGCCTTAAAAAAGCATATTTCATACATTTTATATTCTGCAGGTGGTAAAAAAGTTATTGGAAACACATTAAGGGAAACACAATTTTATAGTATACTGTCTCTTTAACAAAACAGTGTTCATAGAGTGCAAAGTTCCCCAAAGTTGCTTCTTTTTACAAATATTAATATATTACAAGAAATATTATAAATACTTATGCAGTATGCTATGAATGTAAGTAGGAACTGTTCTTTGATTTTGCCATCTTCATTGTTCTCCATTATGAAGTTAAACCCATAATCCAAGTGAACATTCTCCTGGAACTAATGCAGAGCTCCCAGTCATTCAACAAAATTTAGTATAGTACTGATACAGTAACTTTGTCCAATTGCAGCTTGTTCTGAGACTCCCAAATTTCTGCTCAAGGCCACCCCCTTTTTAAGGGGCAGTAAATACAAAAAGAAAGAAGGAAAGAAAAGGGTGTGGGAATCGCCACACAAGCCCTGTTGATCGGTAATACCAAGTTAAGTGCAAGTTTGGGAGTGGATATATCTACTAGAGGCTGTTGGGATTATCTGAGAAATGTTCCCAGTAGAACCAAACAGAGTGGAACAGCTCCACTTTATTTGTTATATATATATATATATATATATATATATATATATATATATATATATATTGTTGCTCTATTCCAAAGTACTACCATAAATACGTAATGAAAAGCAAAATCGAACATAAGTAAACATACAGAAGGAGTTAAGTACCTTCACTTAATATGTGTATATAACATACTCATAAAATACTGAGAATTGTTCCTTTAGATTTAAAAAATAAATAAATCTACTTTTATATGATTTGATTACTTAGAATACATTTGATAACAGATGTTGCTTTGTATTAACTTCCAAGATTTCTTAAATTTGTTTATTCCTGACCACTGCAGAATAGATCTGTAGGGTGTTGGAAATGCATGCAACAAAATATCACAATGTACCAAAGCAGTACTCTTTCTTGGATCAATATGGCAATAATGAATTTTCTTATAATAAATCTAGACTATAAAATTTAGACGTTTCAATTAATTTTGTATATCACACATGTTTACAAATAGCTCACTTCATTTAAAGAGTAAAATCCCTTTCTTTTGCTTTTTGTAGATGAACCTTCGTTCTGTTTTTACTGTAGAGCAGCAGAGGATATTGCAGCGTTATTATGACAATGGCATGACAAATCAGAGTAAAAGCTGCTTCCAACTCATTTTGCAGTGTGCACAAGAAACGAAGCTGGACTTCAGTGTAGTCAGAGTGAGTACTCTTTGACCTACAAAATATCAGCTTTTAGTTTTTTAATCAGATAGTTTTACAGCAGAGACTAGGAAGAATTCTAGATTCAAATGGACCTGCTTATATGTTGGTGTGTCTGTATATCCAACAATGGTATCAGCTTGATAATAATTGTATTGGAGAGAGAGGTTACTCTGTCAATAAATTTGATAAGTACCCTAGAAAAAAAAAAGGAAAGGATGATATAATTTATCTTTATTTTGCTTTTGCTCTTTATTTTTTTTTTAGTGACTTAAAAAGTTAGAACTGTATCTCTTTAGACCAGGTGTCAGCAACTTTGGTACCCAAGATATTTTGGAACTACATTTCCCATGTTGCTCAGACACACTTTAGGCTGAGTATCATGGAAAATGAAGTTCCAAAACATCTGGGGTACCAAGGTTGCTGACACCTGCTTTAGACCATTATAAAGGCCTGTGTACAAAATGTAATGCACCAGCAGTATGTAACAAGAACATTATATACCAACATCAGATATAGACCAGTTCTGGGATACAGTGGCCATGGTTCCAGATTTTTTTCCTGGCATCTATGTTTTGTTGAGGTTTATAATGTATCTATTTCTTACCTGCCGACTGTCTTGGATATCTCAAGATTGTGTGTCAAATGCCCTGGTGTCCAGGGGCTTCCCTAGCCCTGCACATGGCATGTTTGATTCTGTTTAACCCCACCCTTGGCACACAGGCCCTCCCCACAGCACACCACCACCTCTCCAGACCTGGCTGTTCCCATCTAACACCCCCCCCCTTACCTTCTGGTCCATATTTTGTATATATTTTCTAGGAAATCCACAGATATCTAGAGCATCCCACACGTGTAATTAGCATACTTTTTAAAGGGACCGTCTACACCAGAATTTGTATTGTTTTAAAAGATAAATAATTCCTTTATTACGCATTCCCAAGTTTTGCATAACCAATACAGTTATATAAATACACTTTTTATCTCTGTGATTATCTTGTATCTAAGCCTCTGCAAACTACCCCCTTATTTCAGTTCTTTTGATAGACTTGCATTTTAGCCAATTAGTGCTGGCTCCCTGGAACTTCACGTGCATGAGCACAGTGTTATCTATATGAAACACATGGACTTACACCCTCTAGTGGTGAAAAACTGTCAAAATGCCCTGAGAGAAGAGGCGGCCTTCAAGGGCTTAGAAATTAGCATATGAACCTCCTATGTTTAGCTTTCAACTAAAAATTCCAAGAGTACAAAGCAAAATTGGTGATAAAAGTAAATTGGAAAATTGTTTAAAATTACATGCCCTATCCGAATCATGAAAATTTATTTTGGACTAGACTGTCCCTTTAAGTCAGCATTGAAGGCTTAAAGGGACATAAAACCCAATTTTTTCTTTCATGATTCAGATAGAACATAACATTTTAAACAACATTCTAATTCACTTCTATTATCATATTTTCTCCGTTTTCTTGTTATCCTTTGTTGAAAAGCAGAAATGTAAGCTCAAGAGTGTGCACATGTCTGCAGCAGTATATGGCAGCAGTTTTGCAACAATGTTATACATTAGCAGGAGCACTAGATGGCAGCACTATTTCCTGTCATGTAGGACTTCAGGCATGTGCATGCTACCTACCTAGGTATCTCTTCAACAAAGAATATGAGGAGAATTAAATAAATTTGATAATTGTAAACTTTTAAAAAATTGTATTCTCTATCTGAATCATAAAAGATTTTTTGGGGGTTTAATGTCCCTTTAAAATAAGGAGGTGCCGTCGAAAGGCCCTTGAGCTTATCATATCTTGGCCAATAGTTGTAACTAATCCTCCATTTTATATTTTTAGTATTTGCAGCTTTTTTTTACATGAGAGAGTGCAAGACAGCTTCTATTGATGTATATTAATGCTGTACCATAGATCTTCAAAGCAGTGATCATACTCCTATAGAGTCAATGTTTTATTGTTATCGTACAATTGTAAACATATATGCACCCGGTATACTGAACACATATACAAAGCTTACACTTGTTTGGATATATCAAATTATATCAAGTAACGTTATACATTTCATGATGTTTATTCTGAGCACATTAGATAAGGAAGTGTGTGTATGTGTAATACAGTGTAGACTAACATCTATATCCTGTATCCCTACAGACTTGGGTTGGCAACAAAAGGAGAAAGATGAGCAGTAAAAGTTACACTGATTCTGGGTCATCTTTACAAGGAGCTGTGACAAATTCCCCTTCAGTACCTCCAGAAGTAGCAGTTAGAAATGTGCCAAATATAAACAGAGCTCAACCCCCTCGTATTTCCTCAAGTGGTGATCTGATGATGACTTGTGTCTACAGTCCAAATAATTCTGTGAGACAGGGGTCCACACCACAGACACAAACCACTACTGCTAAAGTGGAAATGCTAAAGCCCTCTTTGCAAAGGTCAGCTGGCAGAAATGAACAAGAGTACCTCAAGCAACATGCCCCAATGCACCATCAAGCGCCTCTTTCAAAGAATACCTTGCAGCAACTTGATGACAAGACTACTGCCTTAGCTCGACATCCAAATGTAGCAAATCCTCAAAACTCTGTCTACCCGAAAAAAGGTTTTGGTGGTTCATCTAATCCAATGGTGGAAAGGATTAACCCTCAGAAAACAATGAGCTGGTCAGTAAAAACCTTAGCAGAGCCTACAAATAATCAACGTTTGCTTAAGGCAGAACATTCAAGCCCTGTTTCTCATGTTCCTGTGGGACATAGGACTAGAGACTCTATGTGTGCTGTAAAGAATCTTGAAATTAGGGAAGTATTTTCATTGGCTGCTACTGAGAATTCCTCAAGATTGCTTGGAAGTGGTATGGAAGAGAAACGTCGTTTAGTTGAAAGTAACTGCTTTTCCATTGCCATGGAAACAGGAGATGTTGATGATGAGTATGCTCGAGAGGAAGAACTTGCATCAATGGGAGCACAAAACCAGGCTTGTTCAAGGTTTCGGGAAAGCAATAGTTCACCTCGTGTGGAGAACAGGTGCACATTATCTCCTTTGTCAGTTAGGACAGGAACATGTAAGACTTTGCCAACAAATACAAGAGACTTCTCAGAAAACAGAATGTATCACAACAGAGACTACTATTTATCACCTAATACCTCAGTACACAATACACCCAGCACACAATATAGCAGTGGTAACTCATCGAGAAACAGTTTGCATCCTCATTACACAACATCCCCTCAAATAAGACTGTCACAGAACCAAAACAACTACCAGGTAAGAATTGAACACATTTTTATCTGTCTTGGATTGGCATTGCCCGAAATAAAAATGTTTAGCTATTTAAACCACACATATGGTTGCCTAAACAGTTTTGAGCACAAATATCTTAAAGTGATTATGTAAAAAGCAATAAGGAATGAACATATTTGTGATTTTACTGATTTCCCGGGTAAAATTTAAGCCAATATTTAAGCTAATATTATATGTTTTCAGTGTTTATTGCTGACATTATAATTAAATCGATTTATGTTTCATTATGCGATTCATTTGTGCTTTTGATAGCTTAAGTAACATTCATAAATATCAGAAAATGTTATAATATTGCAAATTATTACACAGCCCCCACCTTGTTACTTCATAATGCCACCCAGCTGGCTACATTTTCAGTGGAGAACATTGATTCTGGTTTTATGACAAGAGAGGAAGGTTTACGCTATGCTTCAGTGTTTCTTTATCATTCCCATAGCAGCAACAGAAGAAATTGCATGACATCATCTCCAGCACTGGAACTTGTGCCTGTGCATTTAGCTTACCTGTGTATGCTATGGAAACCGTAGCAGCAGGTCCCTTTGACAAGTAAACAAAATATTACTCCATCTGTACCAATGTAGAAAACTGGCCAGCTATGGTAACTTTAACACTCAGCAATATTTTTTTACCCAAAGCTCATTAAAAAAAGAAAAGAAAATGGAAACAAATGTGGCAACAATATAAAAAACAAACTCAATATATCAGTGATACGAAAAAATCTGTTTGTTATATTGGTCTTTGCATTTATCACAGAAGAAAAAAACATATATAAAATAATTGATAATCAGTCAATTGTTTTTAAAATTCGCTACTGGGAATTTCAGAGAAAAACTTGCCCAAAGTCCCAGAGAATTTTTAGCATTTATGCTATCTCTCAGTTTAAACGGAAATAAAGCCCATGGTTTTGTTTAAATTTACCTATGAAAACTGTATATATATATATATATATATATATATATATATATATATATATATATATATATATATATATATATATATATATATACTGTATATTTAAAGTAAACAACTCAAGGTATTGATCTAGGCCCATTATAGTATATTTGATGCCTGTATTTGGCCACCAAAAACGAGCATATAAAAAAAATTAACTTTTTCATAATCTTTAGGTTTCTTACTGAAATTATTTACACACAACTACTGCAGTCATAAGCCAAATGGTTGTAAAAGCTTCTCTGGGATCCCCTTTGTTCAGCAATAGATGACATGCATGGCTTTGCCATTGGTTTTTGACAATTTGAAGGTCGCTAATTCCAGCTGCGCACCACACTTCTAAAATTCCCAGCAGTGAAGGGGTTAATCAGTTAGCTTGTAAGGTTAATATTTGCTCTAATGTAGGGATTACCCTCCCACCTGACACCTTCCAAACAGCTCTGTTACCCCAAATATATATTTGTTTCTGTAGTGTAGGGACCATCCCCCCCTGCAACCCAAATTTTTCTGTAGCATAGGACCACATCCCTCTATCACTGTTTTTTGCTGTAGTGTAGGAAACCCTGCACCTCTGTAACTACCAGCGATCTGGCTTCATGCGCCTCTTTGTTGGATGTAGGCACTACATCAACACTGTATGCTGGGCAAAGTACTGTGTGACATAGTACCTACTTCCATTTACCTATTTAAAGGGGCATGACAGTCAAAATTATAATTTCAATTTTAAGACTTTTCGGTTTACTTCTTTTATCAAATTTACTTTTTTTGGTATCCTTTGTTGAAATCATACCTAAGAATTCTCATGAGAATCAATGCACTACTGGGAGCTAGTCAGTGATTCGTGGCTGCACAAACACTTTTTTTTGTAATTGGCTCACCATGTGTGTTCAACTAGGTCCAAGTAGTGCATTGATACTCAGGAGCTGACCTTAACTATGTGATTAACCCTGCAGGGGTTAAAAACATAGTTACATGCTAGCAACAGTGCAATAATAAAATACTCATATCATATTGCAGCATTTTCGTTTTACATTGTTTTGTCCCTATAAATCATAAACGTCATATGGGCTTCTAATGGGCCTGGTCTCTTGTGGCAGTTCAAGCATATGAAGAGTTTATTGCAATGCAGAATATATAATAGAATATAAAAAAAATTTACTTTAACTTTGCAATTTATTATTAGTCACTTGAAGGGGATTAGATAGTTGCTTAGAGGAGCTGTACTATAGTACATATAAAGATATATGTCCATAATATAAGTACATAGGCTCTGATTTATTCACTAAGGGACAGATTTATCAAAGTCAGGCGGATAGGGGTGTATATCTCCGCCCCTGTCTGCCTGGCATCGCTTCCTCGTATGTAACATTGCACACTATAGCTAGTGTGCAATGCCACCCCCTGCTCACATGCAGCCAATCGCGAGTAAGCATGGGCTGTCAATCTCCCCTGTTGGAAAAGTCCGGGGGATTGAGATATGCCACATAGCAGGTGGCGAAACTGGGTTAAGAAGCAGCGGTCTGATGACCTACTTCTTAGCTCTCGGCTTCAAGTTCGCTAATGCGAGCCTGCAGCCGGATAGTTTGATAAATCTGGCCCTAGATAGCTACATACATAGCATGATTACAAAGAGGGGTCTAAAATATATGTCCATTAGATAACATTTGCACTTTATTAACGTTATGCTCACCCCAACAGGTGTTCGTGGTATAATTGCCCAGGCAGTTAAAAATGAATGTCCATTCGATAACATTTGCATTTAAAGTGACAGTCTGCACCAACATTGTTATTGTTTAAAAAGACAGATAATGCTTTTACTACCCATTCCCCAGCTTTGCACAACCAACATTGTTACATTAATAGGCTTTATAACATTTAAACCTCTAATATTCTGCCTGTTTCTAAGCCACTTGAGACAGCCTCTTATCACATGCTTTTTTATTAGCTTTTCACAACAAGAGACTGCTAGTTCATATGGGCCATATAGATAACATTGTGCTCTCTCCCGTGGAGTTGTGCATGACACTACACTAATTGGCTAAAATCCAATTCAATAGATAATAAATAAAAAGCCATGTGATCAGGGGGCTGTCAGAAGAGGATTAGATACAAGGTAATCACAGAGGTAAAAAGTATATTAAAGGGACACTCAAGTCAAAATTAAACTTCAAGATTCAGATACAGCATGCAATTTTAAACAACTTTCCAATTTACTTCAATTATCAAAATGTGCACAGTATTTTTATAATTACACTTTTTGAGTCACAAACTCCTACTGGGCATGTGCAAGAATTCACTGCATATACGTATATGCATTTGTGATTGGCTGATGGCTGTCACATGATACAGGGGCAGTGGAAATAGACATAACTTTGCAATTTATTTAACAAAAATCTACAAATCATTTGAAGTTCAAATAAAGTGCTATTGCATTGTCTTCTTATCATGCATTTATTGATTATGCAAATCTACTGCATTGACTGGTCCTTTAATATAACAGTGTTGATTATGCAAAACTGGAGAATGGGTAATAAAGGGATTATCTATCTTTTTAAACAATAACAATTTTGAAGTAGACTGTCCCTTTAATTATATACATTGAAACATTGATATATATGAATTTGTATTGCTGTTAGGTTGTGCAAGTTCCTTTTTTATTGGGAAGCTTTTTTTTGTTTTCTTTGGACCTAAATACCTTTTGGAGTTGTGCATTATATACAGTATATTAGCTAAAAGTACCTGACAGCATTTTAAGTCATTCCTGTCACTTCCATAATTTGTAAAAATGTAATTGGCTGGACAATATTGCTTATTATTGCCTTAAATCCACAGATTTCAGGAAACCTCACAGTGCCTTGGATTACTGAGTGCTCCAGAAAAAGAACAGTAAGTGCTATTTATTTTCAGCCTAATGAAAATAGTATGTTCTTTTATTAGAAATACCAGAGCCTTGGACTTTTGCTAAAGAGCAACTTGGAATCATGTAAACATGCACATAACCCCAAAAGATTTGATGCCATATTATTGCAAAAACTTTAATAGTAAAAAACCCTTAATTGTTTTATGCATATGTATCTTTTTGTTCAGTTCATTGGCGAGCTAGCAAAGGTGCTGTTTATGACCAAGAATCAACTGACATGTTGAAATTAATGTGGAAAATAGGATTCCTCTCTTCTATTGGATATTACCCTCAAAGCCTCACTTATAGTTCTTGTTTGCATTTAATTTATATCCACTTTGTAAGGCACTCAGCTTGGATACTTAGCACAATAATATGAATTATGTCTAGTCTATTTGGACCTTTCTGATCTTGTCTGAAGCATCATTAGTTTTTAAGTATTTGTCCATTCTATCTTCTTTCCATTATACTTTATTATAATTATGAAAATTGTTGGCTTTCCAATTCCTGTTAAAAGTGGAAGTGCAGACTGCAAACTTAAGTTATATTCCACTCAGTCATTGGTTGCACACCCTAGAGATTTATTTATAGCTGTCCCTAATTGGCCTCATCAGAGAAGGAAACCTAGGTTACATCATGGGGGTGCCCATTACTTTATGGACACTACAATTGTTAACTTATTTTTTCAATATTTAAACAACTAATCTAAATTTTAAAGTGAATGTAAATGTTGATGCTAAAGTGTCCAGTTTTAAAAAATTTGATTAAAAACAGGGGCACTTTAATTCATCAAAATTTACATTTCTCTCCTGTTGTGAAAAAATACTTGTTTTTTAAACAAGCCATTTCTGACATCAGAAATGATGGATCGGTCATCCTCCAATCACGGCTCCCCCTCCGAGGGAATCAGTGTCTGATTGGAGGAAGCCGGATTCATCATTTTAGACCCAGGAAGAGGCTTGCGGAGGAAGCTGGAGCTGCTGTGAAGATTAAAAGGTAAGGTTTTTTTTTTCACAATAAAGTGCCCCTGTTTTTAATAAAATTTTTAAAAACCGGGCACTTTAGCATCAAAATTTACATTCACTTTAACTATGCATATAATGTTTCATTATTTATTTTGCAGCCTTTTGTAAAATACATCTAAAAATGTGTTTGTTTGACTTTCTCCCGAGGGAGGCTTGAGTTAATATTTTAAGGCTATTTATGTGAGCTTTTGTTTACTTTTCCCTCCCTCTCTAAGCTTCTATGGTGTCACATGCTTTTAAAAGGTGGATTATCAGTTTTGCATCAAAAATCATAATAGGCAAATCATTCTTTGCAATATTATTTAAGTTGGATCAGTGCTAAACCACCTTAAGGGAATACAAGAGTGCAGGCTACCCCAGTCTGCACATGTGCAACAGAGTTTGTGCTGTATCTGAATATTTGTTTGTGATTGGCTAGCAAGGGTTCTTTTGTTCTGGGGGACAGGGAAATCAGTAAAAAGAAGAAAAAACAAACTCATTTGACAAAATAAAGCTGCAGTTTTCATTGCAAAACTATTCTAATATATGACGGTTTATAGTCATGTAGTTTACAGTTTGTGTTTAGTGTCCCTTTAAGCCAGGGATGGGGAACCTTGGCACGACTGATGTTTCAGAACTTCATTACCCATGATGCTTAGGCACTCTAAAGTCCAGTTGAGCATGGGAAATGTAGCTCTGAAACATCTGGAGGGCCAAGGTTCCCCATCCCTGTTTTAAGCTATCACTGTATTTTTTTGATGTGTGCAGGCTCTGAAACTATCTTTTCACATTTCTGAAACTTCAGATTTACTATTAAACAGTATGAAACTTTGCTAGTATGTCTTTACCTTTAAATCATTCCCGGATTAGGCACATACTCTTTAGTTTTAAAGTTAGTTAGTAGATATGCAGATGAACTATTTTCAATTAAACTTTTTTTTAAATCTCAGTTGTCATCTTTTTTGCGTGACAATTTTGTTCTATTACTTTCGTGACATGTTGTGTTGCTTTATCATACTGTAAAGCGAATGACACATTTAGTAGGGCAGTGTTTCATATTCTGCATCTAGTGTCTTTATCACATAGATTGGGTGGGGAGGCCTTAAGAGATTACACATTTGATTGATCTGAAGCACATAGTGTGAGTTTGGAGCTTGTTCTACTGCAGCTCATTTTGTAGTGATGGATCAGTTTGAAGTGAATTATACTAAAGCAAGCTATATATTCAAGGGCTCCCCACAGTGACTACTGGGAAGAGCGTTCATTGCTGCTCATTTGATCAGACTCCCCATGAGGAAGTGGAGTATGATCATAGAACAGCTTGTGAAACACCAGTGAGACGCTTGTTCGTTGAGAGGCTGTAAATTATTAGTAAGAGAGCATGTTGGTGTGTCTGGATCATCTTATGAGAAGTCCTAGTAGCATTGCTGATTTATAGTATGATAATTTAAGTTCCAGGACTACTTAAAAAGACAGTAAGCATATTGCGATTCTAATTTAAACTGTTTAATTATATGTGTTAAAAATACATTGCAATATATTATTATTTATTTTGCCCCATTTTTCTGTAATTTAAGTCTGAAAATTAAGAGTTTCACAATTTTGAGGACTGACTGTGCACCTGGCAGGCTTCTTCACCAGATCTGTTTCTAACTGGCTTCAGCAGAGATGATAAGACAAGAACTGCAAAACAATGGAGAGTTTGGTAGCATAATGACAATGGATAGTCTTGTCTATTTCACTAACAACTCATCCCCAAAAGGCAAGTGGTGGGTGGAGGTTAATAAAAAACAATTGCAGCAAACAAGATTGCATTCCAAACAGAACCAACACCTTACAGTTATTTAGCTCCGACATTCCTCAATGGTTTCTCATGGTAACTTCTATATATGCTTTCCCCATTTAGTTTTTTTGTTTTTCCAAGAAATTATGCTTTATACCATCATACCTTCCCTGTCTTAACTTTATTTATTACACCCCTGTGTAGCTCTGTGGAATCTGCTATATGACAAATAAAGATATGATATTGTATTATCCGGTCCAACGTAAGATGATAAAAAAAAAAACAATAGCCAATCAGCATCAGCAGTGCTGAGGTAATGATTTGCCTTTGCTGTGATTTAATTTCATTCATTTCACTTTACTTAAACTTAATAGGAAAATAACATGACAGTGCCGGCACATAAAAGATGAACAGTCCATAGCTTGTCCCAGGACAAGCATCCTAACTGGCTACTTAAAGTTTCTTTACAGTGGGGTGTGATTCCTTTTTCTTCTATAAGGTACGACGAGTCCATGGATTCATCCTTTACTTGTGGGATGTTTTCCTCCTGCTAACAGGAAGTGGCAAAGAGCACCACAGCAGAGCTGTCTATATAGCTCCTCCCTTAGCTCCACCCCCAGTCATTCTCTGCCTACTAGGAAGGGTAAAGTGAAAGAGGTGATAAAATATTAGTTTTTAATTTCTTCAAGCAAGAGTTTTTTGTTTTAAATTGTACCGGTGTGTACTATTTACTCTCAGGCAGCAGATGGATGAAGACTTCTGCCTGGAGGATGATGATCTTAGCATTTGTAACTAAGATCCAGTGCTGTTCGCACAGAGGCTGAGAAGTACAAGAAACTTCAGTGTGAGGAACGTTTTCATGCTATATAGCAGTGAGGTATGTTCAGTCATTTTTTCTGGAGAGACTGTGTATTTCAGAAAGGCTGACAGTATCCCCATGAGGGTAAGGGTAAGCAGTAATCCTAAGAGCTATAGACAGGCATTACTAAGCTTTAACCCCATATTTACTATCCCTGAGGGCAGGTAGGCGCCACAGCAGGGCTGTGGAAGGTGCTGGGGGTGTTTTTTTCCGGATTTAGGCCTCATTTCAATTCGGTTTGCACATTAAAGGGTTAAATGTTAAATTTCCTTGTGGGGCAAACTTAGCTACATATATTGAGTCTGCTTGCAAAAATTTGGAAAATTTGGTGAATTTTAAGGCAGTTTTGCAGAACGTGTATGCTTTTTTTCTCTTAAAGGCGCAGTACCGTTTTTTTAAGATTGTTATTTTTTTCACTAAATAAAGTGTTTTCATGCTTGTTTGTAGTCATTACTAGCCTGTTCAACATGTCTGACATTGAAGAAAGTCATTGTTCAATATGTTTAGAAGCCATTGTGGAACCCCCACTTAGAATGTGTCCCTCATGCACTGAAAGGTCAATAAATTGCAAAGAACATATTTTAGCTACTAAAAGTATGTCACAGGATGATTCTCAGTCAGAAGGGAATCAGGTTATGCCATCTAATTCTCCCCAAGTGTCACAACCATTAACGCCCGCACAAGCGACGCCAAGTACTTCTAGGGCGTCTAATTCTTTCACCCTGCAAGATATGGCCGCAGTTATGAATACTACCCTTACAGAGGTTTTATCTAAGCTGCCTGGGTTGCAGGGGAAGCGCAGTAGGTCTGGTGTGAGAACAAATGCTGAGCCCTCTGACGCTTTATTAGCCATATCCGATGTACCCTCACAATGTTCTGAGTTGGGGGTGAGGGTTTTGCTGTCTGAAGGAGAGATTTCTGATTCAGGAAAGATGTTCCCTCAGACAGACTCAGATATGACGGCTTTTAAATTTAAACTAGAACACCTCCGCTTATTGCTCAGGGAGGTTTTAGCGACTCTGGATGATTGTGACCCTATTGTAGTTCCAGAGAAATTGTGTAAAATGGACAGATTTCTAGAGGTTCCTGCCTACACTGATGTTTTTCCGGTCCCTAAGAGGATTTCGGACATTGTTACTAAGGAGTGGGATAGACCAGGTATTCCGTTCGCTCCCCCTCCTACTTTTAAGAAAATGTTTCCCATATCAGACACCATGCGGGACTTGTGGCAGATGGTCCCTAAGGTGGAGGGAGCTATTTCTACCCTGGCTAAGCGTACAACTATAACTATTGAGGACAGTTGTGCTTTCAAAGATCCTATGGATAAAAAATTAGAGGGTCTCCTAAAGAAAATATTTGTTCATCAGGGTTTTCTTCTCCAACCTATAGTGTGCATTGTTCCTGTAACTACTGCAGCTGCTTTTTGGTTCGAGGCTCTGGTGGAGGCTCTTGAGGTTGAGACCCCATTAGATGATATTCTGGATAGAATTAGGGCTCTCAAGCTAGCTAATTCTTTAATTACAGATGCTGCTTTTCAACTGGCTAAATTAGCGGCAAAGAATTCAGGTTTTGCCATTTTAGCGCGTAGAGCGTTATGGCTTAAGTCCAGGTCTGCTGATGTGTCATCAAAATCTAAGCTTTTAGCCATCCCTTTCAAGGGTAAGACCCTATTCAGGCCTGAACTGAAAGAGATCATTTCAGACATCACTGAAGGGAAAGGCCATGTCCTTCCTCAGGATAAGACAAATAAGATGAGGACCAAACAAAATAAAGGTGGTCCCTCTACCTCTTCCCCTGCTGCAAAGCAAGAGGGGAATTTTGCTCAATCCAAGTCAGTCTAGAGACCTAACCAGACTTGGATCAAGGGTAAACAGACTAAGACGCCCGCTGCTGCCACCAAGACAGCATGAAGGGGTAGCCCCCGATCCGGGACCGGATCTAGTAGAGGGCAGACTTTCTCTCTTTGCTCAGGCTTGGGCAAGAGACGTTCAGGACTCCTGGGCTTTAGAAATCGTAGCCCAGGGGTATCTTCTAGATTTCAAAGATTCTCCTCCAAGGGGGAGATTCCATCGTTTTCAATTGTCTGTAAACCAGACAAAAAGAGAGGCGTTCTTACGCTGTGTAGAAGACCTATATACCATGGGAGTGATCTGCCCAGTTCCGAAAACAGAACAGGGGCAGGGGTTCTACTCCAATCTGTTTGTGGTTCCCAAAAAAGAGGGAACCTTCAGACCAATTTTAGATCTCAAGATCCTAAACAAATTCCTCAGAGTCTTATCCTTCAAGATGGAGACCATTCGGACTATTTTACCAATGATCCAGGAGGGTCAATATATGACCACCGTGGACTTAAAGGATGCGTATCTACACATCCCTATCCACAAAGATCATCACCAGTTCCTCAGGTACGCCTTTATGGACAAGCATTACCAGTTTATGGCTCTTCCCTTCGGGTTGGCCACAGCTCCCAGAATTTTCACAAAGGTGCTAGGGTCCCTTCTGGCGGTTCTAAGGCCGCGGGGCATAGCAGTGGCGCCTTATCTGGAAGATGGGTGGAAGGTGAACGTAAAAAAAGAGTTAACTTATCCATCTCACAAGAGTTCCATTCCTGGGAACTCTGATAGATTCGGTGGACATGAAAATTTTTCTGACGGAGGTTAGGAAATCAAAGATTTTAACCACCTGCCGAGCTCTTCATTCCATTCCTCAGCCGTCAGTGGCTCATTGTATGGAGGTAATCAGACTAATGGTAGTGGCAATGGACATAGTTCTGTTTGCATGCTTGCATCTCAGACCACTGCAACTATGCATGCTCAAACAGTGGAATGGGGATTATGCAGATTTATCTCCTCAGATAAATCTGGATCAAAAGACCAGAGACTCTCTTCTTTGGTGGTTGTCACAGGATCATCTGTCCCAGGGAATGTGTTTCTGCAGGCCAGCATGGATCATAGTGACGACGGACGCCAGCCTATTGGACTGGGGTGCAGTCTGGAATTCCCGGAAAGCACAGGGTTTGTGGACTCAGGAGGAGGCTCTCCTCCCAATAAATATTCTAGAACTGAGAGCGATATACAATGCGCTTCAGGCGTGGCCTCAGCTGGCTTCGGCCAGATTCATAAGATTCCAGTCGGACAATGTCACGACTGTAGCATATAGCAATCATCAGGGGGAACAAAGAGTTCTCTAGCGACGATAGAGGTTACCAAAATAATTTGATGGGCAGAGACTCACTCTTGCCATCTATCAGCAATCTATATCCCAGGAGTGGAGAACTGGGAAGCGGATTTTCTAAGTCATCAGACTTTTCATCCGGGAGAGTGGGAACTCCATCCGGAGGTGTTTGCACAATTGATTCAGCAATGGGGCACACCAGATTTGGATCTGATGGCGCCAAACTTCCTTGTTACGGGTCCAGGTCAAGGGATCCTCAGGCAGTACTGATAGATGCTCTAGCAGTACCCTGGTCGTTCAACCTGGCTTATGTGTTTCCACCATTTCCTCTCCTTCCTCGTTTGTTTGCCAGAAACAAGCAGGAGAGAGTTTCTGTGATTTTGATAGCACCTGCGTGGCCACGCAGGACTTGGTATGCATACCTGGTGGACATGTCATCTCTTCCACCATGGACTCTGCCACTGAGACAGGAGCTTCTGATTCAAGGTCTGTGCCAGCATCCAAATCTGAAAATTTATCATAAGATATGGCGTAAATATCTTTATTGGTGCTAATCCAAAAGCTACTCATGGAGTAAGATCATGATTCCTAGGATTTTGTTCTTTCTCCAAGAAGGATTGGGGAAGGGGCTATCAGCTAGTTCCTTAAAGGGACAGATATCTGCTTTATCAATTCTACTGCACAAGCGTCTGGCAGATGTTCCAGACGTTCAGTCGTTCTGTCAGGCTTTAGTTAGAATCAAGCCTGTGTTTATACCTGTTGCTCCGCCATGGAGTTTGAATTTAGTTCTTAAAGTTCTTCAAGGGGTTCCGTTTGAACCTATGCATTCCATAGATATTAAGCTTCTATCTTGGAAAGTTCTGTTTTTAGTTGCTTTCTCTTCGGCTCAAAGAGTTTCTGAATTATCTGCATTGCAATGCGACTCGCCTTATCTTGTTTTCCATGCTGATAAGGTGGTTTTGCGTACCAAACCTGGATTCCTTCCTAAGGTTGTTACTAATAGGAATATCAATCAGGAAATTGTTGTTCCTTCTCTGTGTCCTAATCCTTCCTCTAAGAAGGAGCGTCTGTTGCACAACTTGGACGTGGTTCGTGCTTTGAAGTTTTACTTGCAAGCAACCAAAGATTTCCGTCAAACATCTTCTTTGTTTGTTGTCTATTCTGGAAAACGTAGAGGTCAAAAAGCTACGGCTACCTCTCTTTCTTTTTGGCTGAAAAGCATCATCCGTTTGGCATACGAGACTGCTGGACAGCAGCCTCCTGAAAGGATTACAGCTCACTCTACTAGAGCGGTGGCTTCCACATGGGCTTTTAAAAATGATGCTTCTGTTGAACAGATTTGTAAGGCTGCGACTTGGTCTTCACTTCATACCTTTTCCAAATTTTCCAAATTTGATACTTTTGCTTCTTCTGAGGCTATTTTTGGGAGAAAAGTTCTTCAAGCAGTGGTGCCTTCTGTTTAACCATCTGTCTTGTCCCTCCCGTTCATCCATGTCCTGTAGCTTTGGTATTGTATCCCACAAGTAAAGGATGAATCCGTGGACTTGTCGTACCTTATAGAAGAAAAGTAAATTTATGCTTACCTGATAAAATTAATTTCCACGGCCCGCCCTGTCATTTTAAGACAGATTATATTTTTTGATTTTAAACTTCAGTCACCTCTGCACCTTGTAGTTTCTCCTTTTTCTTCCTGTACCTTCGGTCGAATGACTGGGGGGTGGAGCTAAGGGAGGAGCTATATAGACAGCTCTGCTGTGGTGCTCTTTGCCACTTCCTGTTAGCAGGAGGATAATATCCCACAAGTAAAGGATGAATCCGTGGACTCGTCGTACCATAGAAGAAATTAATTTATCAGGTAAGCATAAATTTACTTTTTACATAGCGATGTTCAGGTGATATTTTCTAGTCGGTTTTTTACAGCTATGCTGCATCACTTTCATGTGCTTCAACATTTTGGTATCATGTCCCTTTAAATAACTCCTTCACTACCGGGACTTTCAGAGAAATAGAGCCTTGTTTTTTTAATTACCTGTCAAAACACTATTTGTTCAGAAATAGCAGACTTGCCATTGCTTTTTGGTAATTAGAATGCCGCTAACTGCCACACTTCTATTATTACCAGCAGTGAAGGGGTTAATCAAGTAGCTTGTAAGGTTCATTTTAGCTTTCGTGTAGAGATCACCCTCCCACCCCCTGATCCCTACCTGATCCCTCCCAAAAAGCTCTCTTCCCTCCCTCACACCCCCTGGTCACCATCATATTGGGTACTGGTAGACAAATATTAAGTTTTAAGACAAATTTTGTTTTAAATTATTTTTTTGTTTTATTTTTTGCAGTGTAGGATCTCCCTTACCCTCCAACCTCCCTGAGCCCTCCCAAACAGCTCTCTATCCCTCCCCCCTCTAACTAGTGTCCGCCATCTTAGGTACTGGCAGCGGTCTGCCAGTACCTATAAATTACCTAAATATATATATTTTTTAAATGTTTTTATATTTTCTGTAGTGTAGTGGTCCCCCCTCCCATCATCGTTGGTTTGGGACCCCATCCCACCTTTTTTTCTGTAGTGTAGCTCCCCATCCCTCTTTCTCCCTTTATTTTTTTTCCTGCAGTGTAGGGCCCTCTCACTCCCTGCCCTCTGCTGCTGGACTGCCCATCCGCCTCTAGGGTTGCCACCCATCCCTTAAAATACGGAATTGTCCGTATTTGAGAATAAAATAGCGCGTCCCGTTTTGAATCAATACGGGACAGGGTTTGTCCAGTATTTTCTTCAATGCAGCATCCTATGCAAATCATCCCATCCGCATTCTGTGAAGACTTGTCCTATTCTGCCCTTGATTGGGCAATACTCACTGCCATTGTTGGTTTGATTGGTTTGTTTCAGGTTCACGGCCAATCAGAGTCAGACTCTTGGCGGAGAGTCAATTTGAAAAAATGGCAGAGGCAGCTCCAGATACCCCCCCCTTGTCCAGCTCTGAAACAAAAGCGGATGCAAAAGTACAGATGAGAGTGGGAGGAATCAAATACTTGACTAGAAAGTGTCAGAGGAAATGAGTATCAAGCCAATTGCACAATTTGTCGGCGAGTGTTCTCTGTGGCGCACGGTGGCCTGTCAGATGTGCAACAGCATACCTCAGGAGACCAACATTCCCACAATGCTAGAGCTCACAAATCAGAGCACCGTCTCACAGTTATTCATACCTCAATCCTGAGGCAGATAGTGTAAGTTTAGTCACCTCAATAACTTTCTGGTTGATTACGTTAGATTTCATAGGCTGCCTATTTGTTAAGAAATAATGTTTAAAATGTAAATGAATCATGTTATGGTATGATTTGTTTATTAAGGTTAAGGTGTACAGTCAGACACATAAACATTATTTTAATAAGGGATAAGAGAGATACAGGTATACCCCGCTCATACAGCGGGTTAGGGACCGGAGCCCCGCTGTAAAGTGAAAACCGCCTTAAAGTGAAACAAGGGGGTTTTAGCTTTCTTTTCACTTGCCAGTGTGTTTAAAAACTTAAAAACATGTTTAAACTAACATATATTAGGCGAGCAATAGTGCTATGTTTAGTTTAACACTAGCACAGCACAGTATTCAATAAATACTGTACCTGTAAAATAGTGACAATTAATGTAGTAAAATGTGACAGGCTATAACACTGAAACACAGATTGCACTGTAATGCTGTAAACAGAGTGAACTGCGCATAACAAAATGGTGCCAGTCACTTTTCTTGCAATCTCACAATGATTACAGCACTGTTTCAAAATCCTTGGAGGTTGAACTTCAGCTCCACAAAGCGCTGTATTAGCGAAGCGCTGTAAAGTGAAGCGCTGTAAAGTGAGGTATACCTGTATATTTAATGCATAATAACAATATGGGGCGCAATCCGATATACGGCGTAGTTTGCGGCGCAAGCGAGGGAACCCGCGTTGCCCGCAGTTTCAGCTCGCAACTCGAGCTATCCAATATACGGCGCCGTCAGATGCTAACGTGCCGTAAGTCGGATAAACCAGCGATGTCCAGAAATCTGTGCAAGTACAAATTTCTGGCGTCGCCAGTGACTTGCGCCACGTTAGAAACTGCCGGCGCCTACAAAACCTGACTAAAGTATGAAATCACCCGCACTGTCTAACACGCCTCCTAAACCTAGCCCGACACGTCTAACCCTCTAACCGCTATCCCCCCTCACTATCCTAATAATAAAAAAGTTATTAACCCCTAAACTGCCGCTCCCGGACCCCGCCGCCACCTAATAAAGTGATTAACCCCTAAACCGCCGCCCCAGGACCCCGTCGCCAGCTATATTAAATCTATAACCCCCTAAAGTGAGCCCCTAACACGCCGCCATCTACCTTACCTACCCCCTAAAGTGAGCCCCTACCCCGCCGCCATCTACCTTACCTACCCCCTAAAGTGAGCCCCTACCCCGCCGCCATCTACCTTACCTACCCCCTAAAGTGAGCCCCTACCCCGCCGCCATCTATTTTAAAATTATTAAACCCTAATTTAATCCCCCTACCCCGCCGCCATCTTTATTAAATTATTTAACCCCTAAAATACTAAACTATCCCTACCACTAAACCTAAGTCTAACCCTACAAATAGCCCTGAAAAGGGCTTTTTGCGTGGCATTACCCCAAAGTAAACTGCTCTTTTGGCGGGGCTTTGTCACAAAGTAATCAGCTCTTTTGCCTACAATCTAAATCCCCCTATACCGCTGCCACCTATAATAAATGTATTACCCCCTAATCTTATCCCCATACACCGCCGCCACCTATATTAACTATATTAACCCTAATTATATTAGGGTTAATATAGTTAATATAATTATTATATTATATATATTAACTATATTAACCCTAATTATATTATGGTTAATATAGTTAATATCGTTATTATATTATATATATATATATATATATATATATATATATATATATATATATATATATATATATATTAAGTATAATAAACCTATCTAACTCTAACATCCCTAACTAAACTCTTATTAAAATAAATCTAATATTAATATTATTAATGAAAATATTCCTATTTAAATCTAAATACTTACCTATAAAATAAACCCTAAGATAGCTACAATGTAATTAATAATTATATTGTAGCTATTTTAGGGTTTATATTTATTTTACAGGTAACTTGGTATTTATTTTAACTATGTACAATAGTGTAAAGATTATTTTATATAGAATATGGATTACATGTGCAAACTAATATTTAATTAATTATACCACCCAGTCTCACACCAAACCTTGACTCATTAGATTTTCTTAGGAGTTTTGTTTTGCTCATTGACTGGGGGATGACAACTTAGTCATAGGCCTAGATAGGGAAATCTGAGATTTGAATCCCAAATTTAGATCCCTATAAATCACAATAGTTTAAGTTGTTATATTTGTATTGTAGTTCTGTTTTGAAATATATAACACTTCAACAAGTAATTCCAAACTGTATTAATACTTAATAAACTGTAGCTTAAGCAGGAGTAATTCTTTGAGTAATTAACTGAGAGCACATGTCAAATGGAGGTGAAATAGTTAAATTCTCAAGTTAGTAAGAAGCAGATGAAATGCATGCTTAGCTGTTAGATTAGCAGAGTAATAAAGCCACAATGAACCTTCTTTACAATTATATTATAATAAACAGTCCATTCATATGCAAGTAAATTCAACACTTCACAGATTCAATGCAAATACAGTCTTTTTTGGTTTGGTAATGAATTGCTGAAAGCATGACTTCAATTAGGCAAGTTGTACTATTTAAAGTCTCATGCAATTATAAGTTGCTGTTAGTAATTACCATAAGTCTTCAGTTAGAAATCCAAAAGGCAGATTCTGTTTTGATATTATAAAAAAGGTTACCGTTACTCCATGTACTTCACTCAAATGCCTGTAACTGACTGCGTCTGATGACGTCACAGGCTCCAGGTACTGTGTGGAATACACTGAATGAGGGAGTAGTGCAGTGCTGCAGACTGGAGAAACTGTTTGCTGGGAGGAACAGTCAAGCTCTGGTTCCTGCTGGAAGTAGATACACTGTTGAAGTAAAAGGTAACAAGATTGAATCAGCCAATCAGATTTTTCTACCTTAATTCCGATTGGCTGATAGAATCCTATCAGCCAATCGGAATTCGACGGACGCCATCTTGGATGACGTCATTTAAAGGTACCTCATTCGTCGTTCAGTCGTCGGCCGGGATGGAGGCTCCGCGTCGGAGGAGCGAAGAAAGAAGATTGAAGATGCTGCTTGATGGAAGATCCTGCCGGATGGAAGAAGACTTTGCTGCCACTTGGATAAAGACATCGCCGGGATGAAGACTTCTTCTTTGCCGCTTGGATAAAGACATCGCCCGGATCGGATGAGGAGTTCGGCCCGGTTGGGTGAAGACAAGGTAGGGAGATCTTCAGGGGGGGTAGTGTTAGGTTTTTTTAAGGGGGTTTGGGTGGGTTTAGAATAGGGGTATGTGGGTGGTGGGTTGTAATGTTGGGGGGGGTGTTGTGTTCTTTTTTTTTACAGGCAAAAGAGCTGTTAACTTGGGGTAAATACCCCGCAAAAAGCCCTTTTAAGGGCTGGTACAGAGCTGGGTATTTTATAATTTAGAATAGGGTAGGGAATTTTTTTATTTTGGGGGGCTTTATTATTTTATTAGGGGGCTTAGAATAGGTGTAGTTAGCTTAAAATTGCTGTAATCTTTTTTTTTTTTTTTTGTAATTTAGTGGGTTTTTTTTGTAATGTAGTTTAGTTTATTTAATTGTATTTTTAGATAGATATTTGTAGTTTATTTAATTTATTGATAGTGTAGGTGTATTTGTAACTTAGGTTAGGATTTATTTTACAGGTAATTGGGTAATTATTTTAACTAGGTAGCTATTAAATAGTTAATAACTATTTAATAGCTATTATACCTAGTTAAAGTAAATACCAAGTTACCTGTAAAATAAATATAAACCCTAACATAGCTACAATGTAATTATTAATTATATTGTAGCTATCTTAGGGTTTATTTTATAGGTAAGTATTTAGATTTAAAAGTTAATATAAATACTATAGTAACTATATTAACTATATTAACCCTAATATAATTAGGGTTAATATAGTTAATATATATAATGTAATAACTATATTAACTATAATATACTTAGGGTTAATATAGATAATATAGCTGGCGACGGGGTAGGTAGATTAAATTAGGGGTTAATAATTTTAATATAGATGGCGGCGGTGTAAGGGGCTTACATTAGGGGTTAATACTATTAATATAGGTGGCGGCGGTGTAGGGAGGGCAGGTTATAGGGCAAAAGAGCTGTTTACTTTTTGGCAAAGCCCCGCAAAAGGCCCTTTTAAGGGCTGGTAATAGAACTTATTATTTTAGGGATATTAGATTCGGAGTTAATAATATTAATATAGCTGGCGGCAGTATAGGGGGATTAGATTAGGGGTTAATAATTTTTATATAGGTGGCGGCGGTGTAAGGGGTCAGATTAGGGGATAGATAAGGTAGATGGCGGCTGTGTAAGGGGTTCACATTAGGCGATAGATAAGGTAGATGGCGGCGGTTTTAGAGGTTCACATAAGGGGATAGATCAGTTAGATGGTGGCGGTTTTAGGGGCTCACAGTAGGGGGTTAGTTTATGTAGATGGCGGCGGGGTCCGGTAGCGGCGGTTTAGGGGTTAAATACTTTATTAGGGATTGCGGCGGGGGATCGCGGTTGACAGGTAGATAGACATTGCGCATGCGTTAGGTGTTAGGTTTATTTTGCAGGTAGTTTAGGGAGTTACGGGGCTCCAATAGTCAGCGTAAGGCTTCTTACGGCTGCCTTTTGTGGCGAGGTGAAAATGGAGTAAGATTTCTCCATTTTTGCCACGTAAGTCCTTACGCTGTATATTGGATACCAAACTGCGCGGGTTTGGTATACCTGCCTATGGCCCAAAAAACTACGGGCGACGGCAGAAATATACGGGCGTAACTTCTAGGTTACGCCGTATATAGGATACCAAAACTGCGCAGATTTTGGCGTCGCCGGCTTTTGCGGGCAACGATTTTTATCGGATCAAGCCCATAGTGCCTATGTGAAGCAAATAAACAACTTTGTTATGCTTAACCAATTTAAATGATTGCATCCTTCAATACTATAGAATTAACAATAGACTATATAAAATAGATTAACGTGTGTGTGGTTTCACTGTTTGGATGGTGTTATTGCAAACAATGACAACTATTTTAGCCAAAATCTGTGTTCACACCACCCTATACAATTACTGAAGTTGATTATCAATTTCTGATCCTACTCCCCTGTAGGTTACAGCAGCAGAGTTAACACAGGTATACCACACGGTTAAACACAACCTCAGCTATAACAGTGCTGACTGTGGACACAAGCGCAACAAAAGATTCTGCATGACTCCAAAATCATAAAGAAAATGTCCCTCGGGAGAACTAAGTCAGAAGCAATGGCCAAAGATGTCCTTGCTCCAAAGGCAGTGGCTGATGTTGTTGACTTCTTAAATGGACACTGAACCCAAATTTTTTTCTTTCGTGATTCAGATAGAGCATGCAATTTTAAGCAACTTTCTAATTTACTATTATCATTTTTTTCCGTTCACTTGCTATCTTTATTTGAAAAAGAAGGCATCTAAGCTTCTTTTTCGGTTCAGACCTCTGGACAGCACTTTTTTATTGGTGGATGAATTTATCCACCAATCAGCAAGAATAACCCAGGTTATTCACCAATAATGGGCCGGCATCTAAACTTACATTCTTGCATTTCAAATAAAGATACCAAGAGAATGAAGATTTGATAATAGGAGTAAATTAGAAAGTTGCTTAAAATTGCATGCTCTATCTGAATCACGAAAGAAAAAATTTGGGTTCAGTGTCCCTTTAACATCAGGTAAACCCCTCCCATTTTCCATACAGATGGATGCATCAAATAAAGGCAACAGGAAGATGTTTCCCCTTGCTGTACAGTATTATAGGCCAGAAACTGGGATCTGCAACAAAATGCTTGATTTTGGAGAGAATGCAGATGAGTTTGCTGCTGGGATTATGGATTACATAGAACAATCCCTTGATAAATTTGGCTTATCGTTAGATCAAGTACGCTTCTGTCTCAGCTGAGTGCATCTCTCTCTCTCTTTTTATATTTATGCAAATTGCTCTTGGGTCTCCCTAAGAGTAAAAGGGGAAACCAGGCGAGCACTACTTGCACACATGCCCTTAGAGAGATGCGACTGCACCTCACTGACGAGGCCCACAGAAGGCCGAAACAATAGTTTGGGGTTGTTGTTTCTCTTGTTCAGAGAGGAATTGCCTGATATTTTGGTGCTGGACTGTCATTGGGCAGGGTCAGACTGATATGCTACAGGATATTTTTTATCTGTGAAGGGGCATAGTGTGCTAAAAGAGTATGCACCCTGAATGACACCCTAAAAATGAACAGGCACAGAAGTTTTTCTAGCTTTTGTTCTGTCTCAGCTTAGTGCATCTCTCTCTCTTTTTATATTTATGCAAATTGCTCTTGGGTCTCCCTAAGAGTAAAAGGGGAAACCAGACGTGGACTCCTTGCACACATGCCCTTAGAGAGATGCGACTGCACCTCACTGACGAGGCCCACAGAAGGCCGAAACGATTGTCTGGGGTTGTTGTTTCTCTTGTTCAGAGAGGAATTGCCTGGTATTTCGGTGCTGGACTGTCATTGGGCAGGGTCAGACTGATATGCTACAGGATATGTTTTCTCTGTGAAGGGGCATAGTGTGCTAAAAGAGTATGCACCCTGAGTGGCACCCTAAAATGAACAGGCACAGAAGTTTTTCTAGCTTTTATTCTGTCTCAGCTGAGTGCATCTCCCTCTCTTTTTATATTTATGTCCCTCAATCCAGCCATCTCCCGGCTTATGCAATCCTGGACTGCTCTCAGGTCTTATTTCATCAGCCTGGGGGAAGAGTGTCCCAGACAGATCAGAGCTTTGTTAAAGCTCAGTGAAGCCTCAACTGAGGAAGATGCTGATAATAAGGAAGTTTACCTTGTGTTCTCCAATAACATCCTCTCCCTCTTTGAGGATGCTGTAAAGAAGCTGGAAAATGATTCAACCACCTGTGTTGAGTAATATTCCATCATGTCTACCTTCAAGCAAAAAATCACACAGAGAAGAGAAGACCAGTTTTATGGCTGCAGCATCTTTTCCCACTTGATGCAGACAGGACAAGGGCAGATTTCACAGCATTTCTCAACACAGCAATCTCATACATTGAGAAATGGTTTGCCTTTTCAGAGGACAACTGGCTGTTCTCCCTGCAACCTCTCTCTGCACCATGGCATGCTTTACTTCAGCGTCACTGAGAGGATCACTTATAAGCTCAACCTAATCCAAAAAAGTCAGCATGGATGAACTTTATGATGAATGCACCACAGCAAATAGCATTCTGAAGGGGCTCAGAGAAGGTGCAGAGGATGAATGGAAGTCCAAAGACGTGTTTGCCAGGTGGATGGCTCTCTTTCAAGTAGCTAACCTGCCTAACATGCTGTCCATCATCAGCCACATCTTAAGTATCCCAGCATCCACTGGTTATGTGGAAAGGATATTTTCCAGAATGACCAACAAATGGAGTGATAGCAGGAACAGGTGCTCTATGAACTCATTAGGAGTGAGCTCTCAACTTTGAGCAATGCTGTTCAGAGTTTTACTGTAGCTGTTTGAAAGACAAACAGCTTCTCAGTGCTGCACAGAGTGACAAGAAGTACAAGTAGGCTTGACATGCTCCAATACTGCACACTTCTACTTTTGGTCCACTGATGTTATCATGTTCATGATGTTCATGGAAGATCCTTTGCAAGTCTCCTACACTATATATTTTTTTTCCAATAGACTTTTTTGAGTATCAAAGCATTTGTTTAATTTAAAGTTAATACGTTTTGGATCTGTTAATTTAATAAATAAATAAAATATGGTTCACATCTCACAAGTTCCTCCAAAAGCCTATTTTTTTGTGGTCTCACTGTCAAACTTTGTTGGCCTATGTTTAGTATCGTCATAGCTGTGTATTCAGATATGACGATATGACCACTTAAGTTGTGATAGAGAGAGACTGCATCTGTTCACACTGATTTCAATAGCAGATATCCTTTTACAATGTCATTGTATCAATCTTAATATTTTTATGAAAACATGTTTTAAGTTGTGATTTACCTCCCCTGGCACGTCATCGGGTCTGTAGTCATCATTGTAGCCCTGAGGGGTATGGCCCCCAGTGCCGCAGGCGTCCCTTATTTTTCTGTATTGAAGGTGGCAACCCTACCTGCCTCCTACACCTCCCACCGGCACCAGAAGATGATCGTTACAGATAGTGACACACACAGTGATCGCGCTCCGGTTCCATATGCAGGCTGATGCCCTGAGCTCAATAATTTAACAGCCGAGACTGCTGGAGCTTCCCGCGCAACGAATATATACATTGCATTGGGTTAAGGGGTTAATAAACAAATGAAATAATAGAACAGCTAAAATGTTTTAGCCTTTTAAGAGACATTAAAGGGAGTTTCTAGCCATTTTCTATATTATATGATTAGACAAACATTTATTCCATAGTGATCTATTAATCTATTTTCTCTTTTGCAGTGTTTTTTTAAGAACACTTTAAAATAAAATATCTTCGCTGCCATTAGAAATAAGTCTAATAAAATAGAGCGTATGGATGACTGACCTCTATTGCAGTACATGTGTACCTCTGCCTGCTTGTCACTCCCATAACTTTGAAATTGTGCACGTTTATGAAATTGTGAAATCCACCAATCAAAAGCTGACTCTTCCTCTATTTGAGTGCACTACTGAGCCATAGTAACAGAACCTTGGCGTCTAGCTGATAATATAATAAGAGCTGCAGGTAGTGTATGTGTTTAGATTTATTTTGTTATTCAGCCTGTTTAGTCATGTGTTTTCCAGACATGCTTTAACAATATTTTATTTTAAATTCTTTTTATTTCTTTTTCCACATAAAGGGCTAGATTACAAGTGACGCAGTATTTTTATTTTTAGTGATCGTGAAAACTCCAGTAGAGGTTAACTTTTTGCGCAAGTCGGGTTTCGTTCATATTACAAGTTTAAAAAAAATCTTATTTAGCGCTAGCATTAATTCAAATAGCGTGAGAAACCTAACTTAAGTTTCCGCATGCGCGTGAATGTATTCCCCCATAGAAATGCATAGACAAAAGAAAGTGGGAAAAAAACTAACACCCGAGTATAATGTTTTCATCTACTTAATGGCAAAGGGCTATGATGCACTTATACATATGTTTATAAATTTGTACATATATATTAATGTTTTTATATGTGTATATATGATTATAAATACATATATACACATACAAATAAATGTTTTATATATATATATATATATATATATATATATATATATACACACACATATAAATACATCTTTAGCTATGTATATGTCTCAATGTTAAAGCCATTTGCCTTTTTTTTCCCTAACACCTGAGATCTCATATCTTTGAGCCCTTATAACTTTTGTGTGCAATATATTTTGTAATACTTTTAATTAGACAGTGTTAATATGAGTGTGACTGTAATGTAATTTTTGAAGGATTGAAGCGTAAATGGCAATTGCCCTAGCGCAATCTGGAATTTGCTCCACTTTTAATATCAGCGGAATGAAAATGGCTTGCAAAAACACAATTACACTAGCGCAAAACCGTTTGTGCCTCACTTGTGATCTAGCCCAAAGAGTTCTGTATAAATGATACATGCTTAGAGTATTTAAAACCACGACTTGTGGTCCAACATTCGTGCTCAAGATGTGATAGCAGAACTGGCAGCAACTTGTTGCTATAGGGCACGTCTCTGGTCCTTAAGGGCATGACGACCAGTGTCGTACAGGGTACGGCGCTGGTCGTTAAGGGGTTAAGAAATGAAATTCATTCATGTGGATTCCAATTTTGGCTGGAACTTCCCTTTAAATCCATCAGTAATTGTATATATAAGCTGTATCTAAATAGTTACACTAAATTTTTGGTCTCTTCAGATTAAATCAATCTAAGATTAATGTCTTAGACATAAATCAGTATACTATGCTAAAGCTTAATAAACACTTTGTTGTTTAATAAATATGTTTATTTATTATGTTTATTTATAGTGCTTTGTTATTTTCTTCCCCTACAGTTTGGAGATTATTCTTGGCAGTTATAAATACAATAGTATTTGTTCTTTGTAGATAACATTAGTTTATTGAGCTACTTTCTCAGGCTTCCCATCCACTAAATCAGGCCACGCTTAGGATAGATCTCCTCACCCTCCCGCTGTTTAAAGGAAATTCAGAAACAACAGGGATACAAGAGTAAACCTTTTAAAAGACTGTCAACAGCTTTTTCCTGCATCTTGCATTTTAACTAGGGTTAAGCATTTTATTCTTCATGTACATCTTGCACTCAACAGCATTGTTATAAAGATTGGTATGAGTACTTTTTATCAATGACAAAAACGTGTAAAATTAATCGCTTGTTAATAATTTGGTATTTGTGTGTCTCTTTATGTAGATATGTTAGTAACCACCCATGTAATCCTTTACTTCAGTTACTAAAAGTGGGAAGATTTACTCTCCTCTTTAAATTCCTCTATTGATTTTATTTTACTTTCTCCATTGAGACCCATCCCATGATGCCGGGGCTTCATTATTCGCATGGTGACATCATGCGCAATGGCGTGATGGCGTCACCGTGCAACTTTATTTAAAATTAACAATGGACAATATAGGGAAATGGGGGCATGCTGCTTAGAAGCCTGTATCTCAGGCATCTAAGCAGCTACAGACCCCCCCAAAATATATATATTTAAAAAAAGCAATGGGAAATGGCTTAGCAGCCAAAGGGTTAAAATTGTATGTTCTAATCTATTCAAATCACAAAATAACATTTTGGGTTTCCTGTCCCTTTAAAGTGAAGGTCCATTTTGATGAATTAGTGCCTGGTTTTTATTAAAACTATTAAAAACAAGGGCACTTTAATTCATCAAAATTGACATTTCACTGTTTTCTTCAAAAACTTACCTTTTAATCCTTGCAGCAGCTCCAGTGATTTCCCCCGGCTGTCGGAAGCCTCTGCAGACTTCAGAAATGACGAATCAGGCTTCCTCCAATCACAGCTTCCCCCCCAGGGGAATCTTGGCCTGATGCAACGCTGTGATTGGAGGAAGCCGGATTCATCATTTTGGACCCGCGAAAACGGCTTGTGACGGGCGGAGGAAGTGCTGGAGCGGCATTCAGGATTAAAAGGTAATTTTTTAAAGAAAACAGTGAAATGTCAATTTTGATGAATTAAAGTGCCCTTGTTTTTAATAGGTTTATTAAAAACCGGGCACTAATTCATCCAAAATGGACCTTCACTTTAAGGGAAGCAAATATGTCTCTTCTTAGTTTTGATATTGCATACTACCCAGTTCTTTTGGAGTGTCACTGATGCTCTTTTAGAACAATCTAAATATCTATCTAATGCTGCTACCTGGGCTTTAGATTTATGCTGACACCTACTTGGGCTCTAAACATAAAGGGACATTAAAGTGGAAAAATTACACACACTAATTTGTTCTAAATTGACACAGCTGTGCGACTACCACTGCTCATTGGGTGATTGTCAGTTTCCCCTCTGGATGATCAGCGCTTTACAGCTATGGAGGGGTACTTTAACTATGCGATTAACCCCTTGCAAGGGTTAAAAACCATAGCATGGCAGAGTCGATAGTTATAAAGTATTTCATTGTTCCACTTAACAAATCCCTGGTTTGAAAGCTAATGGACGAGATACCTTGTGTGATTGACTCACTCATGTGCATTGCTATCTCTTCCACAAAGGATAGCTAAAGAATTAAGTAAGATAATAGAGCTAAATTGTAATGTTTAAAATTGTATTCTCTATCATGTCCCTTTAATATTAAATTGGTATGTAACATTTTCATCGGATATTAATGATTCAGATAGAGCCTGCAATTTTAAGCAACTTTCCAATTTACTCCTATTATCAGTTTTTATTTATTTATTCTCTTGCTATCTTTATTTTAAAAGCAGGAATGTAAAGCTGAAGAGCCGGCCCATTTTTTGGTTGAGAACCTGGGTTATGCTTCCTTATTGGTGGCTAAATGTAGCCACCAACAAGCAAGCTCTATCTAGGGTGCTGAACCTAAAATGGGCCTAAGATTTAAATTTCTGCTTTTTAAATGAAGATAGCAAGAGAACTAAACAAAAAATTGATAGGAGTAAATTAGAAAGTTGCTTAAAATTGCATGCTCTATCTGAATCATTAAAGAAACAAATTTGGGTTTAGTATCCCTTTAAGCATGTCTTTATCAAGAGTATTGTTTTTAAGACAAACAAATGATTATTTATGTACTGTTAAACTATCAATAAGATAACACATATCAACAACCAATTTGTTTTAAATGGATTCCTGTTATTAGTAAATGTTTCCATTAAGCAGAGCCATATAAACCAAACATACTGAGCAGTAGAATAAAAAATAAAAAAGTAAAAAAATTATTATTTAAATTTTTAAAAAAAAACAAAAGGATTTAGGGGTCTCTAAAGGCACATAAATAAAGATCAAAATTGCCTAGAGACCCCCAAAATACATTTTATAAAAATGAACTTGTTTGTTTTTTAAAAATAAATATTGCTTTAAGTATTATAGCTAAATGATCACCGTGGTAACGAATGTTACTGCAGTGATCACCTAGCTGAGAAATGTTGCATTCCCTTTCACAATACGGACCAATATTATATTTGTAATCCTACGATCACCTGGATAATGTGGTTACAAATTAATAAATGGTAGAGGAATGCTATTTAAAAAAAACCCACACCAATAAATATTTTTATAATCAGTCTTTTAGCGTGCGTGGAACATGAGTAAAACACCCTCTTTACGCAGCTCTCTCCATCTTTCAAAACATCTGTATTTTTACTGCAATAAAAATTATATATGGGACTTTATTAAAGGGACACTGAACCCAATTTTTTTTCTTTCATGATTCAGATAGAGCATTAAATTTTAAGCAACTTTCTAATTTACTCCTATTATCAATTTTTCTTCGTTCTTTTGCTATCTTCTTTTAAAAAGCAGGAATGTGATGCATAGGAGCCGGCCCATTTTTGGTTGAGAACCTGGGTTATGCTTGCTTATTGGTGGGTAGATGTAAGTCTCCAATAAGCAAGTGCTATTCATGGTGTTGGTTCAGTGTCCCTTTAAGGAACCTAATGATGACATGTAGATTGGGTCATACAGGTAGGTAGAGAACCACAAGAGGGCTGTGTTGCAAATGCGGAAGGATTAGAGTGTGTGGAGCAAAAGAGGGATGGTCAACAGTATCAAAGGCTGTGAACAGATCAATGAGGATTAGCAGAGAGAAGTGGCCTTTCGATTTCTGTCTCTGTGGAGTGTTGGGGGCAAAATCCAGATTTCAGTGGGTAAAGGAGGGAGTTTAATGTAAGGAAATGTGATAGACGTGTATAAACTAGCTTTTCAAGAAGGTTTGAGGCAAGGGGAAGTAGTGAAATAGGGCGTTAGTTGGAGGGGGAGGATGGATTGAGGGAAAAATGTGTGTGAGTATAGGGGTAAGGGTAGAAGAGAGCGAGAGGATAAGCTGTGAGGGGATGGGATCAAGGGGACAGGTAGTGAGGTGAGAGGACAGTATAAGGGCAGAAACTTCTTCCTCAGTAACAGGGGGAAAGAGCTGAATTTATGGCTTTTTGAGTTTTGGATGATTGCGAGTTTTTGAGGGGGTTGGAGACTGGTAGTATGTTGAGAGATGATATCATTTCTGGTGGAATCAATTTTGTTATTGAATTGGCTGGCAAAGTTTTAAGCTGAGAGAGAAGTTGTAATAGGAGGTGGGGGTGGGCGGAGAAGAGTATTGAAAGTGAAGATCAGACTTTTTGGGTTTAAAGAAAGAGAAGAGACAATGTAGAAAAGTAATCTTGCTTAAAAAGGTTAAGGGCAGAATATTAGGAGTTCAAGATGAACTTGTAGTGAAAAAAGTCAGCTGAACTTTGAGATTTTCTCCAGTGTCGCTCAGTAATACGGGAACGTCTGCGTAGGTAGCGTGTCAGAGTAGTATGCCAGGGCTGAGGATCAGTGTAGGACTTCTGAGATATGGGAGGAGGGGCCAAACTGTCAAGAACTGATGTAATGGGTGGAATTTTAGTGGCAGATAGATTGGTCAGGGCAGGAAAAAGGAGGAGATGGAAGAGAGTAGAGGTTTGAGAGCTGTTGCTGATGTAGTGATGTAATGCTTTTGTGGAGTTTGGTGTAAGGAGTAGAACGAGGGAGAATTATAGGGAGTTATGTGATGTTGCAAGTGAGGAGATGATGGTCACAAAGAGGAAAAGGAGAGTTTGTGAAGTTTGTGAGAGTGCATTGATAGCTGTACATCAGATCAAGGGAGTGACCATCTTTGTGAGTCAGTCCATTGTGACAGACTAAAAGAAGAATTGAGTTGCAGAAGTTGTTTTTCAGAGGAGGTAGTGGGATTGTCAGCGCTCCAAAAATTTACCAGAGGTCAGACCTCTGGTTAATTTTTTAAATATCCCCCAATTGCCCCCCCCAAAATAAAGTGTTTCTTTTCCTTTTATTAAAAAAATATGAACATCTTTTTTTGTTATAAAATAACTGCACAAAGCAGTTTTATAGGGTTAAAGTTGGCGCAGTGGCGTATTTAGGTTTTGTGCTGCCCTAGTCACTCAAAATTCTGCTGCCCCCCCCCCCCACGCACACACACAATTTAAGGCCATTTTTAGTTATAATATTATTTGCTCGGGTATAACATGACATTATTTTTTTATTTTTCATAGCATTTCCAAAGTAAAAGCTAAGCAAGGCTTACAAAACACACACAAAAATATAAATAAAAAATATATAATATAATTATATATATATATATGTGTGTGTGTGTATATATATATATATATATATATATATATATATATATATATATATATATATATATATATATATATATATAAAAAATCAATAATTGTGTAAGGTGTGTGCACTCTCACCATCAAAACATCAACTGCCAGGGTGCTATAGTGGTAAAAATATGCTGAATCAATAAGCGCTCACTGGTCTTTAGCCATCAGGATTTTCTTTATTAAAGTGACGTTTTGGGACAAAGCACAGTCCCTTCTTCAGACAAATAATGCTTTGAAATGACAAACTTTTATAGACCTATAAAACCCTCCCCCTCAAACAAGCCAATCATGGCTGTCCTAAGTGCAAAAAACATTTGGTGAAATAAACAGTGTATTGATAAGGTGAAACCATATAATAAATAACTGTGAAAGATGCTAACTAGCAGATGCGTGTTAATGGATAGGCCAACAAGGCCGGTGCCTTTGCGGCAGATTTTGGGGGGCGGCATTTTTCAACACTGAGTCACTGACACTACTCTTGATAACGCTGCTGCTTCAGTGCTTTTTAAAAAAACAACAACAATTTTTAACTTTTAACTTTGAGCGGGCGGCTTACCGCACGTGACCTGCTTTGTCGCCGAGGTCACATAACATTTTAAACCAGTTATATACCAGCAATTAATTAGTGTATATTAATGTGTCTCTCAAATGGCTCTTAGGTGATCAAACAGAATTGGAGTTAAAAGAAAAATTATACAGCTGAACAAAAATAAGTTCCCCTGTACAGATGGAACCTTCCAAGAAATCCACACAGCCAATCACCCCCTCATCACGTCCTCACACTTCTCTCTCATGTCAGATCAAAAATGGGTAAAAGGGTAGTTGTCAAACACAGTGTTCACGCCCCTTACAGTATGGTTAGATCGCATCCTCCTGTTTGCCAGGTAAAACATTGATAAATATCCTACGCCACTACCTACTTCATTCATATGATCCACAGATAATTCCTCCTTCCTTCTAAATACCCAGTCTGTGTATAACACACAAGTCACTCCCAAAGGGTGTATCCATACAAACTACTAAACAGAGCGATCAACCAACAACTTACCCATAAATATTGAGTGATCAAAAGATCACCGTTATAGAACTCCTATCGTGCTCACGCTCATATTAACCTAAATCTCCATGTACCCCTCCGATAGAATGTTAAACAATTTCTATCACCAACGAATAGACACGGCTGTCAAATCAATGGCCAATCATTTTCTGATCACTATTGGATACCGCCCAGAATCCTCATGTGTATCCAAACTAGTATCGCCCCTTATGGGCGTGGCTACAAGGCGCTCCTGTAAAAAAAAAACGTAAACAACCCTCTTGTTTTACAAAGTATTTTGCTCAGCGCTCATGTTATCCACCAAATATCGTTCAAAATAATTCAAAAATAAATACAAGTATTCTGTTGATTGACGTCACAGCAAATGGCTATCATTGTTATACTAAATCCCTACCTGAGTTTGTTGCTCCAGACGGACAGTAGTCACTCTCTCTGCCACTCCACTGGATCAGATTCAGTCTGATCTGTCTCCTCTCCTCCCGCTACCGACTCAATCTCACCTCCGTTGCCGCCTGGCCTACTCCCTCAACTTCAAGCCATGATCTGTGGGCGCCGGGCAGCAGATAGTGGAAGCTGACTGGTAACTGGTTTAAAATGTCATGTGACCCCGGCAAGAAAGCTGGTCACGTGCGGTAAGCCGCCCGCTCAAAGTTAAAAGTTAAAAATTGTTTTTTTTTTTTAAAAAAGCACTGAAGCAGCAGCGTTATCAAGAGTAGTGTCAGTGACTCAGTGTTGAAAAATGCCGTCCCCCAAAATCTGTCGCACTAGGCATCGGCCGTGTTGGCCTATCCATGAACACGCCCCTGATTTGGCGGGTGTGGAGTGTTGGAAAAAAATCGGCACTGATAAGTGCCTTTACATTTTGGTCTATGGGGAACTGTGTGTTCCCTGTAAATGTATATGTCAGTGCTTATATACATATATTTAATGTCTTAATATGTGTAAACACACATATAAACACATAAATATATATGTACTGTATATATTTATATAGATATATATTTACATCTGCTGCATGACTTACCCCTCTCGCTGCGCTAGGTTCTCATGCCTTGTCTGACGGCAAAAGAATGAGGCTTCCTTTGGAACATATGGAATCCCACTCTTGTTTGTGCAGTGCTTCCCTTCATTTGTGTGCGTTGGTATTACTAAGTGGACCGAAAGCGATATTTTGTGCTCCACTTGTAATCTAGCCCTAAATTTGTTAAGCACCCACAGATCCATATAACATTTTGTTATAAATAAAACAAAAGAAAACAAAGACAAATGTAGTTATATAACACTATACCCCAGACCAAATTGTCATAGTAATAGTTTTTTTTATGTTATGTTCAAATTATATATATTTATATGTAGTAAAATAAAATATACCTTTTATCTGTTTGTACACATGCATAGCTTTATTTCTTTCCATCCTATCAGTCTTCTTTATAAGCATTTCCACAATTACCTGAGTTATAATGTTAACCTCTGAAACAGATTATTTTAATTGAATTTCCCTGCTATTGCAGCAGTGTGTTAATTGGTTCTTTTCAAGTGTCACTGATCTGTGTAAATAATTGTGAGCTTTTAAGAAGAAACATAAATAGTTTGACAGCATGAAAACATTGATTACCCAGATTAGTATCAAATTAAAGAATACCTTGCTACCTTTCATTGTATAGTAGCTAATTTCCTTACAACATAAGTGTGTTTCATACTGTTTCTGTGAATTATTCAGGAGTAGTCAGCAGATGGATCTCTTATTCCTTATAGACTGAAAATCTCTGTACTGCTGGCTAATACAGCATCTTTCCTTATGCATCACAGACAGAGCATTTAACCCTTCATAGCAAACACATAGTAGATAGTAAGCTCTGGTTGCAACAATATTGTGTTATTAACATGTTGTGTTATTAGCACTGGTCAAGTAAAGCTAGACACATGCAGCCAGCGAGAAATACATCAAAAAATGACAGTTTACGAAAAAACACTTTAAACTGTCGCTATAGTTGAAACATTTCATGCTCTAATTCATTCTCCTGAGCCATACTTTAAAGCATAAAGCACAATAGGGCAATTGATGTGCTTAAAATGCTGGTGCATAAGGCATACTTAAAGGCACATGAAACCCAAAAAAATGTATTTCTTGATTCAGATAGAGCAAGCTATATTAAACATCTTTCCAATTTACTTCTATTACCTAGTTTATTTTGTTCTCTTGGTAATCCTTTGTTGAAAACGTAGGCTGATGTGATTGGCTCACCCGATGTGTCCAGCTAGTTTGCAGTAGTGCATTGCTGCTTCTTCAACAAAGAATACCAAGAGAATAAAGCATTAAAGAATACCAAGAGAATAAAGCAAATTAGAAAACACAAGTACATTGGAAAGTTGAATAAAATTATTGTCTTAATCATTAAAGAAAATGTTTGGATTTCATATTCCTTTAAAGGGACATTAAGCCCAAATTTTTTCTTTCATGATTTAGATAGAGAATACCATTTTAAACAACTTTCTAATTTACTTCAGTTATCTAATTTGCTTCATTCTCTTGATATTCTTTCCTGAAAAGCATATCTAGATAGGCTCAGTAGCTTCTGATTGGTAGCTGCACAAAGATGCCTCATGTGATTGGCTCACCAATGTGCATTGCTATTTCTTTAACAAAGGATATCTAATGATTGCAGAAAATTAGATAATATAAGTAAATTGGAATGTTGTTTAAAATTGTATTCTCTATCTGAATCGTGAAAGATTTTTTTGGGGTTTAATGGCCCTTTAAGTACACTCTTGAAACAGCTATAGCTTTTACTAGAAGCGGTTTTGCTAATATGTGCATATTGGAAACATGCTTCTATAAAAACTGAAATTCTCTGTACATTCCAATTTTTGGTGGGAATGTCCCTTTAAACACAGAGTTGCTAGTGTAAGAAGAATTAGAGCATTTTATTTTTCTACTATAATGGCCCTTTAAAGGGATAGAAAGTTCAAAAATTAAATGTGCATGGTTGCATTTCAATATGAAATAGAAGCATTTTTGCAATATACTTCTATTAGCAAAAATGCTTCTAGTAAAAGTTATTACTGTTTCTGCCGTATATGCACATATCCTGTGAGGGCCTGTGCACCAGTAATGAAACACCACACCTTCTCAGAGGGTCAGCAGTAGCTTGTATGACACAAATTACATCTTCAGAAGCAATACACACTATTGCACAGGACCTCACAGGATATATGCGCATATATAGTGTGAAAAAACAGTAATAACTTTTACTACAAGCATTGTTGCTAGTGGAAGTATATTGCAAAATGCTTATGTTTCAAACTGAAGGGTTTCTGAATTCTTAGCTTTGCAGTGTGATTCTCCTTATCTCATATTTCACGCAGATAAGGCAGTTCTCCGTTTGGTTTTCTTCCTAAGGTTGTTTCGGACAGAAATATTAATCAGGAAATTGTTGTTCCTTCTCTCTGTCCTAATCCTTCTTCTCATAAAGAATGTTTGTTGCACAACTTAGATGTTGTGCAGGCTCTTAAATTCTATCTGCAGGCTACGAAGGACTTTCATCAGTCTTCTGCATTATTTGTTTGCTTTTCTGGAAAACGTAAGGGCCAGAAAGCTACTGCCACTTCTCTTTCTCTCTGGTTGATAAGTATTATTTGTTTGGCATATGAGATTGCTGGACAGCAGCCTCCTGAGAGAATTACAGATCATTCCACTAGGGCTGTGGCTTCTTCTTGGGCCTTAAAGAATGAGGCCTCTGTAGAACAGATTTGTAAGGCTGTGACTTGGTTTTCTTTGCACACTTTTTCTAAATTCTATAAATTTGATACTTTTGCTTCGGCTGAGGCTTCTTTTGGGAGAAAGGTTCTGCAAGCAGTGGCTTCTGTTTAGGTTACCTGTCTTGTCCCTCCTTAATAATCTGTGTCCTCTAGCTTGGGTATTGATTCCCAACAGTAATTGCTGATCCGTGGACTCACCGTGTCTTAAGAAAGAAAACAAAATTTATGCTTACCTGATAAATTTCTTTCTTTCTTGACACAGTGAGTCCTCGACCCTTCCTGTTTTCAGGCAGTTTTCTTATATAAACCTCAGGCACCTCTGCACCTTGTGTTATTTCCTTTCTCTCCTTTTCCTTCAGTCGAATGACTGGGGGTTGTGGGAAGGTAAATGATACTTAACAGCTTTGCTGTGGTACTTTTTGCCTCCTGCTGGCCAGGAGTGATATTTCTAACAGTAATTGCTGATCCGTGGACTCACTTTGTCAAGAAAGAAAGACATTTTTTAGGTAAGCATACATTTCGTTTTTTAGTACTGTAAAAAAAACAAAAAACATAAACTATAGTCATTCTAAAGAAAGACCAAGAATATAAAGAATGTTTGCCTCCTTTTTGAAATAAAAAAACAAAGTTTTAACTACATGCAAAAGGGAAATATTCATGAAATAAATAGAGACAATAATATTATAAGGTGTAAAGCTTGGAATAAATCTGAGTATTTTATTAAAAGGGATGATGGGTACATGAACTAGCCTTTAGGCAACATTAGCAGAGATTCATGGGAAAGATAGACTTGCTTAGAATTAAATTAGATTTGCATTTAAAGTAGAAATTTATGGCAGATAAGAAATGTTTTGCACATATAGCTTGTTCATACTTAGAAAAACGACACATAAACAATCTGTTATGTTTGTAATTTAGTGTGCAAATGAATGATTGAACCATTTTTACAGTTTGCTATAACTAGATTGAAAACGTTGAAAGTGCACTGATTTACATCTTGCTCTCTTTTTTTTAGCTCCAGGACCGCACTCAGTTCAGTGACCGTGATTTAGCCATGTTAAAAAAGTATTGGGACAATGGAATGACCAGTCTGGGCTCTGTCTGCCGAGAGAAAATTGAAGCAGTGGCTTCAGAATTAAATGTTGACTGTGAAATCGTGCGGGTAAGAGAGTATTTACAAAAATCTCAAAGTACTTGGGGTTAGCTACAATATTGTATCTTTTGCCTTAAAGGGGTATACAGGTACAAATCCCCAAATCCAGAATTATTCCAAAATCTAAACTCTTTTTTTCATGTTTTAAAAAATGATTAAAAACTATATTTTTTCCCCCACAATTAAGTCACAAACTTTATACCTGAATCTATGATTTGTTTTTGTGTTCTTAAATACTAATGCTTCTCTTTATTTTATTTGTTAACAACTGTTACCTTTCTGGTTACAGTACTGTACTATCTTTATGATGGTAACATATACAAAAGTAATACAAATGATAAAAAAAACTACCTTTAGGTTGCATGTATAAGCTGTATTATGACATGTAAATATTGCTTAAATGACCTAAGATATTTTTGTTAACACTTGGTTTCATTTTACATATGCAAATACACAAATATTCCAAAATAAAAACTATTCCAAAATCCAAAACTTTTCCATCCCAAGCAGTTTGGATAAAGGGCTTCCTGCCTGTAATACCCATATCCTAAATCACTTAAAGATGACAAGAAAATATCACATGAACCTCTTTATGCAATAAATAAAGATATTTACCTCACAATTTCTTTCTTTTATAATATTAAGTGATCTGTGAACAGTTATGCTTCAGCTACTGTCATCTGCATATTAAAAGGGGAATAAAACAACCAATCAGCTTTATCAGTGTATTACACTGTATTGCAATCTCATGAGATTTCACTGACATCTAGTGAGATTTTATAGTAAACTTCCTGAAACTGAGGAAGAAAATAATTTGCACGCTCCCTTGGAAGTCCCAGAACTAGCATCCTGATTGGCTGCCTAAAGTCCCTTTACAATTGGATGTGGCTACTGAGGAAATTTTGAGGCAAAATATCACACTTTTTTAGCTATCACATATTCAGGTGACATTTTCTAGTCAGCTTTTTGCACTTTGCTGCATCGTATTTGATCGGGTTGATTGATGGCCGCCTCCTCAGAGCAGGCGGACAGGTTATGGAGCAGTGGTCTTTAGACCGCTGCTTCATAACTTCTGTTTCCGGTGAGCCTAAAGGCTCGCCGGAAACAAGGGGCATCAAGCTCCATACGGAGCTTGATAAATATGCCCCAATGTGGGTGTGATTGGTGATAATGAAGACATGGGGGTAATATACAGTATAACCAACAGTGTATATGGATGCATTGTTTTAGTTTTGTGTTTTTAATAATAAATAGTAAATGCTGGTGGATTAGAACAAAAGTGTACTGAATTTTTTGTTAAGTATATTGATAATATGTTGCCAAACTTATACATGCCGAGTAAAGGTGAACCCTATTGTACAGCTGAAATTCATAGCAATACATGTCTATAAGGATAAAAACTCTGTGCTAATTTTAATTGCGAAAGAGATATGATAAATAACCACACACAGTTCCTTAGCTTTAGCATGACTTTTTATAATATAATTAGACAATTTAATAAAAAAAAAAGATAATTAGACAATTGCACAATTAGTTGTATTTTATGGAACAGTCGATCATTATCTTATAGTTGCCAGGGGACCTTGAACAATCTGGCTTTGAAACTCAAAAAGATTAGAGCTGGGCAAAACACAGACCAAAACATGTAGTCCATCAAATGATATAAAATGACAGAAATGTAATAAAGATACAGATAATGGTATATATAACTGTTTCCAGAGAATGTTCCAGTGAGAATGAATATATTATTTTTTACATCTTATCGTTACAAGTTGGCCGCGTGCAGTGAAGCTTTCAATGCAAATCTTGCAAAGCACTTTTTATGTTCACCCTTATCAGGTCTAATTGGGCCATATTTCTCTGGCACCCACATTTGCCATAGTAAATATTCTAAGTGGCGCTGGTAATGTTGCACAGCATTAGTAGCAGGCAGATGTGGGTGCATGTGACCTATGACAGTATTGGTAGCGGATGTATGTGTGTTAAAAGTTATTACTCTAGCACTGATCATTTTAGAAGATGCATGTTTACTAACAGGACCATTTTGGAAAACAAGAATAAAGAGAACAAAGAAAACAGACAGAGTCTCTATAGAAGTGCGCAAATGATCACAGCATGTGGCAGATGGCGGATTCGGCAACCAGCAATCCAGGCAGCTCTCTTAGAAATAGTAGGTGGACAACGGGAACCTGTGGATGACAGATGGAAGAGGCGCCTCATGGGACAAGTATCGTTTTAGGCAACAGAGGGAAACACAATAACAGCGGACCCCCCACACAGAGTGTTACTCACAAGAGCGGCGGTACAAGCGTGTACCCAGACAAGCAGGACGGAACCAAAAGTCGCCCGTCAGACAGGCGTAAGCTCGGTACGCTAAGGCAGACGTCACTCAGCAGGCAGCGTCAGAGTCGACCCAGCAGGGGAACCAATGGAGTGGAAGGAAACTCGACACAGCGGACCTCCAAAGGGGAATCAGGAACGTAACCAAATTGCTCCAGCGGCAATAATAATAGAAAACAGGCAGGTGTGATGTACTCAAGGATATATTTATTGAGTACAAACAGATAAAAACATGCGTACAGCAACGCGTTTCTCAACAAATAGTCGTTTCATCAGGCTGATCATAATGGATATGTACTGATGATTAGTTATATCCCTTTCAAAACACCTTAGCCAGCAGTATAGCCAGTTACTTCACCAACCCAAAGGTTCCCCAGATCAACACTTAGGTCTCATAAACAGCATGGAAAAGAGCCGTTAGTGTTCACTGATAATAACTCTCCTCCCTTTGTAAAATGTTTTTGAACTAAAGCTACTATTGGCCAATATCAAGTTGAAGACATTGCTTAATTTTCCAGAGAGCTTTGCTCCACAGGATACCAGTGCTTTCCTTTCTCAGATATTGTTTAATATTTGGATATTACTGGGCAGTCTACAGAAAACTATGGGCTAGATTACAATTGGAGCGCTAATTTATAGTATACCCGCAAATGAGAAAATTCACCTGTTTGCTTGCGCGCGATAAATAACCAGCCATTACAAGTGGCTGGTTATTGCTACCGCAAGCTGGCGGTAGCAATTAGCGCTCAGGAGATTAACCAGAGATCAGATATCTGGTTAATTTTCTAATGGTGCCCCAAATGCCCCCAAAAATAAAGGGTCTTTTAGTGCAGTTTTTAGGGGTTAAAAGTGGCGTATGGGGTGTTTACATTGCGGTCTATGAAAACTGTGTGTTTCCTGTAAATATATATGTATATACACATATTAACACATAAATCTATATTCATATACATAAATATTTAAAATTGCTCTCCATCGCTGCATGACTTACCCCCTTCTCTAAGTTAGTTTTAATGCCGTGTCTCACTGCAGGAGAACGAGGCTCCCATTGTAGCCTATGGAAGCAAGCTCTCATGAGCACAATGCTTCCATGCACATTTGCATGAGCTGGTATTACTTAGTTGAGCGCAAATATTGCTTTCGCGGAAGCAATATTTTCTGCTCAACTTGTACTCTAGCCCTATATATTTTGTCCCTGATTTTGTGTTCTTTTTAAAAATCCCATAGTATGAAAAACAACAATACTTCTATAAGCAATACACTACATTAGTGTCCTTATCATTTGTCTAAGACTGTTTAAGACATAATCAAGCACAGCTAAAAAGATATATTTCTCCAACATTGGTGTGTCCGGTCCACGGCGTCATCCTTACTTGTGGGAAATATCTCTTCCCCAACAGGAAATGGCAAAGAGTCCCAGCAAAGCTGGCCATATAGTCCCTCCTAGGCTCCGCCCACCCCAGTCATTCTCTTTGCCGTTGCACAGGCAACATCTCCACGGAGATGGTTAAGAGTATGTGGTGTTTAGTTGTAGTTTTTTTGTTCTACTATCAAGAGTTTGTTATTTTAAAATAGTACTGGTATGTACTATTTACTCTGAAACAGAAAAGGATGAAGATTTCTGTTTGTGAGAGGAAGATGATTTTAGCAGACAGTAACTAAAATCGATTGCTGTTTCCACATAGGACTGTTGAGATGAAGTAACTTCAGTTGGGGGAAACAGTTAGCAGACTTTTCTGCTTAAGGTATGACTAGCCATTTTTTTAACAAGACTGTGTAATGCTGGAAGGCTGTCATTTCCCCTCATGGGGACCGGTAAGCCATTTTCTTAGTCTCAAACAGAATAAAGGGCTTAATATGGGCTTTAAAACTGGTAGACACTTTTATGGGCTAAATCGATTGCTTTATTTGGACATTTTATACATGTTTATGCTGATATTTCACACTTATAAACTTGGGGAACGTTTTTTAACGTCCGGCACTATGTTAGACACCTTTTCCAGTCAGGAAGGGCCTTCCCAGTTGTAGGCTGAGCCTCATTTTCGCGCCATTACTGCGCAGTTGTTTTTGAGAGCAAGACATGCAGATGCATGTGTGAGGACCTGAAAGTAGTTGGAAAAGTTCCTAAAAGGCGTCATTTGGTATCGTATTCCCCTCTGGGCTTGGTAAAGTCACAGCAAAGGCTGTAGCTGGGACTGTATAGGGGTTAAATCTGTAACCGACTCCAGTTTCGTTATTTTAAGGGTTAAAGCTCTGAAAATTGGTGTGCAATACTTTTAATGCTTTAAGACACTGTGGTGAAATTTTGGTAAATTTTGAACAATTCCTTCATACTTTTTCACATATTCAGTAATAAAGTGTGCTCTGTTTAAAATTTAAAGAGACAGTAACGGTTTTGTTTTAAAACGGTTTTTGTGCCTTATTGACAAGTTTAAGCCTGTTTAACATGTCTGTGCCTTCAGATAAGCTATGTTCTATATGTATGAAAGCCAATGTGTCTCCCCCTTCAAAATTGTGTGATAATTGTGCCATAGCATCCAAACAAAGTAAGGACAGTACTGCCACAGATAATGAAATTGCCCAAGATGATTCCTCAGATGAAGGGAGTAGACATGGTTCTACATCATCTCCTTCTGTGTCTACGCCAGTTTTGCCCACGCAGGAGGCCCCTAGTACTTCTAGCGCGCCAATGCTTATTACCATGCAACAATTGACGGCTGTAATGGATAACTCCATAGCAAATATTTTATCCAAAATGCCTGCATATCAGAGAAAGCGCGATTGCTCTGTTTTAAACACCGAAGAGCAGGAGGGCGCTGATGATAATTGTTCTGTCATACCCTCACACCAATCTGAAGGGGCCATGAGGGAGGTTTTGTCAGATGGGGAAATTTCAGATTCAGGAAAAATTTCTCAACAGGCTGAACCTGATGTTGTGACATTTAAATTTAAATTAGAACATCTCCGCGCACTGCTTAAGGAGGTATTATCTACTCTGGATGATTGTGACAACTTAGTCATTCCAGAGAAATTATGCAAGATGGACAAGTTCCTAGAGGTTCCGGTGCTCCCCAACGCTTTTCCTATACCCAAGCGGGTGGCGGACATAGTGAATAAGGAGTGGGAGAAGCCCGGCATACCTTTTGTTCCCCCTCCTATATTTAAGAAATTATTTCCTATGGTCGACCCCAGAAAGGACTTATGGCAGACAGTCCCTAAGGTCGAGGGGGCAGTTTCTACTCTAAACAAGCGCACTACTATTCCTATCGAGGATAGTTGTGCTTTCACTGATCCTATGGATAAAAAATTGGAAGGTTTGCTTAAAAAGATTTTTGTACAGCAAGGTTACCTTCTACAACCCATTTCGTGCATTGTTCCTGTCACTACAGCAGCGTGGTTCTGGTTCGAGGAACTAGAAAAGTCGCTCAGTAGAGAGACTCCATATGAGGAGGTTATGGACAGAGGTCACGCACTTAAGTTGGCTAACTCTTTTATTTTAGATGCCGCTTTGCAATTAGCTAGATTAGCGGCGAAAAATTCAGGGTTTGCAATTGTGGGGCGCAGAGCGCTTTGGCTAAAGTCTTGGTCAGCGGATGTATCATCCAAGACAAAATTGCTTAACATCCCCTTCAAGGGTAAAACTCTCTTTGGACCAGAATTGAAAGAGATTATCTCAGACATCACTGGGGGAAAGGGTCACGCTCTCCCACATATAGGCCTTTCAAGGCCAAGAATAAGTCTAATTTTCGTTCCTTTCGTAATTTCAGGAACGGACCGGCCTCTAATTCTGCATCCTCTAAGCAAGAGGGTAATGCCTCACAGTCCAAAACAGCCTGGAAACCGATGCAAGGCTGGAACAAGGGTAAGCAGACCAAGAAGCCTGCTACCGCTAACAAAACAGCATGAAGGAGTAGCCCCCGATCCGGGACCGGATCTAGTGGGGGGCAGACTCTCTCTCTTTGCTCAGGCTTGGGCAAGAGATGTTCAGGATCCCTGGGCGCTAGAAATAGTTTCTCAGGGTTATCTTCTGGAATTCAAGGAACTACCCCCAAGGGGAAGGTTCCACATGTCTCACTTATCCTCAAACCAAATAAAGAGACAGGCGTTCTTACATTGTGTAGAAGACCTGTTAAAGATGGGAGTGATACACCCAGTTCCAATGACGGAACAAGGAATGGGATTTTACTCAAATCTGTTCGTGGTTCCCAAAAAAGAGGGAACCTTCAGACCAATTCTGGATTTAAAGATCCTAAACAAATTTCTCAGGGTACCATCGTTCAAAATGGAAACCATTCAAACGATTCTACCCACTATCCAGGAAGGTCAATTTATGACTTCTGTGGATCTAAAGGATGCGTACCTACATATTCCTATCCACAAAGAACATCATCAGTTCCTAAGGTTCGCCTTTCTGGACAAACATTACCAGTTTGTGGCCCTCCCATTCGGATTAGCCACTGCTCCAAGGATTTTCACAAAGGTACTCGGGTCCCTTCTAGCGGTTCTAAGACCGAGGGGCATTGCAGTAGTACCATACTTGGACGACATTCTAATACAAGCGTCGTCCCTTTCAAATTCAAAGGCTCATACAGACATCGTTCTGGCCTTTCTCAGATCTCACGGATGGAAGGTGAACATAGAAAAAAGTTCTCTGTCTCCGTCAACAAGAGTTCCCTTCTTGGGAACAATAATAGATTCCTTAGAAATGAGGATCTTTCTGACAGATGTCAGAAAGTCAAAACTTCTAAGCGCTTGTCAAGTTCTTCATTCTGTTCCACGTCCTTCCATAGGTCAGTGCATGGAAGTAGTAGGGTTGATGGTTGCAGCAATGGACATAGTTCCTTTTGCGCGAATTCATCTAAGACCATTACACTGTGCATGCTGAAACAGTGGAATGGGGACTATACAAACTTGTCTCCAGTGATTCAAGTAGATCAGAAGACCAGAGATTCACTCCGTTGGTGGATATCCTTGGACCACCTATCCCAGGGAATGAGCTTCCGCAGACCAGAGTGGGTCATTGTCACGACCGACGCCAGTCTAGTGGGCTGGGGTGCGGTCTGGGAATCCCTGAAAGCTCAGGGACTATGGTCTCGGGAAGAGTCTCTTCTCCCGATAAACATTCTGGAACTAAGAGCGATATTCAATGCTCTCAGGGCTTGGCCTCAGCTTGCAAAGGCCAGATTCATAAGATTCCAATCAGACAACATGACGACTGTTGCGTATATCAATCATCAGGGGGGAACAAGGAGTTCCCTGGCGATGAAAGAAGTAACCAAAATAATACAATGGGCGGAGAATCACTCCTGCCATCTATCTGCGATCCACATCCCAGGTGTGGAAAACTGGGAAGCGGATTATCTGAGTCGTCAGACATTCCATCCGGGGGAGTGGGAACTCCACCCGGAGATTTTTGCCCAATTGACTCAATTATGGGGCATTCCAGACATGGATCTGATGGCGTCTCGTCAGAACTTCAAGGTTCCTTGCTACGGGTCCAGATCCAGGGATCCCAAGGCGACTCTAGTGGATGCACTAGTAGCGCCTTGGACCTTCAACCTAGCTTATGTGTTTCCACCGTTTCCTCTCATTCCCAGGCTGGTAGCCAGGATCAAACAGGAGAGGGCCTCGGTGATCTTGATAGCCCCTGCGTGGCCACGCAGGACTTGGTATGCAGACCTGGTGAATATGTCATCGGTTCCACCATGGAAGCTACCTTTGAGACAGGACCTTCTTGTTCAGGGTCCATTCGAACATCCAAATCTGGTCTCCCTCCAGCTGACGGCTTGGAGATTGAACGCTTGATTCTATCAAAGCGTGGGTTTTCAGATTCTGTGATTGATACTCTGGTTCAGGCCAGAAAACCGGTAACTAGAAAGAGTTACAATAAGATATGGAAAAGATATATCTGCTGGTGTGAATCCAAGGGATTACCTTGGAATAAGATAAAAATTCCTAAGATTCTTTCCTTTCTGCAAGAAGGTTTGGATAAAGGATTATCTGCGAGTTCTCTAAAGGGACAGATTTCTGCTTTATCTGTCTTACTACACAAACGACTGGCAGCTATGCCAGATGTTCAAGCATTGTTCAGGCTCTGGTTAGGATCAAGCCTGTTTACAGACCTTTGACTCCTCCCTGGAGTTTAAATTTAGTTCTTTCAGTTCTTCAAGGGGTTCCGTTTGAGCCTCTACATTCCATAGATATTAAGTTGTTATCTTGGAAAGTTTTGTTTTTGGTTGCTATTTCTTCTGCTAGAAGAGTTTCAGAGTTATCTGCTCTGCAGTGTGCTCCGCCCTATTAATCAGGAGATAGTTGTACCTTCTTTGTGTCCGAATCCAGTTTCAAAGAAGGAACGTTTGTTACACAATTTGGACGTAGTCCGTGCTCTAAAATTCTATTTAGAAGCTACAAAAGATTTCAGACAAACATCTGCTCTGTTTTTCGTCTATTCTGGTAAAAGGAGAGGTCAAAAAGCGACTTCTACCTCTCTTTCCTTTTGGCTTAAAAGCATCATCCGATTGGCTTACGAGACTGCCGGACGGCAGCCTCCTGAAAGAATCACAGCTCACTCCACTTGGGCTGTGGCTTCCACATGGGCCTTCAAGAACGAGGCTTCTGTTGATCAGATATGTAAGGCAGCGACTTGGTCTTCACTGCACACTTTTGCCAAATTTTACAAATTTGATACTTTTGCTTCTTCGGAGGCTATTTTTGGGAGAAAGGTTTTGCAAGCCGTGGTGCCTTCCGTTTAGGTAACCTGATTTGCTCCCTCCCTTCATCCCTGTCCTAAAGCTTTGGTATTCGTTCCCACAAGTAAGGATGACGCCGTGGACCGGACACACCAATGTTGGAGAAAACAGAATTTATGCTTACCTGATAAATTACTTTCTCCAACGGTGTGTCCGGTCCACGGCCCGCCCTGGTTTTTTAATCAGGTCTGATGAATTATTTTCTCTAACTACAGTCACCACGGTACCATATGGTTTCTCCTATATTTTTCCTCCTGTCCGTCGGTCGAATGACCGGGGTGGGCGGAGCCTAGGAGGGACTATATGGCCAGCTTTGCTGGGACTCTTTGCCATTTCCTGTTGGGGAAGAGATATTTCCCACAAGTAAGGATGGCGCCGTGGACCGGACACACCGTTGGAGAAAGTAATTTATCAGGTAAGCATAAATTCTGTTTTTGACTGTATGTTGGTCAACTGAAAACAGTTTAATTCACTGAAAGGATCTGATAGTCTAAGATGAAATTAAATTGACTTTTTTATATTGAGTTGGTGCTTTAGAATTTGCAGGTGTCCCTCTGTCTACTAGACAAGCAGAACCCTGCTCTTGTATATAAAGCTTAGCTTTCTGCAGAAATGTTCATACAGTGAAAGCATCATCTAGGTATTTATTTATTTTTTACTCCAAAACCATACTGCTTCCTACACTGGCTTGTGACAGGCAGTTATTACTAGATCTCAGCTACCGTCTTTGAGCTGCAGTGATTGCTTATGTAATACGTTCCATAATATTACATTTATAAATACTCATTATGTTTAAACTATACTTTCAAACATGACCATTTTTTCAGTGGTGGCAAATAAAAATAAATAATCTTGCATTAAATACAGAACTAAATAAATGACAATGCTGCTTAGCTTGGGTTAAATTAATAAGAAAAAAGCCCATTAAGAGAAAGAAATTGCTTGGACTGGCTGTGAAATCAGGCAGATTTATGAAATATATCTGCAATGTTCTCTAGCTCTATGCTCACGCACAAATTTCATCGCTGGAGAAGCCCTTTAAAATTGCATGAGGCACAAGGCTTGTATGTGGCTTTACAAGGGTCCAAAAATAGATTTTAGCTCCTGTATAACGAATAGCCGTGTAAGAAACTACTTACTCATTCTGTCTGTGCAGCTAAATATAGACACTAGACCCCAGGAGAGGAGCTTTTTATTGAATAATGTGAGGAGCTGATACATCAAAATGCACGTATCTGATCTTACAGAATAATACAAAAACCTATTTATAGAATGAACACCGTTGCTGTATATGCACTTTTTTTCATATGCTGCATTTCAAGTTGTAAAATGCGAATTTCCTATCTACGTTAAACAAAGGATGTAAGATGTATCTGCATATATATAATATGGGCCAGATTACAAGTGGAATTCTAAATATCGCTTTTGTGAAATTGATATTTACGCTCCGCTGATTAATACCAGCGCACGCTAATATGCGCTGGTATTACAAGTTGACAGCAATGCAAATGCGAGCTTGTGATCGCATTGCTGGGAAGCATTGCGCTCACGACAGCGCTTCCATAGGCTCCAATGGCAGCAAAGTGTAAATATATATGTATATGACTATATATATATATATATATATGTGTGTGTGTGTGTTAATATGTGTAAATACATATCGACACGTAAATATAAATGTATATAAGCATATACATACAGTATATATTTACAGGGAACACACAGTTCCCATAGACTGCAATGTAAAGGCACTTTTCAGTACCGTTTTTTCTTTAGAACCCTACAGCCACTGACTTTAGCCCCCCAAAACTGCAGTTTTAAAAAAAAGCTACATATAAAAGGAAAAGAACTAGCACTTAAGCGAACAGTCAACACCAGAATGTTTGTTGTTTAAAAAGAAATATAATCCCTTTATTACCCATTCCCCAGTTTTGTATAACAAACACTGTTATAGAAATACACTTTTTAACTCTGTAATAACCTTGTCTCTATGCTTCTGCAAACTGCCCCCTTATTTCAGTTCTTTTGATAGACTTGCATTTTAGCCAATCAGTGCTCACTCCAGGGTAACTTCACGTTCATGAGCTCAATGTTATCTATATGAAACACATGAACTAATGCACTCTAGTGGTCGAAATGCATTCAGAATAGAAGCAGCCTTCAAGGTCTAATAAACTAGCATATGAACCTCCTAGGTTTAGCTTTCAACTAAGAATACTTAGGCCTAGATTTGGAGTTCGGCGGTAAAAGGTCTGTTAACGCTCCGCTGGCTTTTTTCTGGCCGCACCATAAAATTAACTCTGGTATCGAGAGTTCAAACAAATGCTGCGTTAGGCTCCAAAAAAGGAGCGTAGAGCATTTTTACCGCAAATGCAACTCTCGATACCAGAGTTGCTTACGGACGCGGCCGGCCTCAAAAACGTGCTCGTGCACGATTCTCCCATAGGAAACAATGGGGCTGTTTGAGCTGTAAAAAAACCTAACACCTGCAAAAAAGCAGCGTTCAGCTCCTAACGCAGCCCCATTGTTTCCTATGGGGAAACACTTCCTACGTCTGCACCTAACACTCTAACATGTACCCCGAGTCTAAACACCCCTAACCTTACACTTATTAACCCCTAATCTGCCGCCCCCGCTATCGCTGACCCCTGCATATTTTTTTTAACCCCTAATCTGCCGCTCCGTAAACCGCCGCAACCTACGTTATCCCTATGTACCCCTAATCTGCTACCCCTAACACCGCCGACCCCTATATTATATTTATTAACCCCTAACCTGCCCCCCACAACGTCGCCGACACCTGCCTACACTTATTAACCCCTAATCTGCCGAGCGGACCTGAGCGCTACTATAATAAAGTTATTAACCCCTAATCCGCCTCACTAACCCTATCATAAATAGTATTAACCCCTAATCTGCCCTCCCTAACATCGCCGACACCTAACTTCAATTATTAACCCCTAATCTGCCGACCGGAGCTCACCGCTATTCTAATAAATGGATTAACCCCTAAAGCTAAGTCTAACCCTAACACTAACACCCCCCTATGTTAAATATAATTTACATCTAACGAAATAAATTAACTCTTATTAAATAACTTATTCCTATTTAAAGCTAAATACTTACCTGTAAAATAAATCCTAATATAGCTACAATATAAATTATAATTATATTATAGCTATTTTAGGATTAATATTTATTTTACAGGCAACTTTGTAATTATTTTAACCAGGTACAATAGCTATTAAATAGTTAAGAACTATTTAATAGTTACCTAGTTAAAATAATAACAAATTTACCTGTAAAATAAATCCTAACCTAAGTTATAATTAAACCTAACACTACCCTATCAATAAATTAATTAAATAAACTACCTACAATTACCTACAATTAACCTAACACTACACTATCAATAAATTAATTAAACACAATTCCTACAAATAAATACAATTAAATAAACTAGCTAAAGTACAAAAAATAAAAAAGAACTAAGTTACAGAAAATAAAAAAATATTTACAAACATAAGAAAAATATTACAACAATTTTAAACTAATTACACCTACTCTAAGCCCCCTAATAAAATAACAAAGCCCCCCAAAATAAAAAATTCCCTACCCTATTCTAAATTAAAAAAGTTACAAGCTCTTTTACCTTACCAGCCCTGAACAGGGCCCTTTGCGGGGCATGCCCCAAGAATTTCAGCTCTTTTGCCTGTAAAAAAAAACATACAATACCCCCCCCCCCCCAACATTACAACCCACCACCCACATACCCCTAATCTAACCCAAACCCCCCTTAAATAAACCTAACACTAATCCCCTGAAGATCTTCCTACCTTGTCTTCACCATCCAGGTATCACCGATCCGTCCTGGCTCCAATATCTTCATCCAACCCAAGCGGGGGTTGGCGATCCATAATCCGGTCCAGAAGAGGCTCCAAAGTCTTCCTCCTATCCGGCAAGAAGAGGACATCCGGACCGGCAAACATCTTCTCCAAGCGGCATCTTCGATCTTCTTCCATCCGGAGCGAAGCGGCAGGATCCTGAAGACCTCCAGCGCGGAACATCCATCCGGACCGACAACTGAACGACGAATGACTGTTCCTTTAAGGGACGTCATCCAAGATGGCGTCCCTCGAATTCCGATTGGCTGATAGGATTCTATCAGCCAATCGGAATTAAGGTAGGAATTTTCTGATTGGCTGATGGAATCAGCCAATCAGAATCAAGTTCAATCCGATTGGCTGATCCAATCAGCCAATCAGATTGAGCTCGCATTCTATTGGCTGTTCCGATCAGCCAATAGAATGCGAGCTCAATCTGATTGGCTGATTGGATCGGCCAATCGGATTGAACTAGATTCTGATTGGCTGATTCCATCAGCCAATCAGAAAATTCCTACCTTAATTCCGATTGGCTGATAGAATCCTATCAGCCAATCGGAATTCGAGGGACGCCATCTTGGATGACGTCCCTTAAAGGAACAGTCATTCGTCGTTCAGTCGTCGGTCCGGATGGATGTTCCGCGCTGGAGGTCTTCAGGATCCTGCCGCTTCGCTCCGGATGGAAGAAGATCGAAGATGCCGCTTGGAGAAGATGTTTGCCGGTCCGGATGTCCTCTTCTTGCCGGATAGGAGGAAGACTTTGGAGCCTCTTCTGGACCGGATTATGGATCGCCAACCCCCGCTTGGGTTGGATGAAGATCTTGGAGCCAGGACGGATCGGTGATACCTGGATGGTGAAGACAAGGTAGGAAGATCTTCAGGGGATTAGTGTTAGGTTTATTTAAGGGGGGTTTGGGTTAGATTAGGGGTATGTGGGTGGTGGGTTGTAATGTTGGGGGGGGGGGTATTGTATGTTTTTTTTTACAGGCAAAAGAGCTGAAATTCTTGGGGCATGCCCCGCAAAGGGCCCTGTTCAGGGCTGGTAAGGTAAAAGAGCTTGTAACTTTTTTAATTTAGAATAGGGTAGGGAATTTTTTATTTTGGGGGGCTTTGTTATTTTATTAGGGGGCTTAGAGTAGGTGTAATTAGTTTAAAATTGTTGTAATATTTTTCTTATGTTTGTAAATATTTTTTTATTTTCTGTAACTTAGTTCTTTTTTATTTTTTGTACTTTAGCTAGTTTATTTAATTGTATTTATTTGTAGGAATTGTGTTTAATTAATTTATTGATAGTGTAGTGTTAGGTTAATTGTAGGTAATTGTAGGTAGTTTATTTAATTATTTTATTGATAGGGTAGTGTTAGGTTTAATTATAACTTAGGTTAGGATTTATTTTACAGGTAAATTTGTTATTATTTTAACTAGGTAACTATTAAGTAGTTCTTAACTATTTAATAGCTATTGTACCTGGTTAAAATAATTACAAAGTTGCCTGTAAAATAAATATTAATCCTAAAATAGCTATAATATAATTATAATTTATATTGTAGCTATATTAGGATTTATTTTACAGGTAAGTATTTAGCTTTAAATAGGAATAAGTTATTTAATAAGAGTTAATTTATTTCGTTAGATGTAAATTATATTTAACTTAGGGAGGTGTTAGTGTTAGGGTTAGACTTAGCTTTAGGGGTTAATCCATTTATTAGAATAGCGGTGAGCTCCGGTCGGCAGATTAGGGGTTAATAATTGAAGTTAGGTGTCGGCGATGTTAGGGAGGGCAGATTAGGGGTTAATACTATTTATGATAGGGTTAGTGAGGCGGGTTAGGGGTTAATAACTTTATTATAGTAGCGCTCAGGTCCGCTCGGCAGATTAGGAGTTAATAAGTGTAGGCAGGTGTCGGCGACGTTGTGGGGGGCAGATTAGGGGTTAATAAATATAATATAGGGGTCGGCGGTGTTAGGGGTAGCAGATTAGGGGTACATAGGGATAACGTAGGTGGCGGCGCTTTGCGGTCGGAAGATTAGGGGTTAATTATTTTAAGTAGCTGGCGGCGACGTTGTGGGGGGCAGGTTAGGGGTTAATAAATATAATACAGGGGTCGGCGGGGTTAGGGGCAGCAGATTAGGGGTACATAAATATAACGTAGGTGGCGGTCGGCAGATTAGGGGTTAAAAATTTTAATCGAGTGTCGGCGATGTGGGGGGGCCTCGGTTTAGGGGTACATAGGTAGTTTATGGGTGTTAGTGTACTTTAGGGTACAGTAGTTAAGAGCTTTATAAACCGGCGTTAGCCAGAAAGCTCTTAACTCCTGCTATTTTCAGGCGGCTGGAATTTTGTCGTTAGAGCTCTAACGCTCACTTCAGAAACGACTCTAAATACCAGCGTTAGAAAGATCCCATTGAAAAGATAGGCTACGCAAATGGCGTAGGGGGATCTGCGGTATGGAAAAGTCGCGGCTGAAAAGTGAGCGTTAGACCCTTTAATCACTGACTCCAAATACCAGCGGGCGGCCAAAACCAGCGTTAGGAGCCTCTAACGCTGGTTTTGACGGCTACCGCCGAACTCCAAATCTAGGCCTAAGAGAACAAAGCAAAATTGGTGATAAAAGTAAATTAGAAAGTTGTTTAAAATTACATTGCCTATTTGAAAGGTTTTTTTTTTTGGACTTCACTGTCCCTTTAATAAGTTTGGGGGCATTTGGGGCACATTTATAAAATTAACAAGAGAACTAACCTCTGGTTAATTTTCTAAGCGCTAATTGCTACAGTGTGCTTGGGGTAGCATTATCCAGCCACTTGTAATGGCTAATTATCTTGCCCATTTGTGGGAGCGCGATAAATTTAGTATTCAACTTGTAATCTAGCCCTATATGTTTTTAAAGAGCAGATCCAGTTACATAGTATTTCTTATAAATATATAATTAACCTCTTAATGACCAGCATCGTCGTTATGCCCTTAAGGATCTGCGACGTACCCTGGGCTTCTCTCTGCCGCAATCTCGCACAAAATTGTGAGAGTGCGCTATTTCTGCATGCCCCACGAGTGGGACACTGCAGAAATATATTTGCAGAGTTACCAATGTAACTCTGTGGCCCTCTCTGCATTGGACAGCGGTGGTCCGATCATTGGTTGGTGGGAGCAATAGCAGGGAGGCGGGTGAGCGGCGCATCGCCAGTGCATGTTCCGGATCTTGTCCATGAGTGTGTACAGAGGCGATGGGCGGGCTCGGGAGCGCATGTGCGTGTGCTCACGCATAGTAATCAAATACTGCAGCCGAAGGAGGGAAAGGGGAAAGGGAGAGGGAGGGGGAAAACATTTTTGGAAAGGGATCCGGGAGGGGGAGGGTATTGAGGGGGGGAAGCTACACTACAGAAAATAAGGGATTGTATTTTTTTTACAAAAAAAAGGGCAAATTTGTAAGCAAACTGGGTACTGGCAGACAACTGCCAGTACCTTAGATGGCGGCCAATAGTTACTTAAGATGGCCGTGCCAATTGTGAGATGGGGGAGGGGAGAGAGCTGTTTGAGAGGGGTCAGGGAGGGATCAGTGGGTGGGATGTGTCATGTGGGAGGCTGATCTCTACACTAAAGCTAAAATTAACCCTGCAAGCTACCTAATTAACCCCTTCACTGCTGGGCATAATAGAAGTGTGGTGCGCAGCGGCATTTAGCAGCCTTCTAATTACCAAAAAGTAATGCCAAAACCATAAATGTCTGCTATTTTTGAACAAAGAGGATCCCAGAGAAGCATTTACAACCAGTTTTGCCATAATAGCACAAGCTGTTTGTAAATAATTTCAGTGAGAAACAAAAATTTGTAAAAAAGGTAAGTGAAAAAGTGAACAATTTTTTTTATTTGATCGCATTTGGCGGTAAAATGGTGGCATTAAATATACCAAAATGGGCCTAGATCAATACTTTGGGTTGTCTACTAAAAAAAAAAAAAATATACATGTGGAGGGATATTCAGGGATTCCTGTCAGATATCAGTGTTACAATGTAACTATCGCTTATTTTGAAAAAAAATGGTTTGGAAATAGCAAAGTGCTACTTATTGCCCTACAACTTGCAAAAAAAGCAAAGAACATGTAAACATTGGTTATTTCTAAACTCAGGACAAAATTTAGAAACTATTTAGCATGGGTGTTTCTTCTGTTATGTGTGATCAGTCCACGGGTCATCATTACTTCTGGGATATAACTCCTCCCCAACAGGAAATGCAAGAGGATTCACCCAGCAGAGCTGATATAGCTCCTCCCCTCTACGTCAGTCCCAGTCATTCTCTTGCACCCAACAACTAGATAGGATGTGTGAGAGGACTATGGTGATTATACTTAGTTTTTATGACTTCAATCAAAAGTTTGTTATTTTACAATAGCACCGGAGCGTGTTATTACTTCTCTGGCAGAGTTTGAAGAAGAATCTACCAGAGTTTTTTACTATGATTTTAACCGGAGTAGTTAAGATCATATTGCTGTTCTCGGCCATCTGAGGGAGGTAAAAGCTTCAGATCAGGGGACAGCGGGCAGATGAATCTGCATTGAGGTATGTAGCAGTTTTTATTTTCTGAATGGAATTGATGAAAAAATCCTGCCATACCGTTATAATGACATGTATGTATACACTTCAGTATTCTGGGGATGGTATTTCACCGGAACTACTCTGTTAAAGGTCACTAATCCTTTTAATAAGTATTTGTCATGTTAAACGTTTTTGCTGGAATGTAGAATCGTTTACATTGCTGAGGTACTGAGTGAATAAATATTTGGGCATTATTTTCCACTTGGCAGTTGTTTGCTTTAATTGTGACAGTTTCGTTTCTCTTCACTGCTGTGTGTGAGAGGGAGGGGCCGTTTTTGGCGCTCTTTGCTACGCATCAAAAATTTCCAGTCAGCTACTCTTATATTTCCTGCATGATCCGGTTCATCTCTGACAGATCTAAGGGGTCTTCAAACTTCTTTGAAGGGAGGTATATTCTCTCAGCAGAGCTGTGAGAATTTTATATTGACTGTGAATAAAAACGTTGCTCTGTATTTTTATTTCAAATTTAATTATTGTTATTTTACTAATGGGAACAAAACCTTTGCTAAAAGTTGTGTTGTTTTAAAGTTTGATGCTATAACTGTTTTTCAGTTCATTATCTCAACTGTCATTTAATCGTTTAGTACCTCTTTGAGGCACAGTACGTTTTTGCTAAAAAAGATTATAACCAGGTTGCAAGTTATTGCTAGTGTGTTAAACATGTCTGACTCAGAGGAAGATATCTGTGTCATTTGTTCCAATGCCAAGGTGGAGCCCAATAGAAATTTATGTACTAACTGTATTGATGCTACTTTAAATAAAAGTCAATCTGTACAATGTGAACAAATTTCACCAAACTGCGAGGGGAGAGTTATGCCGACTAACTCGCCTCACGCGGCAGTACCTGCATCTCCCGCCCGGGAGGTGCGTGATATTATGGCGCCTAGTACATCTGGGCGGCCATTACAGATAACATTACATGATATGGCTACTGTTATGACTGAAGTTTTGTCTAAATTACCAGAACTAAGAGGCAAGCGCGATCACTCTGGGGTGAGAACAGAGTGCGCTGACAATACTAGGGCCATGTCTGATACTGCGTCACAGCTTGCAGAGCATGAGGACGGAGAGCTTCATTCTGTGGGTGACGGTTCTGATCCAAACAGATTGGATTCAGATATTTCAAATTTTAAATTTAAATTAGAGAACCTCCGTGTATTACTAGGGGAGGTCTTAGCAGCTCTCAATGATTGTAACACCGTTGCAATACCAGAGAAACTGTGTAGGTTGGATAAATACTTTGCGGTACCGGCGAGTACTGACGTTTTTCCTATACCTAAGAGATTAACTGAAATTGTTACTAAGGAGTGGGATAGACCCGGTGTGCCGTTCTCACCCCCTCCAATATTTAGAAAAATGTTTCCAATAGACGCCACCACTCGGGACTTATGGCAAACGGTCCCTAAGGTGGAGGGAGCAGTTTCTACTTTAGCTAAGCGTACCACTATCCCGGTGGAGGATAGCTGTGCTTTTTCAGATCCAATGGATAAAAAATTAGAGGGTTACCTTAAGAAAATGTTTGTTCAACAAGGTTTTATATTGCAACCCCTTGCATGTATCGCGCCGATTACGGCTGCGGCAGCATTTTGGATTGAGTCTCTGGAAGAGAACCTTAGTTCATCTACGCTAGACGACATTATGGACAGGCTTAGAGTCCTTAAACTAGCTAATTCATTCATTTCGGAGGCCGTAGTACATTTAACCAAACTTACGGCTAAGAACTCAGGATTCGCCATACAGGCACGTAGGGCACTGTGGCTAAAATCCTGGTCAGCTGATGTTACTTCTAAGTCCAAATTACTTAATATACCTTTCAAGGGGCAGTCTTTATTTGGGCCCGGTTTGAAAGAAATTATCGCTGACATTACAGGAGGTAAGGGCCACGCCCTACCTCAAGACAAAGCCAAAGCTAAGGCTAGACAGTCTAATTTTCGTCCCTTTCGGAATTTCAAAACAGGAGCAGCATCAACCTCCACTGCACCAAAACAGGAAGGAGCTGTTGCTCGTTACAGGCAAGGCTGGAAACCTAACCAGTCCTGGAACAAGGGCAAACAGGCCAGGAAACCTGCTGCTGCCCCAAAGACAGCATGAACCGAGAGCCCCCGATCCGGGACCGGATCTAGTGGGGGGCAGACTTTCTCTCTTCGCCCAGGCCTGGGCAAGAGATGTTCAGGATCCCTGGGCGCTAGAGATCATATCTCAGGGATACCTTCTAGACTTCAAATTATCTCCCCCAAGAGGGAGATTTCATCTGTCAAGGTTGTCAACAAACCAGATAAAGAGAGAAGCGTTTCTACGCTGCGTACAAGATCTGTTATTAATGGGAGTGATCCATCCGGTTCCGCAGTCGGAACAAGGACAAGGGTTCTACTCAAACCTGTTTGTGGTTCCCAAAAAAGAGGGAACTTTCAGGCCAATCTTAGATTTAAAGATTCTAAACAAATTCCTAAGAGTTCCATCGTTCAAAATGGAAACTATTCGGACAATCTTACCCATGATCCAAAAGGGTCAGTACATGACCACAGTGGATTTAAAAGATGCTTACCTTCACATACCGATTCACAAAGATCATCACCGGTATCTAAGGTTTGCCTTCCTAGACAGGCACTACCAGTTCGTAGCTCTTCCATTCGGATTGGCTACGGCCCCAAGAATCTTCACAAAGGTTCTGGGTGCCCTTCTGGCGGTACTAAGACCGCGAGGGATTTCGGTAGCTCCGTACCTAGACGACATTCTAATACAAGCTTCAAGCTTTCAAACTGCCAAGTCTCATACAGAGTTAGTTCTGGCATTTCTAAGGTCGCATGGATGGAAAGTGAACGAAAAGAAGAGTTCTCTTTTTCCTCTCACAAGAGTTCCATTCTTGGGGACTCTTATAGATTCTGTAGAAATGAAGATTTACCTGACAGAAGACAGGTTAACAAAGCTTCAAGATACATGCCGTGTCCTTCATTCCATTCAACACCCGTCAGTAGCTCAATGCATGGAGGTGATCGGCTTAATGGTAGCGGCAATGGACATAGTACCTTTTGCACGCCTACACCTCAGACCGCTGCAATTGTGCATGCTAAGTCAGTGGAATGGGGATTACTCAGATTTGTCCCCTACTCTGAATCTGAATCAAGAGACCAGAAATTCTCTTCTATGGTGGCTTTATCGGCCACACCTGTCCAGGGGGATGCCATTCAGCAGGCCAGACTGGACAATCGTAACAACAGACGCCAGCCTACTAGGTTGGGGCGCTGTCTGGAATTCTCTGAAGGCTCAGGGATTATGGAATCAGGAGGAGAGTCTCCTTCCAATAAACATTCTGGAATTGAGAGCAGTTCTCAATGCCCTTCTGGCTTGGCCCCAATTAACAACTCGGGGGTTCATCAGGTTTCAGTCGGACAATATCACGACTGTAGCTTACATCAACCATCAGGGAGGGACAAGGAGCTCCCTAGCAATGATGGAAGTATCAAAGATAATTCGCTGGGCAGAGTCTCACTCTTGCCACCTGTCAGCAATCCACATCCCGGGAGTGGAGAACTGGGAGGCGGATTTCTTGAGTCGCCAGACTTTTCATCCGGGAGAGTGGGAACTTCATCCGGAGGTCTTTGCCCAAATACTTCGACGTTGGGGCAAACCAGAGATAGATCTCATGGCGTCTCGCCAGAACGCCAAACTTCCTCACTACGGGTCCAGATCCAGGGATCCGGGAGCGGTTCTGATAGATGCTTTGACAGCACCTTGGAACTTCGGGATGGCTTATGTGTTTCCACCCTTCCCGCTGCTTCCTCGATTGATTGCCAAAATCAAACAGGAGAGAGCATCTGTGATTCTAATAGCGCCTGCATGGCCACGCAGGACTTGGTATGCAGATCTAGTGGACATGTCATCCTGTCCGCCTTGGTCTCTACCTCTAAGACAGGACCTTCTGATACAGGGTCCATTCAAACATCAAAATCTAACTTCTCTGAAACTGACTGCTTGGAAATTGAACGCTTGATTTTATCAAAACGTGGTTTTTCTGAGTCGGTTATTGATACCCTGATACAGGCTAGGAAGCCTGTTACCAGAAAGATTTACCATAAAATATGGCGCAAATACCTATACTGGTGTGAATCCAAACGTTACTCCTGGAGTAAGGTTAGGATCCCTAGGATATTGTCCTTTCTACAAGAAGGTTTAGAAAAGGGTTTATCAGCCAGTTCATTAAAGGGACAGATTTCAGCTCTGTCCATCTTGTTACACAGACGTCTGTCAGAAAATCCAGACGTCCAGGCCTTTTGTCAGGCTTTAGCTAGGATCAAGCCTGTGTTTAAAACCGTTGCTCCGCCATGGAGTTTAAACTTAGTTCTTAACGTTTTACAGGGTGTTCCGTTTGAACCCCTTCATTCCATTGATATAAAATTGTTATCTTGGAAAGTTCTGTTTTTAATGGCTATCTCCTCGGCTCGAAGAGTCTCTGAGTTATCAGCATTACATTGTGATTCTCCTTATCTGATTTTTCACTCAGACAAGGTAGTTCTGCGTACTAAACCTGGGTTCTTACCTAAGGTAGTCACTGACAGGAATATCAATCAAGAGATTGTTGTTCCATCCTTGTGTCCAAATCCTTCTTCAAAGAAGGAACGTCTTCTACACAATCTGGATGTAGTTCGTGCCCTCAAGTTCTACTTGCAGGCAACTAAAGATTTTCGCCAAACTTCTTCCCTGTTTGTCGTTTATTCTGGACAGAGGAGAGGTCAAAAAGCTTCTGCTACTTCTCTCTCTTTTTGGCTTCGTAGCATAATACGTTTAGCCTATGAGACTGCTGGACAGCAGCCTCCTGAAAGAATTACAGCTCACTCCACTAGAGCTGTGGCTTCCACTTGGGCCTTTAAGAATGAGGCCTCTGTTGAACAGATTTGCAAGGCTGCAACTTGGTCTTCGCTTCATACTTTTTCCAAATTTTACAAATTTGACACTTTTGCTTCTTCGGAGGCTATTTTTGGGAGAAAGGTTCTTCAGGCAGTGGTTCCTTCTGTATAATGAGCCTGCCTATCCCTCCCGTCATCCGTGTACTTTTGCTTTGGTATTGGTATCCCAGAAGTAATGATGACCCGTGGACTGATCACACATAACAGAAGAAAACATAATTTATGCTTACCTGATAAATTCCTTTCTTCTGTTGTGTGATCAGTCCACGGCCCGCCCTGTTTTTAAGGCAGGTAAATATCTTTTAAATTATACTCCAGTCACCACTTCACCCTTGGTTACTCCTTTCTCGTTGATTCTTGGTCGAATGACTGGGACTGACGTAGAGGGGAGGAGCTATATCAGCTCTGCTGGGTGAATCCTCTTGCATTTCCTGTTGGGGAGGAGTTATATCCCAGAAGTAATGATGACCCGTGGACTGATCACACAACAGAAGAAAGGAATTTATCAGGTAAGCATAAATTATGTTTTTTTGGTGGTTGTAAATGTGTAACAGATTTTGGGGGTCAAATTGAGAAAAATTGTTTTTTTTTCCAATTTTTTCATCATATTTTAAAATTTGTTATAGTAAATTATAAGATATGAGGAAAATAATGCTATCTTTAGAAAGTCTATTTAATGGCGAGAAAAACGGTATATAATATGTGTGGGTACAGTAAAGAGGTAAATTACAGCTAAACACAAACACTGCAGAAATGTAAAAATAACCCTGGTCCTTAAGGATAAGAAATTAAAAAATGGTCTGGTCCTTAAGGGGTTAAATTAAACTGAATTCCATGGGAATGAAATATTTAGTTGTTTGGTTGAAATACAAAGCGTGAAAAATACTTTTTAGCAAAATGAGCTGTTATGTGCAGTATGCTTTAAAAAATGCAGATTCATTATATTTGCTAAATGAATTAACTTGACATTAAAAACATTGAGATTGTAATAAACTGTATCTCACAAAAGTGACTACACCCCTCACATTTTTGTAAATACTTTATTATATCTTTTCATGTGACAACACTGAAGAAATGTCACTTTGCTACAATGTAAAGTGGTGAGTGTGCTTCCTGTATAACAGTGTAAATTTGCTGTCCCATCAAAATATCAGCCATTAATGTCAAAACTGTTGGTAACAAAAGTGAGTACACCCCTAAGTGGAAATGCCCAAATTGGGCCCAAAGTGTCAATATTTTGTGTGGCCATCATTATTTTCCAGCACTGCCTTAACCCTCTTGGGCATGGAGTTCACCAGAGCTTCACAGGTTGCCACTGGAGTCCTCTTCCACTCCTCCATGACAACATCATGGAGCTGGTGGATGTTAGAGACCTTGCGCTCCCCCACCTTCCATTTGAGGATGCCCCACAGATGCTCAATAGGGTTTAGGTCTGGAGATATGCTTGGCTAGTCCATCACCTTTACCCTCAGCGTCTTTAGCAAGGCAGTTGTCATCTTGGAGGTGTGTTTGGGGTCGTTATCATGTTGTAATATTGCCCTGTGGCCCAGTCTCCGAAGGGAGGGGATCATGCTCTGCTTCAGTATGTCACAGTACATGTTGGCATTCATGGTTCCCAAAATGAACTGTAGCTCCCCAGTGCCGGCAGCACTCATGCAGGCCCAAACCATGACACTCCCACCACCATGCTTGACTGTAGGCAAGACACACTTGTCTTTGTACTCCTCACCTGGTTGCCACCACACACGCTTGCTACCATCTGAACCAAATAAGTTTATCTTGGTCTCATCGGTCCACAGGACATGGTTCCTGTAATTCATGTCCTTAGTCTGCTTGTATTCAGCAAACTGTTTGCGGGCTTTCTTGTGCATCATCTTTAGAAGTGGCTTCCTTCTGGGACGACAGCCACACAGACCAATTTGATGCAGTGTGCGGTGTATGATCTGAGCACTGACAGGCTGATCCCCCACCCCTTCAACCTCTGCAGCAATGCTGACAGCACTCATATGTCTATTTCACAAAGACTAACTCTGGATATGACGCTGAGCACGTGCACTCCACTTCTTTGGTCAACCATGGCGAGGCCTGTTCTGAGTAGAACCTGTCCTGTGAAACAGCTGTATGGTATTGCCCACCGTGCTGCAGCTCAGTTTCAGGGTCTTGGCAAACTTGTTATAGCCTAGGCCCTCTTTATGTAGAGCAACAATTCTTTATTTCAAATCATCAGAGAGCTCTTTGCCATGAGGTGCCATGTTGAACTTCCATTGACCAGTATGAGAGAGTGTGAGAGCGATAACACCAAATTTAATACACCTGCTCCCCATTCACACCTGAGACATTATAGCACTCATGAGTCACATAACACTGGGGAGGGAAAATGACTAATTGGACCCAATTTGGTCATTTACACTTAGGGGTGTACTCACTTTTGTTGCCGACAGTTTAGACATTAATGGCTGTGTGTTGAGTTATTTTGAAGGGACAGCAAATTTACACTGTTATACAGGCTGTACACTCACTACTTTACATTGTAGAAAAGTGTTATTTCTTCAGTGTTGTCACATGAAAATATATAATAAAATATGTACAAAAATGTGAGGGGTGTACTCACTTTTGTGAGATACTGTAAGTTTTGTGATCTTATATTATATGTATTAAAACAAGTTTGCAACATACTTTAATTATTTAAATTTGTTCCCTTTTCCAGTATTTTAATCCTGAAAATTGCGTGCTTTCCAATTATTGTAAAATGTAGAAGTGCACACTCTAAACCTAATACTGCTGTATTACACACAGTCATTGGTTGCTCACTGTAGTGACACATTTTTAACTATCCCTGATTGGTCTCAGCAAAGAAGGAAACCTAGGTTACAAAATGGTGGTATCCATCAAAATATTCCAATATTAAAAAAGAGATAATTAATAAAATAAATAAAACATTTTTTATATTATTATACTAAACTTTACTTTGAATACATCATTTTGTTTAACCGTTATGTAGTGTTTTATATCCCTCTAAGGAATGAGAATATCACCTGTTGCACTTCATGCACAATGCATACAGCTGTTTAAAACCACATAAACCTTTATTAATTCTGACATTTTCTGTCATTAAAGACGTGGATAGGGAATCGAAGAAGGAAATACCGTTTAATGGGGATTGAAGTCCCACCTCCTAGAGGAGGTCCAGCAAACTTCTCTGAGCTTGAATCAGGATCATCTATGCTATCGTCAGGAGACGATCCTGCAGCAGAAGTGTCGGAAGATAATGACCGGAATGATGCTATATCTATCTGCCTCTCAGAAGAAAGTTTACAAGGTATGGTTACAGTAATGATGTGGGTGAATAAAGAATACAAACAAAATTTGCAGAATTGAATTAAAGAATTCAGCAGAATTAATATGGAAATAAAAAGAACTGGACTTTGCTAACCCACAAACTGCCATGTTCATTAAAGAGACAGTAAACGTTAAGCTTTTGTTGGCATAAACAGAATCATTGTAAAAGTAAAAACTTTTCAAACAAGCATTTTGACGTTTCTTTTTTCTTTATTATTATCTGTATAAGCGGCACTCTGCTCCTGCTGCCAGCTGCCCCCTGTAAGCATTTTGTTTTAATTATTATTATTATAATGAGCAATACTTGATTCTGCCAATTGTAAGGCGATCTATCTATGCAACATTCCCCTCAGTATCACGCTCAGTATACCGCTCATGCTCAAAGGCTGTTAGCTTGCTGCTGAGGGGAAACTTGCAGCGATTGATCACCTTACAATTGGCAGAAACATTTGTTGATCATTATAATAAAAAAACTGCTTACAGGGGGGCGGCCAGCACTAGAAGCTGAGTGTCAGTTGTAAAAAAAACTTGAAATCCTTTCTATGGTAATATGGAGACTTTATTATTTTTAGAGTGATTCTGTTTATGCCAACAATTTATTAACATTTACTGTCTCTTTAAGCCCATTGCTATCAAGGTTTTCTCTTAATGGTTCCTAGTAGGCCACAAGGTATAGCTTGTTGTAAGCCAGGTGAGTTTGTGGTCTCACATTTATCATTAGACGTAGAGCCCAGTTCTCAAAAACTCACTGACATAGAGAAATCAACTTATTTTCTTCCTAATTGGAAAGAGTCCACAGCTGCATTCATTACTTTTGGGAAATAAGAACCTGGCCACCAGGAGGAGGCAAAGACACCCCGGCCAAAGGCTTAAATACTCCTCCCATTTCCCTCATCCCCCAGTCATTCTTTGCCTTTCGTCCCAGGAGGATGGCAGAGAAGTGTCAGAATTTGTTTTGTCTCTTATGGAGGTTACTACTCTTCGCAATGGGACGGGAGTTTTAAGTAGCTCTATAAGCTTCTCAGTGTGGGCCTGGGTGAAAGTTAGAGTCCAGAGATGCAGGGAGAGTTCTCTTTTGCAACACCATCCCGCCTCATATTAACAGCTCCTACAGCAATCAGCGTTGTCAAGTTTTGCAGACTGCTTCTCTCAAGTCTATGTCAGGAGCAATGCTATGACCTGTCACACTTGAAGGGCCATTTTCCTGTTCCACGGCGTAGATTCTGGTAAATTTGTTTTATTTTTTATTACATAATGTTAACACAGAAGACAGGGTCACAGTGTGGCGCCTTTTATCTTTATAGAATCAAGGGTTAATATCTCCTTAGGGGGATTATTGAACAGGGGGGAATAATCTTATATGTTTATTTGATTTTATGCTGCTTTATGTGTGAGATGTTATGGGCTCTTAGGCTGTTATGTAATATACAGGTTTCACTTTCACTTTGAGAGCCATGCAGCTTACAAGCTTGGGTGCTCTCTCTCATAGCAGGGACGGTCCTGTATTGTGCACTATGTGATTCATTCCCTCTTCGTGACTATCAGAGAGGAGTCCTACATCTCTGTACTGTCTGGTTCATAGGAGGTGGTGAGTGCCCCAGCCATTGGGGTATAGAGGTGCTGCTATTTTTTTTTTTTAAAAAAAGGCTGTTTTATCTCTTTAGTTCTCCGGTTATTGCTCTAGTGATGGAGGATTCGGTTTCTTTAGAGGGCACTCCCTCTATTCCTAAAGAGCAATTCCTGTTTATATGGTGAGGAGGCCCTAGTTCCCCCTCTCAATTATGTTCCATATAGCTTGATAATGTGATATCAGACATATTTGATATCACGGAGCCGTCCACCTCTGAGGAGTTGTCGTTCAGTGAGGTGCGTACCCTACATTGTTATCTCTATACATATGCAATTTTCCCGTAGCATTGCTGATCCTCCATCTGGAGGGGGCCTTTTTTCTCCAGACGTTACTGCACAGTTCAGACAGCGGTGTCTGCGGCCTTAATGCTTTACCTCGCACTGCTAAGCGCAAGCGAAAGGTTACATATTGCACTCCTTCCCAGAATACATCAAATAATTTTTGGATATAACTGATAGGGTTATCCGAGGATGAAGTTCTTTCTGAGACTTTAGAGTATGAACTTTCTGAGTCAGAGTCTGCTGCCTCTCAACCTCCAGCTGCGGAGTAACCAGACTTTAGTTTTAGGAATTTGCACTTCTTCTAAAGGAAGTTTTTAGCAAATTCAGGGTCATATTGCCTGATGAACCTTTATTTTCTAAATTGAATAGAGTTTGAGGACAGTGTGGTGCCTTCCCTTCCCTGCTCCTGTTGTCCCGGGTATTCCACCTTGGACTGAACAGTTCCCTGCAGGTGCGACTATCCCTGAGTGTCGTGCCTTTCGTTACAGAATTGTGCGCCTTGGCGTATTACTCAGACATGTTTTTTTAGCTATTGAAGACACTATCCTTATCGGATACGGGAATACTCGGTCTGCTCTTCGTATGGCGCATCTCATTAGACATGTGGGGATGATGTAATCTCCTGATTGTCCATGTATTGGAATCTTTCCCAGTTTTTTTGGAAGATCAGGGCTCCGTTTGGCTGGTCCTGCGGTGGCCCGTTTCTTCTTGGGTGTTAACCTACGGGTTGCCTTGTATTTTATTTCATCCGATAGGATGTCCTGTCTGTTTGCCTTCTTCCCCTCTGAGAGAGGAATTATGCGGCTTGATGGTTAGGACCTGGATTGCAGGCTGGTCCTGTTTGGGTTCAGTTCTGTCTGGTAGCTGTTCGGACACGGGGCGCCGCTCTGCTTGGCTGGTCCGGTAGAGGCGCCGAGTGCTCATGTTATCCTCTGTGTTCAACTAAGCATTCTAGAGGACCAGTGGGTCTGTGAGGCAGGAAGGGTTGTCTCAGTCCTTATAGCCTTCAATTTGGATGACGGGGTCAGTGGAGTTCCGCTGCGTCTCTCTCTGTGTCTGGGGTTGTCAGACCCTAGAGCTCCTTCCCATCTAGTGAAGGGTTGGTGGGCTTGCGCCCTCTTGCCGCCGAGTTGGGCGGTTTGGCCTTTTTTCTTTTGAGGCCCTGGGAATGGTTCTCCTGGACTTAGTTCTCAGCTGCTAGTAGTTTATTGGGTGGTTCAGCTGCCTTGCAGCGGATGGGTTGCAGAATGTGACCAGCTGCAGCTATTGCACATTGACTGTGTACTGTCCTAGCTGTTTTTATGAGACCTTTTGGTCTTCCTCTGTTGTCTCCATGTGAGTTAGGTCTCCTTTTAGGGACCTGGGTTCCCCTCTGGGATAGGATCGTTCCCTGTTAAGGGCACTGGGCGTGGTCTCTTTAGGCTCTACTCTGAGCTGGGGATGCTGTGCGTCCTTTTTTCTCTATGATCCTCTGATTGTATGGAGGTGATGCGGAGACCAGCCTTTGCTCTAGTGATTTTGGCCTTGGGGTATCCCTTTGCTTGTTGTCCTGTGGCTGTTTGAGAGTCTATGGGCTCTAGTGTCGTTGTACGACTTTTAACGCCTAAGCTCCTTTGGAGCATTGGACTTTAGCAAGGGGTGGTCTCTTCCTTGGGTCGGGACTTGCGAGTTATCTCGTTATCCGGGTTGATCTGGATATTGCATTGTTATCTCCCTGTGGTCTGTTTTTTTTTATATCAGATGGGGTGTTAAGTTCTCGGATATTGTTTGTTTAAACAATTGGGCTTCCAGTTGCTGAGGCTTCGCTCAGTGTTTTCCTTTGTGGAGTTGTTGCCGGACGTTTTGGCTCTAGGGCTGGTTCGGGATTCCCCAGTTCCTTGGAACTTGGGTTATGTCCTTTTAACTGAACTAATTGACCTGGTCATGGTTGGCCAGGTTGTCTGAGTGCTGATGCTCATTGGGCTTGACTTATGCCTTTATGGTCGGTTTCCCTTGGTCAGCTTGCTGGGGTAACCTTATGGATTCACTGCTCTGTAGGCGAATGGGTTTGCAGTGTCTCTGCTGCAGCTATTGCACATTGGATGTGTGTTAGCAAGCTAATTCCTTAGGGGTATCCCTTCCAAGTTCATCTGTATTGGAGATTGATCTCTCCTTTTAGCCTGTGGCTTTGTGTCTTGTAGGCAGGTGCTCTGCCTTTTGGCCCTATCCCTTTTCTTAGTGTGGGGGGCTTATTCTCTTCCTTATGGAGGTGTGGTCCTTTTTCTTAGGGATTCTCTTGGAGGTGTCTTGCTGGCTCTGTGTCGAGACTATGGAGGGCCTTTTATTAGATTCCTTTAGGTCTACGGCCTTGTAGTCTGTTTCTAAGGAGTTGGGTTGGCACCCGTGCTCTGTTGGGATGGCTGTGGCCATTCTTTCGCTCGTTTTTGAGCTGGTGTTGGGGTTCTTCTGTTTCCCTGTGTTCAAGACCTACCGATGCTTGGGCTGGCCCGGTTGGGAGCGGGTTCTGAGATGCGTTGTCATCTTCAGGATCTAGGTTGGCATTGTAGCTAGGCCCCTGGGTTTACAAGCTGACGGTCCCGGGTTACCATTCACCTTCAGATTCTGGGTGTAACCTCTCTTTCTCTTGGGGGTGCAGTGGGTCTCGTTGAGGTTATGTGCTTCCCTTTTGGAGCCCTGTGTGTAGGTCTAGTAGCTTTGATTGCCTAGAGTGTGCCCTCTGTCTGGGAGTTCTCCTTTTGCAATCTGTTCTCTTGCTGGCCGCTTTTTACTTCTCAGCAAGTATTCTTCTATGTCATCCTAATGATGGCTGCGTGTTCTTGACTCAGGGTTTTTTTGTCTGGTTCTGTTACACATTCTTTTTTTGTCTGAATACTTTAGTATTCTTAGTTCTGATGATGTGAGGACTCAGTCTTCAGTTGTCTTTCGGTGCTTTTGCACAATGTTGAGAGAAAGGTTTCTCTGTTTCGAGGCCCGGTCCTAAACCTCTGGTTTCTGCTTGGTCTGGGCGTAGCCTCCCCTTGTCTGTCAGGACCCATTTGGGTTTTTGTGAGCTGGGCTCGCTATTGGGGTTTTTTCCTTTTATGGATTTTGTGTTGACCTTTTGGTTCCCCTTTCGGCTCTTCCTTGCCATATCCCTTGGGGGGTTTAGGCAGGGACCGCCTGTTGGGCGACGGTGTCTCCTGGAGGACTGTTGACTCAGTTTAGTCCGATTTTGCGGTCTCTAGCTAGGCTTCTGGACTATCTGCGGTCAGTGCCCTTGGGGCCTTTCCTTTTCAAAGTTTTCTCGGCTTCGGACGAAGCAGGGTTTTTGTTGGGTAGTGCTTTTTGGCTTGGTGCCCTCAGAATGGGCCGCCTATTGTACCCTCCCGTTTTGGCATTCAGTGTCTTCTTTATCTTGGGTATTGTTTTCCCAAAAGTAATGAATGCAGCTGTGGACTCTTTCCAATTAGGAAGAAAAACATAAATTATGCTTACCTGATAATTTACTTTTCTTCCGTTGGAAAGAGTCCACAGCTCCCCACCCTTTTTCTACGTGGGGCTTCTTTTTATTCTTCTGTTCTTCTGGCTCCTTTTTTCACCCTGATATTTTTCTACTGTTCCTTGTTCCCCGGCAGAATGACTGGGGGATGAGGGAAGTGGGAGAATTATTTAAGCCTTTGGCTGGGGTGTCTTTGTCTCCTCCTGGTGGCCACGTTCTTATTTCCCAAAAGTAATGAATGCAGCCGTGGACTCTTTCCAACGGAAGAAAAGGAAATTTTCAGGTAAGCATAATTTATGTTTTTATTGAGCACTATATTACATAAAGAAAAATAGAGACCTCTTAATGAGATACACAATTCTGCTAAGTGATGGTAAATTATGCAACATCTCATTTGTAAATATATATTACTTATTTGGCCGGCCCCGTTTCGCTTCCTGATCTGTATAGTGATGACATAGAGAACGATCCTACCCGCTCTCTAAATTTAAACTAAAAACTAAAATTAATATAAATATTGCTTTTGTTAAAAGATGTACTCCTTTTATATTTATTTGTAAATAATAAAATTGAACTGTTACTATAGTGCATATAACGATCATACATTTCTTTTAACGAAATCAGTAATATTCTGACCATTGTTATAAATATACATATCTCACAATTACAGTATTGATTATTGTTTTTTTTTTTTAATAAAGAGTGTTCAATTTTATCCTATTTAATCTACTCATTTTAGTGTGTTCTGATTTCACGTTTACTTCAGCAGTGTGATTTCAGTGATTGTACATATGTTAAACAAGCATGCGCATGGGGGAATGTCCAAGTAAGAGGATAACAAGGAGACAAGAGCACATGCGCAGCTCTGCCTTCTTTTTGTTTTTTTGTCGGAGTGCCGTATGGCATGAGCAAGGTTTTCACAAATAATGACTACATTAAAAAATTAAGTTATACATTTTTTTCCATAGAAGTTCATGAATTAAACTTATAAAATATTGCTGAGATTTTAGATCTGACTTTAGATCACTTTATGGTAAAACAAAATCCTTTACAGCATTCCCTGTTGGGCCTCTTAAAGAAACTTGCCATACCAGAGATCTTTAGAGTTTGTCCCATAGAATCCAACTGTAATCACTGATGTCTTGACCTTTAAAAGGGACATGAAAAGTCAAAATTAAACTTTTATTATTCAGACAAAGCATAAAATTTAAGAGACATTTCAATGTACTTGTAATATTAAATCTACTTTGTTCTCTTTGTTAAGAATCGTACCTAGATAGGCCTCAGAACAGCAAGGCACTACTGAGAGCTGGTGATTGGTGGCTGCACACATGTGCTTTTTGTTCAGCTAAATCCCAGTAGTGCTTTGCTGCTGTGAAGCTGACTTTAACTATGTGTCAAACACCTTTGCAGAGGTTAAATACATAGTTATATGCATTCAACAGTGCAATAATAAAATGCTCTAACACATTACAACATTTTATATTTGCAATTGTATGCACCTTCAACTTTTGTTTAGACAAGTCTGAGAAATAAATGAAAGGCAGGCAGATTTGTTTTATAACAAATTGATCATTCTTGCAGTACAGAGTACTCATGACAATTTATACAATTTATTTTTGAGACTCCAGACAGATTATTTATTTATGTATTTATTGGTAAACTAAACACTAACTTAGACATTTCAGAACAATACCTCTCCTAAACCCCTCTTTAAAGATATTAAACACTTGACTTTATTTGATAGTAGACTTGTGCGCGGCAAAAAAATTTGTTTCGGTCCGATTTCTGATTTTTTTTCAAATTTCGTTTTCAGATTGATTCGGATACATTTGAATGCATTAGTTTCCGATTCATTCGGATTCGAATAAATTCCAATTTATTCAGATGTATTCAGTTCGGATTCGATTCGTAAATTCGGAAGTTTGGTATGTGTTAGGTGGGATGTGCTGTGTATTAGACTAGTATTATGTACTGTATATTAAGTGTAACCCATCTGAATCAACATAAGTTCCAACCTCACAGGTACCAGCTACACAATATGCACAGAGCTAGCAGAGTTATATAACCTAATATACAGTACATAATACTAGTGTAATACACAGCACATCACACCTATGTGCCAAACTCACAGGTACCAGCTTGTCAGGACTAGTCCCCCTAGGAGAGAGGAGTGTGTATACTTGAGTGTATGGACCTCAGCTGCAGATTCAAAAGAAAATATTTATGTCCAGTATGTTTCTGGTCTGTAGGTGATTAGGTAATTGATCCTGGTAAAAAAAAAGTTTCCAACGAACCTGACGGGAAGATAGAATGTGATTACTTTTCAGATACTGAAGGTTCCTATGATCAGTATAAATTAGAACTAGAAATGTAGTACCTTCCAATAGGTGTCGCCAATGTTCTAATGAACATTTTATGGCAAGGAGTTCTTTTTCACCTATTGGGTAGTTTTCTCCAGCTGACGTAAAAACACGAGAGTAGAAGGCAACTGGATTTAGAGGTTCTGTCTTTGAGAGAGTATGGCTCCAATTGCTGAATTGTAGACATCAACCTCAAGAGTATATTGGAGGTTTGAGTCAGGGAAATGTAGGATTGGTGCAGAGGTAAACTTGTTCTTTAAATTGTCAAAAACTGTTTGAGTCTGTGGAGTTCAATGGAATTTTTCTTGATAGGAGAGCGGACCTCTTAAGAAGCCAATCTCCAAAATTTACTGTCAGGACTAGTTCCCCCTAGGAGAGAGGAGTGTGTATACTTGAGTGTATGGACCTCAGCTGCAGATTCAAAATAAAATATTTATGTCCAGTATGTTTGCTAGTTTCCCTGATAACAGAGGAGGAATAAGTAAGAAATCTTATTGGAAACCTGATCCTCAGTTCGTTCAGAGAATCTGACAATTTATTATAAGGTGAAGGCTAACAGACACACAATACTTTGTTAAAAAGCGTCAGTACTTAACTGTGTGAATGTATTGCCAAATACCATTTTAGCTGATATGAATAACATAAAGTAAGTGTGCAAGTGAACGTTATAAGTCAGAGGATATGGTTAAGAAAGTGAAGCTGACACATGATATAGCGGTTAATGCTCCAGAGGTATAAGGTGATACTGCATAGTAAAACAGTCTTGAAGTGCAGAGGAAAGTCGAGCCATAAATCAAATACTGACAATCTCAAAAAGATAAAGTCTCTGAAGTTAATCGAGCAATGCGAGAAAGGGTTTTTACATAACTGAGGAAATTAACTTACTTCAATTTCTGATAAGTGTGAGGAGAGTCACCTAAACAGGAGACACGATACAGCTCTGGCTGTTGATGCAAGCTGAGACGGAATCCGGAAAGGCGTGTGACGTCACCGTTAACGGCTGTGAATGCAGAAACACTGAAAACAGCTGATCAGACAGGTTTGAATCAGATGCCTGTTGAGCGCAGGGAAAATTAGGCTGGCTACTTCCTGTGCAAAGAGAATTACCAAGAAATGGTATAAGGTGTTGCGCAGCTTTTATGGAAAAGGTTAGGGGCGTGTCAGCTAGTTAATATTTCTTTCATGTAATTTGCAAGAGTCCATGAGCTAGTGACGTATGGGATATACATTCCTACCAGGAGGGGCAAAGTTTCCCAAACCTTAAAATGCCTATAAATACACCCCTCACCACACCCACAATTCAGTTTTACAAACTTTGCCTCCCGTGGAGGTGGTGAAGTAAGTTTGTGCTTAAGATTCTTCGTTGATATGCGCTTCCCAACAGGTTGAAGCCCGGTTTTCCTCTCAAAGTGCAGTGAATGTCAGAGGGATGTGAAGAGAGTATTGCCTATTTGAATACAATGGTCTACCTCTAGGGGATCAATTTCATAGGTTCTCTGTTATCGGTCGTAGAGATTTCTTCTCCTACCTCCCTTTTCAGATCGACGATATACTCTTATATACCTTTACCTCTACTGATTCTCGTTTCAGTACTGGTTTAGCTATCTACTACATGTAGAGGAGTGTCCTGGGGTAAGTAAGTCTTATTCTTTGTGACACTCTGCGCTATTGTTGGGCACTTTATATGTAAAGTTCTAAATATATGTCTATAAACTTATATTTGCCTTGATTCAGGATAATCAGTATTCCTTTTTAATACAGACTGTCAGTTTCATTATTGGGATAATGCATTTAATTATTTTTTCTTACCTTGAAAAATTTTCATTTGGCTATTTTTTTCCTGCGTGCTGTTAGGCTCGCGGGGGCAGAAAATGTTTCTTTTTATTACGTCATTTTTGGCGCATACTTTTTTTGGCGCAAAAAATGTTTTGTCATTTCCGGCAACGTAATTTACGCCGGAAGTTGTATTCTGTTATGCATGCGTATTCAGAAATTTTTTTGCGCCAAAAAAATGTGGCCGGATTTTTTACTCACTTTATTTAAACATTTTATTTTCATGGCTTCTGGTTTCTAGAAGCTTGTTTTTTTTTGCATTCTTTCCCATTCCTGAAACTGTCATTTAAGGAATTTGATAATTTTGCTTTATATGTTGTTTTTTCTATTACATATTTCAAGATGTCTCATCCTGACCCTGGATCAAAATCCTCTAATGGACAGACGCTGCCTGATGCTGGTTCTACCAAAGTTAAGTGCATATGTTGTAAACTTGTGGTATCTGTTCCCCCAGCTGTAGTTTGTGAAAGCTGTCATGATAAACTTTCCAATGCAGATTCTGTTTCTATTAGTAACAATCCTTTACCTGTTGTTGTTCCTTCAACATCTATTGTTCAGGATGTTCCTGTTAATGTTAAAGAATTTGTTTCTAATTCTATTAAGAAGGCTCTGTCTGTTATTCCTCCTTCCAGTAAACGTAAAAGGTCTTTCAAAACTTCTCACTTTTCAGATGAATTTTTAGGTGACCGCCATCATTCTGACTTATCTGTTTCTGATGAGGTTTTTTCCGGTTCAGAAGATTCTACTACAGATATTGATACTGATAAATCTTCATATTTATTTAAGATGGAGTTTATTCGTTCATTGCTTAAAGAAGTTTTGATTGCTTTAGATATGGAGGAGTTCAGTCCTCTTGATACTAAAACTGCTAAACATTTAAATTCGGTTTATAAACCTCATGTGTTAATTCCAGAAGTTTTTCCAGTTCCTGATGCTATCTTAGATGTGATTGCTAGGGAATGGGATAGTCTGGGTACTTAATTTACTCCTTCTCCAAGGTTTAAAAAATTGTACCCTGTGCCATCTGATAGACTGGAATTTTGGGATAAAATCCCTAAAGTCGATGGGGCTATCTCTACTCTAGCCAAACGTACTGCTATTCCTACGGTAGATAGCACAGATAGTTTAAAGATCCTTTAGATAGGAAAATTGAATCTTTTTCGAGAAAAGCTTATTTATGTTCAGGTAATCTACTTAGACCTGCTATCTCTTTGGCTGATGTTGCTGCAGCTTCAACTTTCTGGTTGGAGGCTTTAGCGCAACAATTGACAGATCATAACACATATAGCATTGTTAAACTTCTTCAACATGCTAATAACTTTGTCTGTGATGCCATTTTTTATATCATTAGAGTTGATGTCCGGTATATGTCTTTAGCTATTTTAGCTAGACGAGCTTTATGGCTTAAATCCTGGAATGTAGATATGACTTCTAAATCAACTTTGCTTTCTCTCTCTTTCCAAGGTAATAAATTGTTTGGTTCTCAGTTGGATTCTATAATTTCAACTGTTACTGGAGGGAAGGGTGCCTTTTTGCCTCAGGGAAAAAAATCTAAAGGTAATTACAGGGCTGCTAATCGTTTTCGTTCCTTTCGTCAGAAGGAGCAGAAGCCCGATCCTTCCCCTAAAGGAACAGTTTCCGGTTGGAAACCTAATCCAGTCTGGAATAAATCCAAGCCTTCCAGAAAGTCAAAACCAGCCCCTAAATCCGCATGAAGGTGCGGCCCTCATTCCAGCGCAGCTGGTAGGGGGCAGGTTACGATTTTTCAAAGATGTTTGGATCAATTCGGTTCACAATCCTTGGATTCAGAACCTTGTTTCACAAGGGTACAGAATAGGTTACAAAGTAAGACCGCATTCCAGTCAATTCAGTGAAGGCTCAGGCGTTTCTGAAATGTGTTTCAGACCTAGAGTTAGCTGGGGTAATTATACCAGTTCCAGTTCTGGAACAGGGTCTGGGGTTTTATTCAAATCTATTCATCGTACCAAAGAAAGAGAATTTTTTCAGAACGGTTCTGGATCTAAAAATATTGAATCGTTATGTAAGGATACCAACATTCAAAATGGTGACTATAAGAACTATTCTGCCTTTTGTTCAGCAAGGGTATTATATGTCTACAATAGATTTACAGGATGCATACCTGCATATTCCAATTCATCCAGATCACTATCAGTTTCTGAGATTCTCTTTTCTAGACAAGCATTACCAGTTTATTGCTCTTCCATTTGGTCTAGCAACAGCTCCAAGGATCTTTTCGAAGGTTCTCGGTGCCCTTCTCTCTGTAATCAGAGAACAGAGTATTGCGGTATTTCCTTATTTGGACGATATCTTGGTACTTGCTCAGTCTTCACATTCTGCAGAATCTCATACGAATCTGAAATTGGTTTCAGCCTGTCGAAACCTTCAGTCTCAATTGTTCCCTTCGGTAGCATTATGCATGGAGATTTTAGGTCTCATGACTGCTGCATCGGACGCGATCCCTTTTGCTCGTTTTCACACGAGACCACTCCAGCTTTGTATGCTGAACCAGTGGTGCAGGAATTATACAAGGATATCACAAATAATATCCTTAAATCCCAATGTTCGATCATCTCTAACTTGGTGGATGGATCACCATCGTTTAATTCAAGGGGCCTCTTTCGTTCGTCCAACCTGGACTGTGATCTCTACAGATGCGAGTCTATCAGGTTGGGGAGCTGTTTGGGGATCTCTGACAGTGCAAGGGGTTTGGAAATCTCAGGAGGCGAGATTACCAATCAATATTTTGGAACTCCGTGCGATTTTCAGAGCTCTTCAGTTCTGGCCTCTTCTAAAGAGAGAATCGTTTATTTGTTTTCAAACGGACAATGTCACGACCGTGGCATATGTCAGTCATCAAGGGGGGACTCACAGTCCTCAAGCTATGAAAGAAGTATCTCGGATACTTGTATGGGCGGAATCCAGCTCCTGTCTAATTTCTGCGGTTCACATCCCAGGTGTAGACAATTGGGAAGGGGATTATCTCAGTCGCCAGACGTTACATCCGGGCGAATGGTCTCTTCATCCAGAGGTTTTTCTTCAGATTGTTCAAATCTGGGGACTTCCAGAAATAGATCTAATGACCTCTCATCTGAACAAGAAACTTCCCAGGTATCTGTCCAGATCCCGGGATCCTCAGGCGGAAGCAGTGGATGCGTTGTCAATTCCTTGGAATTATCATCCTGCTTATATCTTTCCGCCTCTAGTTCTTCTTCCGAAAGTAATCTCCAAAATTCTATTGGAGCGCTCATTTGTACTGCTGGTGGCTCCAGCATGGCCTCACAGGTTTTGGTTTGCGGATCTCATTCGGATGGCCAGTTGCCAACCTTGGACACTTCCGTTAAGGCCAGACCTTCTATCTCAAGGCCCTTTTTTCCATCAGGATCTCAAATTATTAAATTTGAAGGTATGGAGATTGAACGCTTAATTCTTAGTCATAGAGGTTTCTCTGACTCAGTTATTAATACTATGTTACAGGCTCGAAAATCTGTCTCTAGAAAGATTTATTATCGAGTTTGGAAGACTTACATCTCTTGGTGTTCTTCTCATAAATTCTCCTGGCATTCTTTCAGAATTCCTAGAATTTTACAATTTCTTCAGGATGGTTTGGATAAAGGTTTGTCTGCAAGTTCTTTGAAAGGACAAATATCTGCTCTTTCTGTTCTTTTTCACAGAAAGATTGCTAATCTTCCTGATATTCATTGTTTTGTACAGGCTTTGGTCCGTATCAAACCTGTTATTAAGCCAATCTCTCCTCCTTGGAGTCTTAATTTGGTTTTGACAGCTTTACAGGCTCCTCCGTTTGAGCCTATGCATTCTCTAGACATTAAATTACTTTCTTGGAAAGTATTGTTCCTTTTGGCTATCTCTTCTGCTAGAAGAGTTTCTGAGTTATCTGCTCTTTCTTGTGACTCTCCTTTTCTGATTTTTCATCAGGATAAGGCGGTGTTGCGGACTTCATTTCAATTTTTACCTAAGGTTGTGAATTCTAACAACATTAGTAGAGAAATTGTTGTCCCTTCATTGTGTCCTAATCCTAAGAATTCTAAGGAAAGATCGTTACATTCTTTGGATGTAGTTAGAGCTTTGAAATATTATGTTGAAGCTACTAAAGATTTTAGAAAGACTTCTAGTCTATTTGTTGTTTTTTTCTGGTCCCAGGAAAGGTCAGAAGGCTTCTGCCATTTCTTTGGCGTCTTGGTTAAAGTCTTTGATTCATCATGCTTATATGGAGTCGGGTAAGTCCCTGCCTCAAAGAATTACGGCTCATTCTACTAGGTCAGTTTCTACTTCCTGGGCTTTTAGGAATGAAGCTTCTGTTGATCAGATTTGCAAAGCGGCGACTTGGTCTTCTTTGCATACTTTTACTAAATTCTACCATTTTGATGTGTTCTCTTCTTCTGAAGCAGTTTTTGGTAGAAAAGTACTTCAGGCAGCTGTTTCTGTTTGATTCGTCTGCTTATAATTTCATTTTTTTTTCATTATACAGATTTAAACTTTTGATTTGGGTTGTGGATTATTTTTTTCAGCGGAATTGGCTGTCTTTATTTTATCCCTCCCTCTCTAGTGACTCTTGCGTGGAAGTTCCACATCTTGGGTATCTGCTATCCCATACGTCACTAGCTCATGGACTCTTGCTAATTACATGAAAGAAAACATAATTTATGTAAGAACTTACCTGATAAATTCATTTATCCATGAGACCCACCCTTTTTTGTGGTGGTTATGATTTTTTTGTATAAAGCACAATTATTCCAATTCCTTATTTTTGATGCTTTCGCTCCTTTCTTATCACCCCACTTGCTTGGCTATTCGTTACACTGAATTGTGGGTGTGGTGAGGGGTGTATTTATAGGCATTTTAAGGTTTGGGAAACTTTGCCCCTCCTGGTAGGAATGTATATCCCATACGTCACTAGCTCATGGACTCTTGCTAATATGAAAGAAATGAATTTATCAGGTAAGTTCTTACATAAATTATGTTTTGAATAGCAAGTCAAAAATTATTGTTGTTACAGGAGAAACAACGTCAGATATGACACAGCTACATAATGTGCCCTGCACAGAGCTAGCAGAGTAATATAACCTAATATACTGTACAATACTAGTGTAATTTTGATTAGTCCATGGCCATTTGAATGTAACGAATAAATCCAAACTAATTCGGATTTATTCGTTACAAATGCATTCGGATTAGCTTAGTTTCGTTTCTAGGGTAATTCGTAAATTCAAATCAATCTGAAGCTCCAAATTTGACAAATTTGTCCGAATTTCAATTTGGAACGAAACGCACATGTCTTTGTGATACTAAGCTTATGTCCTTAATAATGCTACTATCTATAAAATGTATTTTAGTAGAAGCATGTCATGTATTGGCTCACAGTTATTGAGTATGGGGCTTGAATGTCTATAAAAATAAAATCGGTAACACTTACCAGAGAGCTAAATTGTTTCTGATTTATTCTAAAATAAATAGTGAGTTTTTGCACTATTTATTTATATTGAACTATTTTTTTTTTTTTTTTTAAATGAAAAAATACAACAAAAAATAATGAATATTTCTTTCATACAGGTGGTTAGAGTCCGCAATCCATTACACCTGGGAATTACTCTTTCTGACCACTAGGGGAAGGCAAAGTTTCCCAAACTCCAAGAGCCCTATAAAACCCCTCCCACTTCTATGGTAACTATTCTTGTCTTTGTTTCCACTGGAGGTAGGTGAAGAATAAAGCTGCTCCAGAAGTTGTAATATAAGATGGGTTCTCTGACTGAGTTGAGGCCCATTTTACCATGAGTGCTGCTGTTTAATGTATTGGGAGTATTGGGTAGTGGCACAATTACACTTTATGGGACTTAGTCACAAGCCTGCCACAAGTGTCACAGAAACATGCCCTTTGCCTCCTGTTGGGATGCTCCTATTCCATTTCCTTTGCTGATATTTTTCTACTTGTTTCCATTCATTATTCAAGTAGAAGGGCGTCAGCCGATCAGGATAGTGTGTGTCGTTGTGTGCAATCTTTGTTTAAATGCTATGATGCATTTCAATCAGACTAATGCTGTTCTTTCTTCTAAAGGTGTCTGCCCTCCTACTGTTTGTTCTACATGGGTGAGTTATACAGATTTCGCTCCAGGATTCAAGGATTTTGTACTCTCTACTATATCTGAAATTTTGGCGGCTATGCCTCCTTCAAGTAAGCGTAAAAAGGTCAGTTCATGATTTACGTTCTTCTAGTTCTAAGCCTGTATTAAATACTGTTCCGGATCCTGGTTCAGCTGATTCATCTTTTTTTGTTTAAGGTGGATCATATTTGTTTCCTTTTAAAAGAGGTTTTGTCTTCTTTAGTCATTCAGTCATTCAGGATTCTAAGGTGTCTGAGGACAAGTCTTCTAATTGTTTGAATGTTAAACAATTCAGTTAAGTCCCCAGAGGTTTTCCCTGTGCCTGATGCTGTCTCTGAGATAGTTTCTAAGGATTGGTGTTAGCCTGGCAGCCCTTTTAATCTTTCTGCTAGATTTAGGAAAATGGATCCTTTGCCGGGATCTAATGTTGAACTTTGGGAAACAACTCCTAAGGTGGATGGTGCTGTTTCTAATTTGGCTAGGCGTAATACTATACCCTTGAAAGATATATATATATATATATATATATATATATTTTTTTTTCACTAGGATCCTATGAATCTATAATATTAATTGGTCTAGCTTGGTCTCTCAGAACTTGGTTTGCGGATCTAGTCCAGATGTCCAGTTGTCCTCCATGGCCACTTTCTCTGCGACAGGTTCTTCTTTTTTAAGGTTTTTTTCATCAGGATCTCAAATCTCTAAGCTTAATGGCATGGAAATTGAACACTTAATTCTAAGGCAGAGGGTATTTTTAAATTTGTGGTAAAGACTTTGATTCAGGCTTGTTAACCAGTGACTAGAAAAATCTATCATAAGGTTTGGAAAACCTATATTGCATGATGTTCATGTTTTTTCCTTGCATTCTTTTAGAATTCTAATGATTTTTCAATCTCTGCACGATAGTTTGGATAACTGTTTATCTGCTAGTTCTCTTATAGGTCAGATTTCAGAACTTTCCATTTTCTTTCATAAGAAGAAGCTAATCTTCCAGATATTCACTATTTTGTTCAGGCTTTAGTCAGGATTAAACCTATTATAAAACCAATTTCTCCTCCTTGGAGTTTTAATTTGGTTTTAAAGATTTTCCAGGCTCCTCCTTTTGAGCCATGCATAATGTGGATATCAAGTGGAAGGTGCTGTTTCTTTTGGCAGTCTCTTTGGATAGAAGAGTTTTTGAGTTATCTTCCCTTCTTGTGATCCCCCTTTCATTTTTCATCAAGATAAGGCAGTTTTAAGAACTAAATTTGACTTTTTACCTAAGGTGTTGTCTTCAGTCAATATGAGTAGAGAAATTGTTCCTTCCTTTTGTCCTAATCCAAAGAATTCTATGGAGAAGCTTCTCCATAATTTGGATGTTGTCGGTGCTTTGAAGTACTATTTGCAGGCAACTAAGGATTTCAGGCAAACTACTAGTTTTTTGTGTGTTCATTTTCTGGCTCTAGGAAAGGAGAAAAAAGCTATGGCTGTTTACTTGGCATCTTGGCTTAAGCTTTTGATTCAGAAGACTTACTTGTAGGTGGTAGTCCTCCTAAACATATTACTGCCCATTGTACTAGTCCAGTTTCCACGTCTTGAGCCTTTAAGAATGATGCCACTGTAGATCAAATTTATTTTTTCTTCCATTTTGATGTTTTGGCTTCTTCTGAAGCAGCCTCTGGTAGAAAGACTTTTTCTTTGCTTATTTTTTCTTTTCATAATATATATATATATATATATATATACACTTATACATATAGTGTATTTGTGTGTGTGTGTGTGTGTGTGTATATATATATATATAAAACACTTATTATTTATCATGCTAGTTTCACCCTCATTACTTGTGGACTTCACTGCTTGGATATTAGTTTCCCAGGAGTATTAGATTGTGGACTCTCACCACCTGTATGAAAGAAAACATTTATGCTTACCTGATAAATTCATTTATTTTATGGTAGTGAGAATTCACTAGACCCCACCCTTTTATTTGTACTATTGGTAGTTTGTATTTTTCTTTGCACTTTTTTTTTCCTACTCCTTTTTTTACTCTGTTCTCCTATTTCTACCTCTTTTGCTTGGCTATACGTCAGACTAGTTACCATAGAGGTGGGAGTAGAGATGGAAAATGTCCGTAAATTTTGAAGCCATGGAAAAAAAACACGTTTTTTTCACTGTTTTTTCCGAAAAAAATGGAAATTTTCTGAAAATTTAAAAAAAATGCAGCATGGAGTAGTTTTACAAATTGAAAGTCTTTTTTTACACTGGGAACATGAAATGCAGTGTATATAAAAGTTTTATGCTTGAAATAAAAGTACAGCTTATTCAGTAAATAAACTAAACTTGCTTTTTAAAATACAAGGACTGTATATGTTAAGAACATTTCAACTTTACACGAGAACAGGTAACTACCCCCCTTACCCTCAAAAGCAACAAAATAAGCAAGAAACCATCAAACTAATATAAAATCAGATTTGCCCCTTAGCATCAATTGCAAATAAAAAGGAAAGTAACTGGCATTATTTGTGTCAGTAGGATATGGTCATTACAGGTTGTAAGGACACCTCAATATTTAAGCCCCATAATGAGGTTTAACTTTGGAGTGGTGCTTTAAAAAAATAAATTGAGAAAAGGAAACAAAGACACAAAATATACAGTACATGCAATTTAATCTATCTCATTTTCTGAACTACTGCTATAATTTCCTTTTTTTTTTTTAACTCTTCAACTTTGTCATTTTTCTCATGGACTTCTAAAAACGTAAGAATTGCACAGATTGAAACAAGCTTACCATTGCTGAAGACAGTAAAGTGAAACGTATCAAGATCTTGATCAGGTGTAATGTTATCTATAAATGAAGGTATCGTGTATTTTTATGAGGCAGTGGTTTGCAACACTTCCTTACTTAAAGTGAATGTAAACTTTCATCAATTAGTGCCCGGTTTTTAAAAATACTATTAAAAACAGGGACACTTAAATTGCTGAAAGTTTACATTGCACCGTATTTTTACAAATACTTACCTTTTACTTCTTCAAAGCCAGATCGGCATCCCCCGCCTGCAGGTCCTCTGTAAATATCGTCACCAATGACGAAACCGGCTTTCTCCAATCTCGGCTTTCCCCCCAGAACGTCCATCTCGTGAGGTCCTGCCGTGATTGGAGGAAGCCAGTTTCGTCATTGGTGAGGTTTTTACAGAGGACCTGCAGACGGGGGTTGCCGATCCGGCTTTTAAGAAATACGAAGGTAAGTATTTGTAAAATACGGTGCAATGTAAACTTTCTTCAATGAAAGTGCCCCGGTTTTTAATAGTATATTTAAAAACCAGGCACTAATTGATGAAAGTTTACATTCACTATAAAGAGGCTGCTGGTGAAGAAACACTTTGTGATGATACAGAAGCAGCAGAAAGAGTGTTTCTGGAATGAGAACTTTGGAGGAAAATGCTACTTGCACTTTCATTGTGATCCTCATCATTTAATGCCATAAAGTATTTTTTATGTCTTATGGGCACCTCTGGCATGCATGGATGCATTTTGTCATCCTTGTAGCATTTGGAAAACAATATTTCTTCTTACAGTATTTGCAAATTGCAGCTTTGCTCTCAGCAGAAATTGCACTGTGGAAATGTTTCCAAACTCTAGATGTTGGTCTCACCATTTTACTGAGAGGAGGGGGAAAAAACAATTTACTGGGAAGACTATAGGTAAACATTATTCTGTGATGGGGGAGAACATTAATAGGAATCATTTAGATAAAGGTTATAGAGATAAACTAATATGTCCGTATTAGTTGGATCAGCCAATAGGATTGAAGCTCAATCCTATTGGCTGATTGCATCAGCCAATAGGATTGTTTCACCTTTAATTCCGATTGGCTAATAGAATTCTATCAGTCAATCAGAATTTAAGGCACGCCATCTTGGATGACGTCATTTAAAGGAACCTTCAGTGTACGGCTGGGACCGTATGAAGAGGATGCTCCGCGCCGGATGTCTTGAAGATGGAGCCACTCCGCATCGGAAGGATGAAGATAGAAGATGCCGTCTGGATGAAGACTTCTGCCTGCCTGGAGGACAACTTCTTGCCGCTTGGATAAAGACTTCTCCCGGCTTTGTTGAGGACTTCTGCCCGCTTGGATGAAGACTTCTCCCGGGTTGATGAGGATGGATGTCTGTTCTTCAAAAACTGTAAGTGGATCTTCGGGGGTTAGTGTTAGGTATTTTTAAGGGTTTATTGGGTGGGTTTTATTTTTAGTTTAAGGGTTTGGGCAAAGGGCAATGCCCATCCAAATGCCCTTTTCAGGGCAATGGGGAGCTTAGGTTTTTTAGATAGGATTTTATTTGGGGGGTTTGGTTGTGTGGGTGGTGGGTTTTACTGTTGGGGGGGTTGTTTGTATTTTTTTTTTTTACAGGTAAAAGAGCCGATTTCTTTGGGGCAATGCCCCGCAAAAAGCCCTTTTAAGGGCTATTGGCAGTTTAGTTTAGGCTAGGGTATTTTTCATTTTGGGGGGGCTTTTTTATTTTGATATGGCTATTAGATTAGGTGTAATTAGTTTAAATATTTGATAATTTCTTTTTTATTTTGTGTAATTTTGTGTTGTGTTTTTTTGTAATTTAGTTAATTGTATTTAATTCATGTAATTTATTTAATTGTAGTGTAATGTTAGGTGTTAGTGTAAGACAGGTTAGGTTTTATTTTACAGGTAAATTTGTATTTATTTTAACTAGGTAGTTAGTAAATAGACTAGTTAGTAAATAGTTATTAACTATCTAGTTAAAATAAATACAAACTTAGCTGTGAAATAAAAAATAAAACCTAAGATAGCTACAATGTAAATATTAGTTATATTGGCCCCCTTAACAAAAATTTAAATTTTACCTGGACAGACCATTCCGTCCTACACTTAGGTGTTCGACTCTCTTGCAGCTTCCCTCAAATAATTAAAGACAACTATCTCCCTCTCCTAACCTCACTTCGCTCTTTATGGAATGATTGGAACCTTCAACATGTATCCTGGCTGGGCAGGATTTCGGCACTGAAAATGTCATTTCTCCCTAGACTAACTTATTTATTTTGCTGTCTACCCATTAAAATCCCTTAAGATTTACTACTCCAATTTCAGAGCGGGGTTACAAAATTTATCTGGCAGGGCAAGCCCCCTAGAGTTGGGCACAAATTGCTTCAACTCCCTAAAACCTCGGGTGGTATAGCTTCTCCGTCGGTCGCCCGGTATTATGAAGGGAGTTAAAATCTCCAACCCTAAATGGAAATCTATTGAGCAGGCCTCTCTACCCCATCAAATTAGTTTGCGAGACCTAATATGGACCCCACCACATTGCCGCAGAGAGCTGGAACTGATTAACTCAGTTGTGTGTGAGTGTCTTGACTATTGGGACAGAATTCGGCATCATCCGCATATTGCCCCTCACCCTTCTCCTGTCACTTCCACGGCAGACCTCCTTTCGGGACTGCACGACTCCATCCTAATAAATGGGCGCAACTAGGAATCAACCTTGTATCGGACCTTTGGTCTTCGACTTCCCAAGACTCTTTCAAAGAACTCTCCCAAATTAGTGGAAATATCCAGACGCCTCCTTACTTATCCTTTGAATTCTACAGGATAAAGAGCTTCCTAAACAGTTGGGGTTTCAAGCCGAATCTTTCCAGGCCGGTGACCCTTTGGGAGTCTACCTGGATTAGGGGAGATAGGTTGCGTAGGCCCCTCTCTCTTCACTATATGTTACTTGGTGGCACACAATGTCCTGAAACACCTGCCCATTTGTCCCGATGGGAGACGCTGATAGGAAAGCAGGTTTCTCCTAATGATTGGGAGCAAGCTTTCTCCCTGACACAGAAGGCCATTCATTGTACAACGTTCTACGAGATGTATTTCAAGCTTTTATCTCACTGGTACTATGTACCCACTAGACTGGCAAAGATTTCTCCTGTTAAGTGTAGTCAGTCCACGGGTCATCCATTACTTATGGAATATATCTCTTCCTAACAGGAAACTGCAAGAGAATTACCCAGCAGAGCTGCTATATAGCTCCTCCCCTCACATATCATACTCAGTCATTCTCTTGCAGCCTAACTAAAAAGGAAGCTGTGAGAGATCTGTGGTGTTTTTTAACTTAGTTTATTTCTACAATCAAAAGTTTGTTATTTTTAAATGGCACCGGAGTGTGCTGTTTATTCTCAGGCAGCATTAGAAGAAGAATCTGCCTGGGTTTTTTTCTATGGTCTTAGCAGACGTAACTAAGATCCACTGGCTGTTTCTCATCTGAGGAGTGAGGTAACTTCAGAGAAGGGGAATAGCATGCAGGGCCCCCCTGCAAATGAGGTATGTGCAGTAATTTATTTTCTGAGGAATGGAATTGACTGAGAAAATACTGCTGATACCATTGTAAAGTAAGTTCAGCCTTAAATGCAGTGATAGCGACTGGTATCAGGCTGATGTGTGTGTGTGTGTGTGTACACTGAATGTATTTTTCTAAGGAATGGAATTGACTCTGAAAATACTGTTAATACTGAAATAATGTATGAGCCTTAACTGCAGTAAAAACGACTGGTAGCAGGCTTATTAATAATAATACATAACTTTCAAATGTATGTTTAAAACGTTTACTGGCTTGTTAATCGTTTTTGTGAGGTACTTGGTGATAAAACTTATTAGGGCATGATTTTTACCACATGGCCATTTTTGTTTTCTGCATAGAAACAGTTTCTGAGCTTCCCAACTGTTGTAATATGAGTGGGAGGGGCCTATTTAAGCGCTTTTTTGCGCAGTAAAAATTCAGTCACAATCTGTCTACTTCATCCTCCATGATCCAGATCGTCTCTAGAGAGCTCAGGGGTCTTCAAAATCCATTTTGAGGGAGGTAATCAGGCACAGCAGTCCTGTGACAGTGTATTTGACTGTGAGAAAAACGTTAATTATATAATTGTTATCCGTTGTTGGGTACTAAGGGGTTAATCATCCATTTGCTGGTGGGTGCAATCCTTTGCTAACTTAATACATTTACTGTGAAAATTTGGTTGCTATAACTATTTTGGTCATTGTTATTTCAACTGTGTCAGTTTTTCTGTGCTTCTTAAAGGCACAGTAACGTTTTTTATATTGCTTGTAAATTAATTTTGAAAAGTATTTCCAAGTTTGCTAGTCTCATTGCTAGTTTGTTTAAACATGTCTGACTCAGATGAATCTCTTTGTTCACTATGTTTAAAGGCCAATGTGGAGCCCAATAGAAATTTGTGTACTAATTGCATTGATGCTACTTTAAATAAAAGTCAATCTTTACATGTAAAGAAATTATCACCAGACGACGAGGGGGAAGTTATGCCGACTAACTCTCCTCACGTGTCAGTACCTTCGCCTCCCGCTCAGGAGGTGCGTGATTTTGTGGCGCCAAGTACATCAGGGAGGCCCTTACAAATCACTTTGCAAGACATGGCTACTGTTATGACAGAAGTATTATCTAAGTTGCCAGAATTAAGAGGCAAGCGCGATAGCTCTGGGTTAAGGATAGAGCGCGCTGATGAGATGAGAGCCATGTCAGATACTGCGTCACAGTTTGCAGAACGTGAGGACGGAGAGCTTCATTCTGTGGGTGACGGATCTGATCCAGGGAGACTGGATTCAGAGATTTCCAATTTTAAATTTAAGCTAGAGAACCTCCGCACATTGCTAGGGGAGGTATTAGCGGCTCTGAATGATTGTAACACGGTTGCAATTCCAGAGAAATTATGTAGGTTGGATAGATACTATGCGGTACTGGTGTGTACTGACGTATTTCCTATACCAAAAAGGCTTACAGAGATTATTAGCAAGGAGTGGGATAGACCGGGTGTGCCTTTTACCCCTCCTCCCATATTTAGGAAAATGTTTCCTATTGACGCCACCACACGAGACTTATGGCAGACGGTCCCTAAGGTGGAGGGAGCAGTTTCTACTTTAGCTAAGCGTACCACTATCCCGGTGGAGGATAGTTGTGCCTTTTCAGATCCAATGGATAAAAAATTAGAGGGTTACCTTAAGAAAATGTTTGTTCAACAAGGTTTTATTTTACAGCCCCTCGCATGCATTGCGCCTGTCACTGCTGCGGCAGCATTCTGGTTTGAGTCTCTGGAAGAGGCCATTCGCTCAGCTCCATTGGATGAAATAATCAACAAGCTTAAGACACTTAAGCTAGCTAACGCATTTGTTTCTGATGCCGTTGTGCATTTAACCAAACTTACGGCTAAGAACTCCGGATTCGCCATCCAAGCGCGCAGAGCGCTATGGCTTAAATCCTGGTCAGCTGACGTGACTTCTAAATCTAAATTGCTTAATATTCCTTTCAAAGGGCAGACCTTATTCGGGCCCGGCTTGAAAGAAATTATTGCTGACATTACGGGAGGTAAGGGCCATGCTCTACCTCAGGACAGGGCCAAATCAAAGGCCAAACAGTCTAATTTTCATGCCTTTCGTAACTTCAAGGCAGGAGCAGCATCAACTTCCTCCGCTCCAAAACAGGAAGGAGCTGTTGCTCGTTACAGACAGGGCTGGAAAGTTAACCAGTCCTGGAACAGGGGCAAGCAGGCCAAGAAACCTGTTGCTGCCCCCAAAACAGCATGAAGAGAGGGCCCCCTATCCGGAAACGGATCTAGTGGGGGGCAGACTTTCTCTCTTCGCCCAGGCTTGGGCAAGAGATGTCCAGGATCCCTGGGCGTTGGAGATCATATCTCAGGGATATCTCCTGGACTTCAAAACTTCTCCTCCACGGGGGAGATTTCATCTTTCAAGGTTATCAGCAAACCAAATAAAGAAAGAGGCGTTTCTACGCTGTGTACAAGACCTCTTACTAATGGGGGTAATCCACCCAGTTCCGCGGACGGAACACGGGCAGGGATTCTATTCAAACCTATTTGTGGTTCCCAAGAAAGAGGGAACCTTCAGGCCAATCTTGGACTTAAAAATCATAAACAAATTTCTAAGAGTTCCATCATTCAAAATGGAAACTATTCGAACCATCCTTCCCATGATCCAAGAGGGTCAGTACATGACCACAGTGGATCTAAAGGATGCCTACCTTCACATACCGATTCACAAGGACAATTACCGGTATCTGAGATTTGCCTTCCTAGACAGGCATTACCAGTTTGTAGCTCTTCCCTTCGGATTAGCTACGGCTCCAAGAATCTTTACAAAAATTCTAGGATCACTTCTGGCGGTACTAAGACCGCGAGGCATAGCGGTGACTCCGTACCTAGACTACATTCTGATACAAGCGTCAAGTTTTCAAACTGCCAAGTCTCATACAGAGATAGTTCTGGCATTTCTGAGGTCGCATGGGTGGAAGGGGAACGTGGAAAAGAGTTCTCTATTACCACTTACAAGAGTTCCCTTTCTAGGGACATTTATAGATTCTGTAGAGATGAAAATTTACCTGACAGAGGCCAGGTTATTAAAACTTCTAAATGCTTGCCGTGTCCTTCACTCCATTCCACACCCGTCAGTAGCTCAGTGCATGGAAGTAATCGGCTTAATGGTAGCGGCAATGGACATAGTACCATTTGCGCGCCTGCATCTCAGACCGCTGCAATTGTGCATGCTAAGTCAGTGGAACGGGGATTACTCAGATTTGTCCCCCCTACTAAATCTGGACCAAGAGACCAGAGATTCTCTTCTATGGTGGCTTTCTCGGCCACATCTGTCCAAGGGGATGACCTTTCGCAGGCCAGATTGGACGATTGTAACAACAGACGCCAGCCTTCTAGGCTGGGGAGCAGTCTGGAATTCCCTGAAAGCTCAGGGATTATGGACTCAGGAGGAGAAACTCCTCCCAATAAATATTCTGGAGTTAAGAGCAATATTCAATGCTCTCCTAGCTTGGCCTCAGTTAGCAACTCTGAGGTTCATCAGATTTCAGTCGGACAACATCACGACTGTGGCTTACATCAACCATCAAGGGGGAACCAGAAGTTCCCTAGCGATGTTGGAAGTCTCAAAGATAATTCGCTGGGCAGAGTCTCACTCTTGCCACCTGTCAGCGATCTACATCCCAGGCGTGGAGAACTGGGAGGCGGATTTTCTAAGTCGCCAGACTTTTCATCCGGGGGAGTGGGAGCTTCATCCGGAGGTCTTTGCTCAACTGATTCGTCGTTGGGGCAAACCAGATCTGGATCTCATGGCGTCTCGTCAGAACGCCAAGCTTCCTTGTTACGGATCCAGGTCCAGGGACCCGGGAGCGGTGCTGATAGATGCTCTGACAGCCCCTTGGGTCTTCAACATGGCTTATGTGTTTCCACCATTCCCGATGCTTCCTCGTTTGATTGCCAAGATCAAACAGGAGAGAGCTTCGGTGATTCTGATAGCGCCTGCGTGGCCACGCAGGACCTGGTATGCAGACCTAGTGTACATGTCGTCCTGTCCACCGTGGTCTCTGCCTCTGAGACAGGACCTTCTAATTCAGGGTCCTTTCAAACATCCAAATCTAATTTCTCTGAGGCTGACTGCATGGAGATTGAACGCTTGATTCTATCAAAGCGTGGCTTCTCGGAGTCGGTTATTGATACCTTAATACAGGCTAGGAAGCCTGTTACCAGAAAAATTTACCATAAGATATGGCGTAAATATTTACATTGGTGTGAATCCAAGAGTTACTCATGGAGTAAGGTTAGGGTTCCTAGGATATTGTCCTTTCTACAAGAGGGTTTAGAAAAGGGCTTATCTACTAGTTCGTTAAAGGGACAGATTTCTGCTCTGTCTATTCTTCTACACAAACGTCTGGCTGAAGTTCCAGACGTTCAGGCTTTCTGTCAGGCCTTAACTAGGATTAAGCCCATGTTTAAGTCTGTTGCTCCGCCGTGGAGCTTAAACTTAGTTCTTAAAGTTCTTCAAGGCGTTCCATTTGAACCCCTTCATTCCATTGATATCAAGCTGTTATCTTGGAAAGTTCTGTTTTTGATGGCTATTTCCTCGGCTCGAAGAGTCTCTGAGTTATCTGCCTTACATTGTGATTCTCCTTATCTGATTTTTCATTCAGACAAGGTAGTCCTGCGTACTAAACCTGGGTTCTTACCCAAGGTAGTTACTAACAGGAATATCAATCAAGAGATTGTTGTTCCATCTCTGTGTCCTAACCCTTCTTCAAAGAAGGAACGACTTTTGCATAATCTGGACGTAGTCCGTACCCTGAAATTCTATTTGCAGGCAACTAAGGATTTTCGTCAAACTTCTTCCCTGTTTGTCGTTTACTCTGGACAGAGGAGAGGTCAAAAGGCTTCGGCTACCTCTCTCTCTTTTTGGCTTTGTAGCATAATACGCTTAGCCTATGAGACTGCTGGACAGCAGCCTCCTGAAAGGATTACAGCTCATTCTACTAGAGCTGTGGCTTCCACCTGGGCCTTTAAAAATGAGGCCTCTGTTGAACAGATTTGCAAGGCTGCGACTTGGTCTTCGCTTCACACTTTTTCAAAATTTTACAAATTTGACACTTTTGCTTCGTCGGAGGCTATTTTTGGGAGAAAGGTACTTCAGGCAGTGGTTCCTTCTGTTTAATGTTCCTGCCTTGTCCCTCCCTTCATCCGTGTACTTTAGCTTTGGTATTGGTATTCCATAAGTAATGGATGACCCGTGGACTGACTACACTTAACAGGAGAAAACATAATTTATGCTTACCTGATAAATTCCTTTCTCCTGTAGTGTAGTCAGTCCACGGCCCGCCCTGTTTTTACGGCAGGTCTAAATTTTAATTAAACTCCAGTCACCACTGTACCCTATGGTTCCTCCTTTCTCGTCTGCTTTGGTCGAATGACTGAGTATGATATGTGAGGGGAGGAGCTATATAGTAGCTCTGCTGGGTAATTCTCTTGCAGTTTCCTGTTAGGAAGAGATATATTCCATAAGTAATGGATGACCCGTGGACTGACTACACTACAGGAGAAAGGAATTTATCAGGTAAGCATAAATTATGTTTTTTCCGAGTGCGTCTTCCGAATGCTGGCAAAACTGTGGCCATAGGGGCAACGCTTTCCATATTTGGTGGGAGTGTCCTGTGATCCAACCTTTGTGGCAGAAATCCTTTAAAGCCCTAAAGCGTATCGGTATCCCGCTTCCTATTTCATTTACCTCAGCTCTCCTCCACCTAAATTTCCACTCCCTACCTAAACATCATGCATATATTTGCATCTATTTGTTTATGACTATTAAACACTCCATAGCATGTTCCTGGAAAAAGGAGCTACCCCCTAGTTGGTCTGTAGTTCGTAATAATATGGCGTATATATATACCATGGAAAAGGATATTTTCTACAAATTAAATAAATCTGATCTGTTTGAACTTGTCTGGGCAGATTGGAAAGAGCAATACAACACTGACTGGAAACCCAACACAGTTACTCATGATAATTGACTGTGCCCTTACCACACTTTTTACTCATATAATGGGACTCTGCCTGAGCCCTAACCATCCCTTCATCTCCCCCATCTCCCTCCCCTTGTGTTCCCCCCCTGCCCCAATTTCCTGTTTTCTCTCACTCATACAAGAATTTGTGATTTCAAGAGGGCATAATGCCCTCCTTTGGCTTCTAGATTTACCTTTAATGATATCTTTCCCCATATATATATTAGCCCTCATGGGGATACACAGATGTAACTATGTAGAGGGCTGATCCTAGGGACCTCTCTGTGTTATCCGTTAAAGAGTTCTTGTTGAGGTTCTATGTAATAGTTCGTATACTTACGATATGTTAATTTCATGGACTTTGACATTTTATATTTGTATTTTCTATGTATCTTTCAAAACCTTAATAAAAATATTTAAATATAAAAATAATAAAAAAAAAAAATATTAGTTATATTGTAGCTAGCTTAGGGTTTATTTTATAGGTAAATATTTAGTTTTAAATAGGAATTAGTTAGGTAATGATAGTAAGTTTTATTTAGATTTATTTTAATTATATTAAAGTTTATATTAAAGTTAGGGTTAGACTTAGGGTTAGGTTTAGGGGTTAATATATTTATTTAGTGTTAGTGATGTGAGAGGCCAGAGGTTTAGGGGTTAATAACATTAGTATAGTGGCGGCTGCGACGTTGGGGGCGGCAGATTAGCGGTTAATAAGTGTAGGTAGGTGGCGGCAACATTGGGGGCTGCAGATTATGGGTTAATATGTGTAATGTAGGTGGCGGCGATGTCGGGCGGCAGATTAGGGGTTAATAAGTGTAATGTAGGTAGCAGCGATGTCGGGGCGGCATATTAGGGGTTAATAAGTGTAATGTAGGTGTCGGTGATGTCGGGGCTGCAAATTTGGGGTTAATAAGTGTAATGTAGGTGTTGCCGATGTCGGGGACGGCAGATTAGGGGTGTTTAGACTCAGGGTTTATGTTAGGGTGTTAGGTGTAAACATAATTTTTCTTTCCCCATAGGAATCAATGGGGCTGCATTACGGAGCTTTACTCTCCTTTATTGGAGGTGTTAGGCTTTTTTTTTAGCCGGCTCTCCCCATTGATGTCTATGGGGAAATCGTGCACGCGCACATAAAACCAGCTCAAAGCAGCGCTGCTATTTGTGTGCGGTATGGAGCTCAACGCTGCCATATTGCCCGCAAATGCAGGTTTTTGGAAAACCTGTAATAGCAGCGCTATTAAAGGTGAGCGGTGCAAATAATTTGCAAGTTAGTACCGAGCCAGCCATAACGCAAAACTCGTAATCTGTCTGTCTGTCAATTAAGGCCTGAGAAAACAGTACTACTGTACACTAACAATCACCCACTGTAGGAGGTTCAAAATGGAGCCCACAAGCAAACTGAACTAAAGCCTTTCCCCCGCAGTGCCCCCTAGAGGCATAAATGCTTATTTCTCTTATTTGAGAATTGTATTGAGAAGTGCAGTGTACTTGAATTGTATTCCAGGATTTGCTTGTCTTCAGCTGAGAGAACTTGCATTGATTTGAGACTTTACATAAAGTATCAGACACCTTTCATTAAGGTCTTCATGTTATATAGTTTGACTACCATGTCAGACATATTATTTATCATTATAAAAGAATATATTCCACACTCCATATTTTTTTTCGATTTTTCTGGAAAAAAAACAAAAATTGGCTTGGGAAAAAAACGGAGAGAAAATGTTTTTTTTTTCAGACCTTCCCATCTCTAGGTGGGAGGTTTTTTTTAGGGCTTTTTGAGTTTGGGAATCTTTGCCTCCTTCTAGTGGTCAGGAAGAGTAATTCCCAGGAGTAATGGTTTGTGGACTCTGATCACCATGAAATAAATTAATTTATCATTTTGTTTTTACGCTGCCAAGATAAAAAATAAAACAGTGCTGCTATTTGTCGGTATACAATTGCATTTTTCAAGTTCATAGATACAAACGGACTCTAATATTCTTTAATAATATGATAAATTGATCTCCTCATCTGCTGCCACTGTTCTTTTGATTTAAGTAATGCATGTTTGTACCATCACACAAGTTTAAAAAAGTATCCTTAGAGTAAACTGTAGTTTAGTTAAACTGTATCCTAACTTCTCTAATTAAAATACTTGATAAAATGTGCTATAAATAAAATTAAACAATACATTTTTATTCTTAAAGTAGGACCCAATACTAGTGGTTCATTGTTACTTTGCTCTAAGTAATGTATGGGCATCCTTTGGACATGGTGCAGTATATTTCAGTCTTTCTGAATTTACGGTTCATGATGACATTTTCCTATTGCGACCATTTTTTAGTTTCCTTAAAGGGACAGTAAGCACCTTGAGATTTTTACATAAAATGTTTAATTATGCATAGTGAAACAACGTTGTAATATATTTTCACTATTTATTTTGCCCCCTTTCATGTAATTTAGCTCTGAAAATTGTGAAATTTCTAATTCTCAGCACTTGAAATGCACCCTACTGACGTCTTAAGGTTAACCATGCTACATATCCGTCCCTAACTGTCTTTATCAGATTACTGCAAAACAATGCATTTTATACTAACTTTATGACCGTGGCCTTGTTGTCTGTCGACTAAAGCCCAAATTGGCTCTTCCAAATATGTGGCGTTTTATCTATTGAAAATAATTTTAATAAAAGGATATTCATTTGTTTTAAAAACATTCAGAAATAGCTGATGTATTATTTAAAAGTAGGGATGTGCATTTGGAACATTTGTTAGGAAACAAATGGGGAATATGGCCGCCGCCACCAGCATTTGGCATTATTCAGAGCCAGATTTCTTCTTGTGAATGTGCAACAAACTGAGATCTGGATTTGCACAGATCTTAGTGTGTTGCATGTTCACAAGAAGAAATCTGGCTCTTAAAATAGCCAAATGCTGCTAGAGCTGGCCATATTCCGCATTCGTTTCTTAACAAATATTCTGAATGCACATCCCTATTCTAAAACAACACAACAGAAATGTCTTATTATTACAAGGTGTTTGCTGTCCCCTTAAATACTGTGGCCCAATTTCTGAGAAACACTAGTGTTTGATTTTACTTAGCATCCTGACATACGCATGTACATAAATTAGCAAATGTTCATGTAATGTCCAAGTGTAATGTAAACTGAAACACAAAAAAGCAACGCACAGAAAATAGAGAAAATTAAATAAATCCGTAGTCCTCAGTTAAATTCTTATAACACTGTAGTGTTGATAGAAGAGAATAACCTGTTCCTATAACAATTTGAACCTTACCTAAACATTAGAATGGGCAATGCTACAACAATACCTGGTATCCTATGTAGAGTTTAGAAAGCTTCATATATTAGTTTAGAATGGCCTATATAAAATGAAATGGCTGTCCATGAATAAAATAACAGATCTGATATCTATGGGATATACTTATGTAACACACATTGCTGTTTGTTACACAGAATGGTCCATGTTCCATCAATACTAACCTTGTCTGCCAAATAGAACGGTCTCTTAATACCTTGTATCTTGCCCATATCTTTCATTCTTAATGCTTTTAAAGCCAGGCTTTCAACCTGATGTGGAAAATGTAGTGATCTGTGCTCTGATAGCTCTTTTTATCCTTGTCTTGTGTCCTTGCTGCACACTAGAATAAATGTGACATAAAAGTGCAAAAAGAAAATGCTGTAATGTGTTAGAGCATTTTATTATTGCATTGCTGCTTGCTTGTGGTTTTTTTTAACCCTTGTGAAACAAGGCGCTTGCTTCCTCACTAGATACAGAATGTTTTACTGAATATATGCATTGCATTCTCCAGCAGCACAAAGACTTCTGGGTGATCCTTTGCATGTCATCTTAACCCCTTAATGACCACAGCATTTTTCCATTTTCTGTCCGTTTGGGACCAAGGCTATTTTTACATTTTTGCGGTGTTTGTGTTTAGCTGTAATTTTCCTCTTACTCATTTACTGTACCCACACATATTATATATCGTTTTTCTCGCCATTAAATGGACTTTCTAAAGATACCATTATTTTCATCATATCTTATAATTTACTATAAAAAAAATTATAAAATATGAGGAAAAAATGGAAAAAAACACACTTTTTCTAACTTTGACCCCCAAAATCTGTTACACATCTACAACCACCAAAAAACACCCATGCTAAATAGTTTCTAAATTTTGTCCTGAGTTTAGAAATACCCAATGTTTACATGTTCTTTGCTTTTTTTGCAATTTATGGAGCAATAAATACAAGTAGCACTTTGCTAATTCCAAACCATTTCTTTTAAAAATTAGCGATAGTTACATTAGAGCACTGATATCTTTCAGGAATCTCTGAATATCCATTGACATGTATATATATTTTTTTAGTAGACAACCCAAAGTATTGATCTAGGCCCATTTTGGTATATTTCATGCCACCATTTCACCGCCAAATGCAATCAAATACAAAAAAATCGTTCACTTTTCACAAATTTTTTCACAAACTTTTGGTTTCTAACTTAAATTATTTACAAACAGCTTGTGCAATTATGGCATAAATGGTTGTAAATTCTTCTCTGGGATCCCCTTTGTTCAGAAATAGCAGACATATATGACTTTGGTGTTGCTTTTTGGTAATTAGAAGGCCGCTAAATGCCACTTTGCACCACACGTGTATTATGCCCAGCAGTGAAGGGGTTAATTAGGGAGCATGTAAGTTTTAGCTTTAGTGTAGTGTAGTAGACAACCCCAAGTATTGATCTAGGCCAATTTTGGTATATTTCATGCCACCATTTCACCGCCAAATGCGATCAAATTAAAAAAAAAAACGTTAATTTTTTCTCAATTTTAGGTTTCTCACTGAAATTATTTACAAACAGCTTCTGCAATTATGGCACAAATGGTTGTAAATGCTTCTCTGGGATCCCCTTTGTTCAGAAATAGCAGACATATATGGCTTTGGCATTGCTTTTTGGTAATTAGAAGGCCTCTAAATGCCGCTGCGCATCACACGTGTATTATGGCTAGCAGTGAAGGGGTTAATTATGTAGCTTGTAGGGAGCTTGCAGGGTTAATTTTAGCTTTAGTGTAGAGCTCAGCCTCCCACCTGAAACATCAGACCCCCTGATCTCTCCCAAACAGCTCTCTTCCCTCCCCCACCCCACAATTGTCCCCGCCATCTTAAGTACTGGCAGAAACTCTGCCAGTACTAAAATAAAAGATATTTGGCCCTTTTTAAAAAAAAAAAAAAAAAGCATATTTACATATGCTGATGTGTAGGATCCCCCCTTAGACCCCAACCTCACTGATCCCCCACCAAACTGCTCTCTAACCCTTCCCCTCTGCAATAATGGGCGCCATCTTGGGTACTGGCAGCTGTCTGCCAGTACCCAGTTTTGTAATAAAATGTGCCTTTTTTTAAAAAAATATTCCCTTTTCTGTAGTGTAGCTTTCCCCCCCCACCGAGACCAACCCCCAACCGCTTCCAGGTCCCTTAGATTATATTTTACAGTATTGGTGTTTTTAACTTTTAACCTTTTTTTTCTGTAGTGTAGCGGTTCCCACCCGCTCCCGCCCCGTGCACGCGCCCGCCCACCACCCCCGTGCACGCGCGCGCTCCCGTGCGCGCCCCGTAGCTCCCGCCCCCGATCCCGCCCCCCTCCACTCCACACTGAGCACCGATGGCCGCCCACCCGCCTCCCACGTAAGCTCCCACCCACCAACGATACCGGCCACCGATGTCCGGTGCAGAGAGGGCCACAGAGTGGCTCTCTCTGCATCGGATGGCCAAGGGGGGTTATTGCAGGATGCCTCCATATCGAGGCATCACTGCAATAACGGGAAAGCAGCTGGAAGCGAGCAGGATCGCTTCCAGCTGCTTTCCAGACCAAGGACGTACGCCACACGACCTCGGTCATTAACTGTATTTTTTTTGAGGACGTGTGGCGTACGTCCTTGGTCGTTAAGGGGTTAAAGAGACATACTAACCAAACTAAAACCAATTTTTTTTCTTTCATGATTCAGATGGAGCATTCAATTTTAAATAGCTTTCTAATATACTTCTATTATCAAATCTTTTTTGTTCTTTTGGTATGTTTTGTTCAAAAGCAGGGACATAAACTTAGGAGTGTGCACGTGTCTGGAGCACTATATGGCAGCACTATTTCTATGGCCAGCTCCTAACTTTACATTTCTGCTTTTTTTTTTCAAATAAAGATACCAAGAGATCAAAGAAAGATTGATAATAGTAGTAAATTAGAAAGTTGCTTAAAATTGCATGCTCTATCTGAATCATGGAAGAAAAAAATTGGGTTTCATATCCCTTTAACTACAATAGTTTATCTTTATAACCTTTTATCTAAATGATGACTAAATTCCTACTAATGTTCTGCTCCCACAATAACACACAAACATTGTATAGTGCTCAAAACATGAGCACATTTCTTAACCTACCTCCGTATTTTCTCATAGAAAGGAGCTAAGTACTAATAAAGGATACACAAATGTGGTAATATATTTAAATTGGAAAGTTTTAGTTTTTTTAATAGGTACTTTTTAAATCCATTCATACTTTTTAGCCTTTATAAGGTATGTCTTGATACATTTTTAAAGATACTGAGGCCGAATGATCAAATGTCTGTCGGACCTGATCTGACAGTGCGGATCAGGTCCGACAGACATTGCTGAATGCGGAGAGCAATACACTCTCCGTATTCAGCATTGCACCAGCAGCTCACAAGAGCTGCTGGTGCAACACCGCCCCCTGCAGACTCGCGGCCAATCGGACGCCAGCAGGGGGGTGTCAATCAACCCGATCATACTCGATCGAGTTGAATTGTGGTGATTCCTGTCCGTCTGCTCAGAGCAGGCAGACAGGGTTATGGAGCAGCAGTCTTTAGACTGCTGCTTCATAACTGCTGTTTCTGGCGAGTCTGAAGACTCGCCAGAAACACGGCATACGCTATCTGCATTTATCATTGCACAAACATTTTGTGTGTAATGCTTGTGCAATGCTGCCCCTGCAGATTCTCGCGCTAGCAGGGGGTGTTAATCATCCCGATCGGATCGGGATGATTGCTGCCCGTTACCTTAGGGTTTTTTTTTTAAGGGGTGTTCTAATGCAAAATGTTCATGCTCTAATCAAATTGGTTAAACACATAGATAAAGTACTACTCAGGAATTGCCTGCTCCTGAGGAGGAAACAGCCAACTGAAAGTCTTAGTCATAAGACCCCGCCAATCACGAGCAGTGTTCTGCTTTGGAGCTGCATGGCTTGTGAATACTGAGCAGGACAATACCAAAGTGTTTAAACTCTTTGTAAGGGTTAAACACATGGAAGTCTTGAGTCATTAATGTAAAAATTACATGCTTGCACCTATTAGAGCAAGTTGCTTTTCATTAGAATGTGTGTGTAAATATATAGTATAATATATACTTTTATAAATATTAATGTTATTGTTGCCAATTTAACCCTTTGTCTAAGGTGACTGCAGTCGCTGGTGAATACAGCTGCTTCAAAACCATGTCCAAGCCAGCTTAATAAACCACCAAAGTTTTCCTTGGCTGAGATACATTTACATTCTCTCTTCTTGAGGATGCAATCTCAGTTGTATTAGAGACTACCGCAGTGGCATCTGGCTGGCATGTTCAATTAATCTTTAGCCTTGGGTGCACTGAATGCTGATGCACACATAGCTAGGAGGTGGGGCTGCAAATTAGAAAGTTGCATCTCTCCCATGAACTTCTAAAAATGATCTCTTTTTTCTTTTACATCTGTCCTATGTACCAGATGACCTCCAGAGGTCTGCCCTTGCATATATAATATAAGTATGCTGTCACCAAGCATACACATTGCCTGTTATTCCTTCAAGTGGATTGTACAAATACATAGTGAAACAATATACTGTGGGAATATATAATGCAATGATCTATCTAGAAACAGAACTATGTAATCAAGTTCATCCATATGTAATGGCTTTAGATAGTGGAACTAAAATGTAGTTTATCTGTGATCAGTCATATAGATACCATTTAACTTGACTATGTAGTATAGGTATGATAAGTTTATAATGAATAGTTATTTGTTATACTATGCAATGCATTGGCAGCTCAGACTATTCTTAAATGATCACTTCCTAAACTTGTTTATATTGTGTTTCATGCTCTTCAAATTAGATTTCTATTATGGAGGCTAAATCCGTTTTTTTTCCTCTTTAAATTGTTGTGTATATATATATTGTAGGGCATTGCCCTAAGTTAAAGAGCTCTTTTACTTACAAAAATTACCAATTACCCCCTAACAGTAAAACCCTCCACCCACCAAACCCCCCCAAAATAAAAAAATCTAACACTAAAAAAACCTAAACTACCCATTGCCCCTAAAGGTGCATTTGTATGGGCATTGCCCTTAAAAGGGCATTCGGCTCTTTTACTGCCCTTAAAAGGGCAATCAGCTCTTTTCCAGCCCAAAAAACCCTAATCTAAAAAAAGCCACCCTAAGAAACTATAAAAGCCTAAGACTAAGCCCCAAATAAGTACTCACCATTCTTGAAGTCTGGCAGAGAAGGTCTTCTTCCAGGCGGCTCCATCATCTTCTATCTTCATCCGGAACGAAGGCGTCACGGAGTGGAGGTGCAGAGCTGTCTTCCCCGATGCGTGGATCCTCAGCGGCGGTCCTCAACAGCGGCGTTCCTCAGCGGCATGGAGACGCCTCTTCATCCGATGTCCGTCGTACACTGAAGATTGAATGCAAGGTACCGCAATCAATTTGGGGTACTTTGCATTCCTATTGGCTGAAATTTTGAAATCAGCCAATAGGATTAGAGCTACTTAAATCCTATTGGCTGTTCAAATCAGCCAATAAGATTTCAGTAGCTCTCATCCTATTGGCTGATTTTAAAATGTCAGCCAATAGGAATGCAAGGTACCCCAATAAATATGGGGTACCTTGCATTCAATCTTCAGTGTGCGACGGGCAATAGCATGAAGTGTAGCCTCCACGCTGCTGAGGAACGCCGCCGCGGAACGCCGCCGTTGAGGACTGCCGCTGAGTATCCACGCATCGGTGAACTCAGCTCCGCACCTCCGCTCCATGCTGCCTTCACTCTGGATGAAGATAGAAGATGATGGAGTCGCCTGGAAGAAGACCTTCTCTGCTGGTCTTCAGGAACGATGACTACCTATTTGGGGCTTAGTGTTAGGATTTATTTTTTTTAAGATTAGGGATTTAATGGGCTGGAAAAGAGCTGAATGCCCCTTTAAGGGCAATGCCCATACAAATGCCACTTTAGGGTCAATGGGTAGTTTAGGTTTTTTATTTTGGGGGGTTTGGTTGGTGGGGGGATTTACTATTAGGGGGATTTAGTAATTTTTAAATGTAAAAGAGCTGTTTAACTTAGGGCATTTCCCTACAAAGGGCCATTTTAAGGGCTATTGGTAGTTTAGTTTAGGGGGTGTTTTTATTTTGGGGGGGCTTTTTTATTTTCATAGGGATTAGGTTTACATTTTTTTATTTTTGATAATATTGTTTATTTTTTTCTGTAATTTTAGAGTTTTTTATTTTTTGAAATTTTAGATAATTTAATGTTAGGTTTTATTTAAGTGTAATTTAGTTTTGGGGTTAATTTAGGGGGTGTTAGGTTAGGGGGCTTAGTAATTAAATTAGTAATTTGCGTTGTGGGGGGTTGGTGGTTTAGGAGTTAATAGCTTAATTAGGTTTATTGCTATGTGGGGGTTTGTCGGTTTAGGAATTAATAGGTTAATTAGGTTTATTGTGATGTGGGGGTTTGTCGGTTTAGGAGTTAATAGGTAAGTTAGGTTTATTGCGATGTGGGGGGTTTTCGGTTTAGGGGTTAATACGTAATTAGGTTTATTGTGATGTGGGGGTTGGCGGTTAAGGGATTCATATTTTAATTATGTTAGGGGTTAATGACTTTATTATTTTTCGATGTGGGGGTTGGCGGTTTAAGTGTTTGTTAATACTTCATGTGGGAGGTTAGTTTTTTTGTTATACTTCGTGCGGACGGTTACGTGTTTTTTATTTATTTCTTTCGGGCGGTTACGTGTTTTTACGTTATTTCGTGTGGGCTGTTGCATGTTTTTTTTTTATAGCTTCAGGTTTCCCTGCGCTGCATCCAGGTGGATTCCGCAAATGGCAGGGTGGTGAAAGAATCCACCTTCAGTTCTTTTGGCTGCCTCGCCCAGCTGACTGCAAGTTTGTGAAACTGGAAACACTCCATACAACAGATTCCGGATGATGGTATCCAAATTACACCAGCAAGTGTAAAAGTTAAAATCAATAATACTTTATTAAAAGCGACGTGTTTCTCAGCCGTTATGTCATCCTGAATCTGTTGTTTGGAGTGTTTCCAGTTGGACAAACTTGCAGTCAGCTGGGCGGCTGTGAAGTCCCAGTCCGCCTATATTGCACCTGGAGGTGCTTTTGTTTTGTAAGTGTGTTTTTGTCTAACTTACAAATTTACATTGCTATACAGTACTAGGCTATGGTGGTATATTCTACATTCCAGAACAAGATTTGGTGAAAACTTCTGTGGATACCCCCTGGCTTTGATTGGAGCTGAGTCTTGTACAGTGAGCTGGACTACTGCTAAAGTTCCAGCCTCCCTCACTAGAACAATTGGGTGAATCACGTTTGTGAGTACCTGTCTTTTTTTATATCGATTGTCGCTGTATTGGTGGTACTAGGCCATTGTGGCGCCTCTGTGCTCTCTCTTTCAAATATTTCTGCTATGCTGAGTGACAGGGATAGGAACATGCATACAGTTTCAAAATGGGTTAAATTACCCCTAAAGTAATTCAAAATTTTGTGGAATTTTGAATTTGTGTAATATTTTTATGATTTGACATTTTATACCTACTCATTGTCTGCATAAATTGCAAGATGGTGAATAGTGACAAAAATAATAATTTCCGTTTTTCTATTAAGTTTAATAGAACTATAAATTATAAAATCATAATTTCTGCTTTTTTAGAAGGTGAACTAATGCTAAATGTGGGACAATTAAATGTTTGTGAAATACATTATATATTTAGGAAATAATGATTCCTATTTTGTTTATTATGTAAACCACATTAAATGTTTCCCCCTATTACTATGGTGGCATTTTCTCATATTGCTATATTTCTGCAAACTAAAAAAGTTATTTTCCTAAAATTTATGTGTAAATGCAATGAGGGACAAACAACGAAGAACACCTCTAGCACTGGGGTGTGAAATTGCCCAGCAGCGAAAAGGGTTAACAACTTTGTATTTTTGTGGTCATGCTGCACAATAAATTTGGGACCAGTCAGATGCCTTCCTGATGGTATTGCATGATGGATGAATGTCTGCCTGTACTTCTTAGCATTGAGGAGACCATTAATTCTGACCAAATTCCCAACTCCATTTGCCGAAAATTCATCCCCAAACTTGCAAGGAACCTCCACCATGCTTCACTGTTGCCTACAGACACTCATTCTTGTACCACTCTTCAGCCCTTTGGTGAACAAAATGCCTTCTGCTACAGCCATATATTTAAAATGTTGACTTATCAGTCCAGAGCACCTGTTGCCATTTTACTGCACCCTAGTTTCTGTGTAATCGTGCATTGTTGAGTTGCTTGGCCTTGTTTTCACTTTGGAGATATGGCTTTTTGGCCGCAAGTCTTCCATGAAGACCACTTCTGACTAGACTTCTCCAGACAGTAGATGGTTGTACAGGGTCCCACTGGTTTCTGCCAATTCTGAGCACTGCTGGACATCTTCCGATTGTGAAGGGAAGTAAGCATGATGTGTCTTTCATCTGCTGCACTAAATGTTCTACTGTGCTCAGCATTGCCTGTTTCTTTGTGCTTCAGAAGTGCTAAGGAGAGGCCTTGCTGATGCAATAATAACTACCTTGTGTCTTGTTGCTCTGCTCAGTCTTGCTAATTTGTGTATGACTTTTGACATGAAATGGTCTTCAGCAACTTAGCAGAGTCTGACTGTTCCTCACTCAATTGTATTCCTCCTACACAGCTGTTTCTGTTTCAAACTACATATTAAATTGATCATTAGCACCTGTTTGGTATAATTGTTTAACTATGCTCCTGACTATATGCCTACAAAATCCATGACTGCGCAAATGTACGTAGAAGAATTGATGCTGTTTTAAAGGCAAAGGGTGGTCACCCCAAATATTGATTTGATTTAGATTTTACTTCTGTTCACTCGCTTTGCATTTAGTTAATTGATAAAAAATAAACTATTAACATTCCCAGTTTTTTTTTTAAACCATTCTTACTTTACAGCATTTTTTCACACCTGCATGAAACTGCACAGTTGTTTTTTTATTTTGTTTTTAACTATGTGAACTTTTATTTTTATACTTGAGCTGCAAATTTGGTGGTAAATAACTGAACTGATGAATAATCAAAATCCTAAAGCTCTCAGAATAAACAGAGAAAACTAAGAGAAATGTACTTGTTTAATAGGAAGTAAGGCTTGTACAGGTGTCTACATAAATGCAAATTAAATATTTTGATTCATACAGAGTTTATAGTATGAGTATATCATTCAGCAATATGCAAAATACTCTGGGTTCTGCATTTTCTTAAGAACACATCATTCATAATGAACAATTATATAGAATTAACTTTCTAATTCTAATGCAGTGTTTCATTTAAAAATATTTTGAGGGCAACAGTGTCCCTGGGACAGTATAGCACACACATAATATCTCGGGTAACATTGCCGCTGGGGTGCAAACTCTCATATCTTTAGATAGCAGATGGGGCTGCTACGCATTGCTTTGCAATGTATTTTAGTCCTCTCAGCCATTCTAGGGGTTTACTCTAAACATAGCTCCAACTACAGTGTTAGCAATCGTTTGTCTTTAGATTGGTTATTGTTAAAATTCTAATATGTTCATAGGCAGAGAGGGCTTGTTGAACTCAAAAGCTTATATTTTGTGACTGATATTGTTTTGACAATACTAAGGTTACAAAATGTACAGCTTTCTTGACATTTAATAAAACTAACTAGACTTTGCAGACGGTCTCATCATGTGAAAATACCAAGTTCATAGGTCTGATTGTTTCTCTCTAGACAAAGAAAATAAGGCTCACAAAAGTTAGATTAAGAAGTTGAAAAAACAAACAAAACCACAATGGTGTAGTTATCACAAGAAATCATAAATGAAAGCCACACATTGAATTCATATTGGTGATCATAATATTCAAAACAGGAGGGGATGCAGTATTAGGGAGATCACAATTTGGCAACAAACAGCCATACACAACGTTTTCAATAATACATGTCTCTGATTGTATGCTCATTTAATGTCACAATACACCCTCTCCAAAAAAAATAAAATAAAAAATATATATATTGAAGAACAAACTTGAATTAGATACCCGTTATGCTTCACCCTTAAAGGGACAGTCTACTCTAGAATATTTGTTTAAAAAGCTAGATTTTCCCTTTATTACCCATTCCCCAGTTTTTCATAACCAACACTGTTATATTAATACACTTTTTACCTCTGTGATTACCTTGTATCTAGGCCTCTGCAGACTGCCCCTTATCTCAATTATTTTGACAGACATGCATTTTAGCCAATCAGTGCTGACTTTTAAATAACTCCACGGGAGTGAGCTTAGTGTTATCTGTATGACACACGTGAACTGGTAGTGTCTAACTTTTTAAAACTGTCAAAATGCATTGAGTTAAGAAGCAGTTCAACGGCTTAGAAATTAACATATAAGGCCTACCTAGGTTTAGCTTTCCACAAAAAAATGCCAAGGGCGAGATAACATATGTGGCGTAAGTTTCAGCGCAACTGCTGAAACCCACGTCGCCCGTAAGTTCACCTCGCACATCGGGTGAATCACATAAACCACGCCGGCAGATCATATGCTGCAGTAAGTCGGATAAACTGGCGAGGTTCAGAAATGTTTGTAAATATACTTTTCTGGAGTCGCCAGTGATTGACGGCAGTATATGAACTGCCGGCGCCTACGTTTTTAAAAAAAAATTCACATAAAAATCTAACCCGTCTAAAAAAAAAAAAAGACACGTCAAAACCCCTATATCCGCCATCCCCACACATCGCAACTACTAATAAAAGTATTAACCCCTAAACCGCCAACCCCACACATCGCATCTAACTAATAAAGGTATTAACCCCTAAATTGCCACCCCCCCCCCACAACCCCTCATCACAATCTAACTTAATTCACTATTAACCCCTAATCTGCCAACTCCCACATAGCAAAGTACCTAATAAAGTTATTAACACCTAATCTGCCAACCCCCCCACAACCCAATGTACCTAATTACACTATTAACCCCTAATCCATCAACCCCCCACAACACAAAGAACCTAATTTACCTATTAACCCTCTAAACCACCACCACCCCAAAACGCAAACTACCTATTAACACTATTAACCTCTAAACTGCCACCCTCCCACAAAGCTAGGTATTAATCTAATAACTAAGCCCCCTAACCTAACACCCCCTAACTTAACCCCAATTATAATACTCTAACATAAAAAAACACTAGCTACATTAAAAATTAATTACAAATTACCAAAAAAAATAATTACTTAATAAAAACCCTAACATTATCCAAAATAAAAAAACTAAGATTACATAAAAAGAAAAAAACCTAAGATTAAATAAATAAAAAAAACCTTTTGTAGGGCATTGCCCTTAAGAAAGCAGCTTTTTTTACCCATAAAGTTACAAAGTCCCCCCTAACAGTACAACCTCACCCACCCAACCCCCCAAAATAAGAGACCTAACTAAAAAAAACAACAGATCTAGCCATTGTCCCTAAAGAGGCATTTGTATGGGCATTACCCTTAAAAGGGCAGTCAGCTCTTTTAGTGCCCATTAAATTAAAAAAAGCCTTAATCTAAAAAAAACCCTAACACTAACCCAAAAATAGGTACTCACCATTACTGAAGTTCAGCGACAAAGGTCTTCTTCCAGGCGGCTCCATCTTTATCCAGTGTGGGACCATCTTCAATCTTCATCCCGGTGGCGCGGAACAGAGGCGGATCAGCGGCGGCGCGGTCATCAAACGTGGAGGGTCCTCTTAATGCGATCTTCCGCCGCACACTGAATATTGAATGCGAGGTAACCATTTTATATTGGGGTACCTTGCATTCCTATTGGCTAAAAATGTCAAATCAGCCAATAGGATGAGAGCTGCTTACATCCTATTGGCTGATTTGAACATTGTCTTAGAGGAGTAGTGGTTGCTAATCCCCAGGAAGGGGGGTAAGTATCTTGTGCATATAAATGGGATAACTGTTAGGGGTGTGCATTAGGGGATGTGGAAGTATTGTAGAGGGGATGGGGAGAGGGGGGGAGAGTGGGATGTTAAGTGTGGAGGAAAGTAGAAGTACCCTAAGAAATGAGGATTCCTATTGGTCCCTCATACCTTGTTCGGCTTTGTTCCAAAGGTTTAACATCACTTTGTGTTGTTCTATTTGACCTGTTTTCAGGTATCTATATCTTTCTAGGCTGAGGGAAAGGGAAACTTGTGACTTCCAGTCACTCTGTGTCGGTACATTTGTTGACTTCCAGTGTCTGGGAATGAGGAGTTTGGCATTATTCCACTTAGTGTTTTATAGTGCTTTTTGTTTTGATGTGCTTTGTTTCGTATTTTGGAGCACGATAAAAATAACAAGAGATGTGGGTCTGTTGGTATCAGTATGTCTAGAACCTTGCTTATGGTGCAGATGATTTCCTCCCAGTATGACCCTAGTTTTTCACAGGACCACTAAATATGTAAAAAGGATCCCTCTGTTTCACAGCCCCTCCAACATTTGGAGGTGGAGTGATAGATATATTTTAGTCTAGTGGGTGGTAAGTACTTGCATTCCTGATGAGATGGAGGATGTCATGGTTATGCAAAATGCTTTCGCCCAGTCCCTCAGTTTGAGGTTCTGACCTAATTCTTCTGCCCATCTTGTGGTGTATGTCGGTAAGATAGTATTATCTGTTGTTAACAGGATTTTATAGAGTGTGAAATAAGGTGTTGTTTGCATTATACATAGGTTCTCAAAGGGTGTTATTCAGCGTGATATCTTGTCTCTCTGTGTGTGTGTGTCGAAATAGTGCTTTATTTTGGTGTGTTGGAACCATGAGGAGAATGATTCTGCATCAAAATCAAGCAGTACAATTTGTGGCCTGAGTTTGCCTTCTTTTGAAATGTAGTGATATGATAATTGGGAAAGTGGGGGGAATGGCTGGACTCGCCCTTGCTTTGTGCTAACATTTAGTTCGGGGTTCCCCTTGTAAGGTGTTAATGGAGATGGTTGGGTAGAAATGTGCTGTGATGTGTGTGTTATGTTATCCCATGTTTCGAAGAAAGCGGTAAGAAGAGGGTATGTGTTAACTGATTGAGGTCTGAGTTTCTTGGGTAGCCAAGGTATGGTGGCCGTGTTAGTTGTGCTCAAAATGTGGTTATCAATTTGAACCCAGCGTTTGTGTGTAGAATGAGTAGCAATCATTTTTACCCCCACCCTATACAGTATTACACATAGTGAACAATACAGCAAAATGTTACTTTCATTGTAGGATACATACTGACCAGTCATAAAAATTACTCCTATTATAGTTTATGACCTGGTTTATATGAACTGCAATATTTCTTTAAAAATGAAGACAAAAGCCCCCATACAATCTCTTACTAATTTGTTTTGTGATCTGCTTCTGGAGGTGTAACAGCATTATCAACAATATTACTTGGTATATATTCACAGTGTTGTTTTACTAAACTCCTTGTATATACTTTTGCAAAGCTGCAGGGTGCAACTTATAAATGTCAATAATTGCTGGTTGAAATATGACCCTTAGGGGATTAGAATTGCCTTAGAGTCTTAAGGGACAGATAGCTTATGCATTAAAATGAATCTGAAGCATCAGAACACAGATTTATTTACGAAGAATGCTTTAATAACATATTCTTTAAAATGTGAAGCAGCCTAGCCAAAGTGCCCATTAGCTATCCTGAGTTAGGAATCCTTGCCAGCGTGCAGCTGGGTTTGTATAGTTTTATCTGATCAGCATTTAGTGCTCTGCTGTATATTCTGTTTATTAACTATGAGATAATACTCTGTAAATTGCATTGTTGCATGTATATCACTTAAAGGGCCACTAAACCCAAAATATTTTTTTCATGATTCAGATAGAGAATACAAATTTAAACAACATTACAATTAACTTCTATTATTTTTTTTGCTTCATTTTTTAGATATCCTTAGTTGAAGAAAAAGCAATGCACATGGGTGAGCCAATCACACCAGGCTTCTATGTGCAGCAACCAATCAGCAGCTACTGAGCATATCTAGATATGCTTTTCAGCAAAGAATATCAAGAGAATAAAACAAATTAGATAATAGAAGTAAATTAGAAAGATGTTTAAAATTGCATTCTCTGTCTAAATCATGAAAAAAAAAATGTGGGTTTAATGTCCCTTTAACTGAGTTTACAGCAGCACACACTTCTCTGAACTCAGATCTTCCAGATAGAATCTGCTAAATTGTGTTGTAGAGAGCACAGGAAATGCCTTAGGGCTAGATGATAAATGGAGCGCTATCGTTAGCACACGCCATTTACAAGTTGAAAGTAAAGGTGATGACACAAGCGCAAACTAAGTAAGTGACCCTTACCAGTGCATAGTTTTGGCGTTTGAATGGTTTTATCTGATCAGTATTTAGTGCTCTGCTGTACAGTATATTCTGTAAGCTGCATTGTTGCATTAACATCACTGAATTGAGTTTACAACAGCACACACTTTATTCAGTAGAGGGTAAACCAATGGCACTACTTAATGTAGACCCTTTGGGAAAGCCGTTCACACGGCGAAACATGTTAGGGATTTGTTGAGAAAACATTGGGAACTCCTGTTTTTTAACAGCCACTTTTAGTATAACCTCATATGCTACCATACTAATAATGCATTACTAGAAGTTGACTCAGATACTGACTACATTTAAGAGAAACAATAAACCAGGTGTTTACTGTGAGCACTTTGACGCTCAACACTTGAGACAATAGGTACAAACTGTGTAAACCGGACATACAAATTCACATACTTCAGTGAATTCAGATACTATATACATTTACCTAAGTCCTGTGTTTTTGCAAGTTATACGTATACCAGAATTACCTTCGCTTATTAGCTACAAATTTGTCAGCCAAACGTTAAAGGCAAAATTAGTTATTACTGTAAGTTGACTCAGATACTAACTAAATGAAGGGGAAATAATATTGAACTTAAAGGGACAGTCTACTATAGAATTGTTATTGTTTTAAAAGATAGATAATCCCTTTATTACCCATTCCCCAGTTTTGCACAACCAACACAGTTATATTAATATACTTTTTACCTCTGTGATTACCTTGTATCTAGGAACCTTCTTCCAGCCCCCTGATTACATGACTGTGACTGTTTATTATCTATTGTCTTAAATTTAGCAGTGTATTGTGCTAAATCTTAAATAACCCCCTGTGCCTGAACACAGTGCTATCTATATGGCCCACGTGTACTTTCTGTCTCTTCGTGTTGAAAAGAGATTTAAAAAGCATGTGATAAGAGGCAGCCCTCAAAGGCTTAGAAATTAGCATATGAGCCTACCTATGTTTAGTTTAAACTAAGAATACCAAGAGAAAAAAAGCAAATTTTATGATAAAAGTAAATTGGAAAGTTGATTAAAATTAAAAGTCCTATCTGAATAATGAAAGTTTAATTTATACTAGACTGTCCCTTTAACCAGGTGTTTGCTGTAAGCATACTTACGCTAAACAATTGAGACAGTAGGTGAAAACTGAGCTAGCCTATCGGACATTAATTCACATACTTCCGTGCATCTTGATACTACATATTCACCCAAATCTGGTAACAGTTTTTGCTTACTATACACGTATTTTAATTACCCTTGCCTATTAGCTACAAACTTGGCAGCCGAATGATAAAGGCATCATGAGCTGCAAAGCACAAGCCTATTCACACAAAACTTGTTGTCAATATTAGATCATTTAAAGGGACACTGTACCCAAAAAATTTATTTTGTGATTCAGACTGAGCATGAAATTTTAAGCAACTTTCTAATTTACTCCTATTATCAAATTTTCTTCATTCTCTTGGTATCTATATTTGAAATGGAAGAATGTAAGTTTAGATGCCGGCCCATTTTTTGTGAACAACCTGGGTTGTCCTTGCTGATTGGTGGATAAATTCATCCACCAATAAAAAAGTGCTGTCCAGAGTACTGAAACCAAAAAAAAGCTTAGATGCCTTCTTTTTCAAATAATGATAGCAAGAGAACGAAGAAAAATTGATAATAGGAGTAAATTAGAAAGTTGCTTAAAATTGCATGCTCTTTCTGAATTACAAAAGAAAACATTTGGGTACAGTGTCCCTTTAAGGCTCAAATTTAGATATGATTCTCTACAATAGACTCCCTATGTACTCTCTACCTAATTAAATTAACCAAAGGCAACAAGCAGGCTAGATATAACTATAGCTAGCACTTCTACAACCGCAATATTAATACTGTTATAGCAACTTTAATAATACTGCTTTGTATATTATTACAGGGCTAGGTTAATGTTTAGCCAGATTTAAGGCAAATTTATAATTCCTAGGAGCGGTCACAAGCACAAACATACGTTTTACAGATTGCGCAAATACTGCTTATGAAAAGCATTATCTTGGTAGAAGTGACATTGTATAACTTTTTAAGCAATTACATTTAGCTAACTCTAGTTGTAGGTAACACGCCTGTTATTCATTTTAGTTGCCAGGAGGGGAGCACACAAGCTGCGTCTATCACTGCTTTTTGCAGTTGCCAGTCCTCTGTATGAACCTTCTATTAATCCCATCACGCATTATACTAGCAGGCAACATTTTGTATATGCATTTTCCTACTGCTGCTATTTTATCCCAATAAAGGAATTGAAATTGTAGTATCAATTTCCTTAATACGTGAATTTAGTGGTAAACGATACACTTACAATCACATCTAACACAACCATGAACAAGATATCACATGTACAAATTCATGTTGGTATCGAGATTGCTGTAACCTTCTAATAAGTGAATCAAAGGTTATAATCAAATACAGTCACACTTTAAACATCAAATATTTTTCTTTTTACTGTGATATATAATCTGAGTCACACTAATGTTAATCCAAGCATATGTAGGATCTTACTCACGTGTGTGTTTTTAATTGTTTTTCCCTTTATATTTTAAGCGAATGCATTAAAAGCAATATTTTAAGAGGATCTTCATCCCTCTCTCCACATTAGGGGTTATCTGTTATCAATATATAATCACATCCTTAAGGTCACACAACACTTAGAGCTCGATGATATATTCTTCGCCAGCTCAAACCTTCTTTTTTTCGCTGACACTCGCAGGGCTGCCCCAGTGCAATGATTGTAAAAAAGGGGCAGTCCCTGCGAGTTGCGAGATGGCTCCTATTAAAAGTAATGAAGCTTGCTGAATAGGGAAACTTCGCTCCTTAGTGCGAAGTTAGCAGGGTGCAGGGGGAGCACTTTAAAATTAAAATCCTGCAGCCAATATAACTCACATTACGCTGCTTTCTGCTTATAGCATCTTACATTCGCCTATATTTTAGTATGCATTTGTTTTTCTATTGGGGTTATAAGTGTTCGTATTGTTTTGACAAAAGCTCGCTGTGATATCTGCAGTGCGAAAATCTTTATAGAATTACGCTGGGATTAGTGAGACATTGTCATATACGCCCATGGAACGCCCATGTTCAGCCCATTTTACGAAAAAACAACAATTACGCTTTGCATTTTGTATTGCATTTTGTATTTATAAATTCAAATTTCTGTGTGATTTTTGCACATCCAGTGTACTACAATTACGATTTACGCTGTGCATATTTAATTTGATTTATTCCTGTGTAAATTACATACTAATTTTACGTTTTTGTTAACATACGATTTTTGGTGAAGAATTTTGTTACGATTTTTGATGCACCTTAACAATACAATTTTTCCCTGCTTATTTTTGTGTGAATGGTTCAAATATTTGTTTTGTATAATGTTTAAAATACACATTTTGTTCTGCACATTTCATATGGAAATGCAGTATATGCCCCTTAGCGAGAAAACATGGCTTTAGATCATTCCACAAGGGAAATAGAAGGACTGGCGAGCATTCATTAATAATCTTGCCTGCCCAGAGAGCTTTCAATCATCGAGCCCTTAGTGTCCAGCGACTCTAGAGTGCTAGATGTGTATTCTCCTCTTGTGGGTTTTGTACCCATCTTTGCTTTCAGAACAGCACACACTTCTCTGAACTTAGATCTCTCTGATCTTTTCTACATGTTAGTGCGGGCACAATATTGCAATATCACGTCCGTGTTAACTTCTGCGCCTATTACAAGTTGAAAGTAAACACAACTGCACAAGCACAAACTAAACTTGTTCTTGTCATGTTAGTGTGACTTAAGTTCTTGCATAAAGGGTTAGGGCTAAATAAAAATTTGCACCAAACAAAACATAAATACATTAGTTAGTCATACTCTATATTATAAAAAATATTCATATAAATGTTAATTCAAAATCTGTATAATTGTTAAAATGTATATGGTATATGACAAGGTGTTTTAATATAAAGGGCTATTATATACAGTATATATATATATATATATATATATATATATATATATATATATGTATGTGTGTCTAAATATGTATATGTATTTATATATACATGTGTATTTATGTGTATAGATATATATATATGTATGTGTGTCTAAATATGTGTATGTATTTATATATACATGTGTATTTATGTGTGTGTATATATATATATATATATATATATATATGTGTATGTGTGTATAAATATGTGTATGTATTTATATATACATGTGTATTTATGTGTGTGTATATATATATATATATATATATATATATATATATATATATATATATATATATATATATATATAAATAAATATACACACATATATTCATGGAGCCCTTTCTACACTAATAAATGAATTTATTTTTTATTTTTTATTGAATATTAATATGAATTATGTTTTTTATTGTAAATATTTCACATTGCAATGTTCTTCACTTAGAAGAAATGTTCTTTGTATTTCTAAATATTTATTTCTATATATATATCTGAAGTTTTGAAAGTAGCGTAGTTTCGCTCGCATGCAAACAATTTACTGTACTTTCAGCTTGGGATAAGCACGCTAATCCTGCACGTAATACAAGTTTACTTCTGGCGGAATTTGTGCATGAGCGAAAACGCTAAATATAAATATCTGGCCCTTAGTGTTTTGGGTCTGTGTTTCATGACATAATCTCTTTTTATTAAAAGTTGCAATTACCCCATACTTACTATGTTCTCTGTCATTAGAGCCACTAAACTGATCTGGAGACCCAGAGAAAGATCTCATGACAGGCATGATGTCATAGTCTATGCTTGACACCATTACAAATAAACTTTATCTCTTTTTTAACTAAAACTACAGAAGATTTATTAAAGCTTAAAGGGACAGGACCCCACAATTTTATTTCATGATTTGGACAGAACATACAATTTTAAACAATTTACTTATATTATCAAATTTACTTGATTATCTTGTTATCCTTTGCTGGAGGAACAACATTGCCCTACTGGCAGCTTGCTGGACACATCTAGTTAGCCAATCACAAGAGACAAATGTGTGCAGGCACCAATCAATGCTTTATATGTGCATATTCTTTTTTAACAAAGGATGCCAAGAGTAGTGGGTAGTAGATATAATAAAAAGCCTACATTATTGAATTAAAAAGTGTCAATAAAAGCTAATTTTGTGACGTTTCCAATGCCAATGGATTTTGTACAAAATGCTTATCAAAGCCAGAACCATTCAAAAGGTTCCACCTTGGAATGCAAAACCAGTTTCTACAGTAGTTTATTTCTAGTTTCCAGAAATAAAGACCTATATTAGACTTTCAGGCATTAAACATGTATACTGGCACCCAAAAGTTAGAAATGATAAGAAAGGCATACAGTTGCACTGCTGTGTAGATGTTATTGTTAATGTGGCTCCCTCAGAGGATCTCACATGCCAACATCAAGATACAAGACTTGTGTATTTTGTAACCAAACATGGCTGGAGGTTCAACTTTGGAAAGAATTCTCAAGCATTGAACGTTTTCATAGCTTCTGCCTATTATCATTTTCGCAATGTCTTTTATGTGTGGATTTAATTACATGAAATTTCTTTAGATTCTTTTAGATTTTTTTAAAACATAAAATCTTGACCCTAACTTTTAAAGCTCTCAAGAACACTGCTAATCCCCCTATATCTCCAACCTAGTGTCCAGATACTTTCCCTCTCGCCCTACACAACTCTCCCCTAGTTTTCAAACCTTCAAGCGCTCCTTAAAGACTCTACTGTTTAGGAATGCTTATAATATACACTAACATTTTGCTGTCTTAGTTCTTCTCCTCTTTTTAGCTATACCTGTACTCTGAACCCCCTTAGCATGTAAGGTTTCAAGCCTAGCTGCTTTGTAGATCACCTCCATGAGAGCTGATTAACAATAGTGAAACTCTTGGCAGGGCACTCTATCCTTTTGTCTCCTATAACTGTCACCTTGCATATATTGAACTATGTATTTAGCGCTGCGGAATCTGCTGGCACTGTACAAATAACTGATAATAATAATAATAAAGGTCTCCTTGAAAGTCCACCTTTGCTCTATATCAAGAAAGCAAGATATAGCCTATATTGGACCTAAGTGCAAGTTATTTGTGTAACCATGGCTCTTGACATTTTGATGATCTCTTATTTTGAGTAGTAATGAGAAGGAATCATCACTCTTGAATTTCACTGTAAAGACAGTATTTAGTTTGACTGTAACTTTAGCCAGATGAGTAGCTGAGCCACTTAACTTATTTGGTCTTCCATCAGGATGTGCTCCAGCCAGACTCTAAATGTCTGCCCCAAAGTAGTTGCCACATTTCATGCATTTCAAGACATCTGTCTTCACTTATTTTGGTACTAATAAAAACAATGAATATGTTTAATGGACACAGTAACAGAGGTAAACTAATAGACTACCCTTAATTTTACAATGATATCTTAAATGTTAGCAAAGATTAAAATTTCTAGATAGATTTGTTCTTGCCAATTGAGAACAACATATTTTCAGCTGAAGCTTAAAGCTTGTTTTATAAGGTTCCCACTTATTGGCTAGCCAAAGAAGACATAACTCTGACAAATTGTATAAAGCAGCATTGTAGATTTCTACTCACTTCTGAAACATTACAAATTAGATGTACATACTGTAGCTGAAACCAAATTCAGGAGAAAAAAAATCTGTTTTTCTTTATGGACTTTTATGTGTTTGCTGCTACGTGCCTGCCATTAAATGATACTGCTTAGTAAACCTTCATTAGTGAGTGCTGAGGGTAAGCCAAGAAGTCCTTAAAGGGCCATAATACCCAAATGCTTGAAAGTGATGCAGTATAGCTGTAAAAAGCTGACTAGAAAATATCACCTGAACATCTCTATGTAAAAAAGAAAGATATTTTACCTCAAAAGTTTCTCAGTAGCCACATCCCATTGTAAAGGACTTCTAAGCAGCAAATCAGTATGTCTGTCCCGGGACAGCCGAAGGAGCGAACTTTCGTGCTCACTCATCTTATTTCCCTATTCAGTGTAAGGAAGTTTACAATGAAATCTCATGAGAGTTAAGTGAAATCTCATGAGATCACAGTAAAAGAGTTCATGACCTCGGCACTGCTGATGCTGATTGGCTGCTGTTCATTTCTTCATTTTTTTTTTTCCTGCAGCTGGGCAGCAGCTAAGTATAACTTTTTACACAGAACTTACTCTTCTGAGCTGAGGAAATTGTGAGGTAAAATATCTTCCTTTTTTACATAGAGATGCTCAGGTGATATTTTCCTGTCAGCTTTTTACAGTTATACTGCATCAGTTTCAAGTGATTTAGCATATGAGTATTATGTCCCTTTAAATCACATTGAAAGAAATTTCCATATCTTGACTAGTGTACATAGAGCCTACAAAGCTTATTTCTTTTCATTACAAAAAAAGGGAATATGGAACCTATTGTCTGCCTGTCATTTGTACATAGGTCCCAAAATGCTAAATTATATGTAGTAAAAAAATAAAATGTACATTCAATATTTATTTTGTCCCGTATACTTATATTTTAATTTTAAAATGTGTTGCCTTTCCAATTCCTGTTAAATGTGGAAGCTAGGTAACATGACAGCAGCCATTACTTTAATATTATTTAACACAATTGATTGCATAGACATACATACACCATAGTCTGAATTTAGCTGTGTAATATAAAACATCAGCTTTGATATAAGGAGTTAGAATTCAATAATGACAAATTGATGTCTGAATTCAGTAGAAATTAAGTTTATATCGATAACATACTTTTTATGGTTTTTCAGCTGAGGAAATGGCAGAAATTGGAAGAAATGAAGATATTTCTATCAAGGAAGACAGTCAAGATGCTGTCCCTGTGCACAAAGTGGTGAGTGACAACAACTCATATGGCCAATTGTAGAATAAAGAAAAATCTTGTCTTTTCAAAGATGATTGTTTATGATGAAGATAGTATATATGAAACCATGATGAAGCAATTACAAACCGATTCTATGTTATGTGCCTGTCATGGTTACAGAACCTAATATTTGTTAACATCTTATGAGTATAGCCTGATAGTTGAATAATGATGGAGTAGGCTACCCTGATAAGTTCTCAATGGAGCATGTTAGATTTGCCATAACCTGAGTATGGTAGGAAAGTAGGTGGGATACTTGTAAAGTAATGAGGATGGTATAAGCATAATCCTAGGTTACTTTTGGTGCAAATTTGATTTCTATAGGATAACTCCGACAGCCTAGAATGACAATAAGATAAGTCTGAAACAGTTTAGTAGTAGGGTACTCCTAAGGATAATCTAGGTAGTTAGTATAGAACTTCAGTAACCAGATAAACTTGTCATGTAAAAAACCTGGAACAAGCTAGCCTGTTAGAATAATGCTACAGGGGATTAGGAATGTAAATTGATAGTTAAGTGTTAAGTAGAATATTCTTAGCGATGGTTCAAGTAGGAAGGAAGATCCCCGGTGAACCAGGTATGGTGGCAGCAAGATACTCGAATTAAAGGGACATGAAACCCAAACATTTTCTTTCATGATTTAGGTAGAACATACAATTTTAAACCACTTTCCAGTTTACTTCTATTATCAAATTTGCTTCATTCTCTTGGTATCATTTGTTGAAGGCGCAGCAATACACTACTGGTTTCTAACTGAACACATGGGTGAGCCAATGACAATCGGTGTATGTATGTATATATATATATATATATATATATGCAGCCACCAATAATCAGCTAGAACCTAGGTTCTTTGCTGCTCCTGAGCTTACCTAGAGAAACCTTTCAGCAAAGGATAACAAGAGAAGGAAGCAAATTAAATAATAGAAGTAACTTGAGCCGTCGCAGAGTTTCCCACTCAGGTGCTAACGACGGCTCAGAGCCGTCGCTAGCACTCTCCCTCCTTGAGGGAGATCTGGGGGCTCCCACCCGCTCCTACCCTGGCAATCGTTCCTGTATAGTGACAGGTATCGTCGGGGCTTCACATTTTGCGTGGTGACATTACACGCAATGACGTGATGACGTCACTGCACAACTTTATTAAAAAAAAGACAATGACAAGTATAGGGAAAGGGGATATCTCAGGCATCTAAGTAGCTACAGACCCCCAAAACCCACCCTTGGAAAGGTAATCGCCTAACCTTTCCAACGAAAAGTCTTGGGGATCTGGAAAAAAAAATATTTAAAAAAATTTACAAATTAAAAAGCCCTCAAATCAGCTTAGCACCCAGGTGGGAAAGTGCTTAGCACTCAAAGGGTTAAAATTGCATCTAAATCAGGAATGTCTAATTATGACTTAAGGTTGGCTGCTAGTAAAATATTTATATGGTGGGCATTTCTGCTCTTAAGACACTTTTAAAGATAGTTAGGTTGCAAGATCTTCTTTGAAAAGGAAGGTGTACAAAGATAATAGGCTCGACCCTGAGAAAAGAGTATTGGTTTATTTTTCTTATCAGTCGTCATGGTTTGAAGGAAAATATCTGCTAATCAGATCATTATTGGACCCAAACAAGCTGGCAAAATAAAACATCTTACATACACTTGGTTGTAGTAGAATACCTATGGTGAAGCAAATATTTTATTAGTATACATTTGTGGTCAAACAGGCGTGGTTTTTGGATGCTTCTAGTGATGGCTAGACTGTATTTATGATTATATTTAAGTCATGGGAGGTTGGTTGACTGTTTATAAGAACTGTGCCCATAGAGTAAAAGGAGGTCTGACACTTGTTATTACTGAGTCTAGGGCACACTTTTAAATGTCCTTTTTTTTTTTATTGCAGAAGGTGGAGGTCACTGAGGAAGAAGTAAATGATTCAATGAGTACGTTGGACATGGAGCAGATGCACAGTCTCCTGGACTATAAGGTAAATTTATGAGGATGCCCATCTTCTTCATTTGTGGAATTAATGAATTTTTGTTTTCTGGATATTGTGTAATTAAAATGCATATATATATATATATATATATATATATATATATATATATATATATATATATATATATATATATATATATATATATATATATATACAGCTATACTTGTTTATACCAGAACAAGTTCCACAAAACTGCATATACACGTAGACTACAAAACACAGGAATGTTTACAGAGAACTACATGGATTATTTGTGATTTAGTTGGCTCTGTAGAGGACGGGGATATGGTTGGTGTGGAATTTCAGACAAAATACTTTCTATAGGAGTCATGGCCTGCACATATATAGCTTAAGATAGTATTGCGTTACAGAAAAATACCTTCATAGTTCAGGCATAAGTATATTGTTAAGTTTAAGATTAATAGCACTTAAGGGATGTATAGCGGCCTCTAATACAGTTGCTGTTTATAATGTATGATTCATACAGCTAATCAGAAAACTGTTCTCTCATAATAGAGCTTTCTCATTTTTTACTTTTGTGTCGCTTTAAGTGAAATTGGGTGGCTGGGTAAGCACTTAAAATGACAATAAGCACCTCATGCTTGTGTGTTAAAATTGTGCTTTGTACCATGCTTTCTAAAGGGGACCGGAATGTTAGCTTATGAGCCGGCCCATTTTTGGTTCAGAACCCTGGCTAGCGCTTGCTGATTGATGGCTGCATTTAGGCACCAATCAGGAAGCACTACCCAGGTGCTGAACCAAAATGGTTTAGCGCCTAAGCTTACACCCCTGCTTTTCAAATAAGGATAACAAGAGAACAAAGACACATTTATAATAGGAGTAAATTAGAAAGTTGCTTAAAATTGCATGTTCTATCTAAATCATCAAAGGAAAAATGTGGGTTTCATATCCCTTTAAGGTGTCCTGTGAAGCCACAAGCAATAAAATTACTCAATTTTTAAGATCTGTCTTTTATCTAAGTTGTTATAAAAGTATACAAGTAAAACATGTTAAAAAGCAAAAACAAATATATATATATCTTTCCCAGTAATCCTATTAAAAATAGATCTAGAAAAACAGCAACAGGTTAAAAAAATAATACATTCAATAATATTATTTCACTAAGCATCATAATTAAGATAAAAAATGTGCATTGTAAAAAAATCTGTTGTAGTCGATTTCATTTAGTTAACAGCACTTATGGGTTAACCTGTCAGATAAGTACATTTGTTCACTTTATAAATTAATTTTGAAAGAAAGCTGGTAAGTCTCTTAAATTTGATATGTGGCCATAATTTAATAAATCCATCCAAGATTCTCAAAAAGTAACACAACACTGAGGCTTCACCTCTAGTATATAGGGTTAAGGACAACGTCAGTAAATAACATCCTGAATCCTGTAGGATTATTGTGACACACATGCTTCAACCCTGTAATAAGGTTATTGTGAAATCAAGGCTTAAAGGGACAATAAGCACCTTGTAATTACGTTTTTTCCACAGTCTTCCAATAGATTAAAAGGATATGAAACCCATATTTTTTTCTTTCATGATTTAGATAGAGCCTGCAATGTTAATATATATTTCTAGTTTACTTCTATTATCAAATTTTCTTTGTTCTTTTAGTATCATTTGTTGAAATGCAGGGACATAAGTTCAGGAGCGTGCACATGTCTAGAGTACTATATGGCAGTGAATGCTATCCATTTGCAAGAGCACTAGATGGCAGCTTTATTTCCTGCCATGTAGTGCTCCTGGCCCCTACCTAGGAATCTCTCGGCTAGATTACGAGTTTTGCGTTATGAGTGAAAAAGCAGCGTTATGGCTCTTTTTCACTACCGGTGCTATTACGAGTCTTTTAGGTATAGCTGTACCGCACACTTTTTTGGCCGTCACGCAACGTAACTACTGCACTTTTTAAAAAGTCCTTTTTCAATGGAACTTCCACAGCGCCGGTATTATAAGTTTACAGTACAGCCTATAACTACAAGATCCGTACTGAAAGTCAGTAGTTATGGGTTTTACGCTACAAAGCTGTAACATAAAACTTATAACTAAAGTGCTACAAAGTACACTAACACCCATAAACTACCTATTAACCCCTAAGCCGAGGGCCCTCCCGCTTCGCAAACACTAAAATAAAATTATTAACCCCTAATCTGCCGCTCCGGACATCGCTGCCACTATAATAAACATATTAACCCCTAAACCGCTGCACTCCCGCATCATAAACACTAGTTAAATATTATTAACCCCTATTCTGCTGTCCCCCATGTCGCCGCCACTATACTAAAGTTATTAACCCCTAAACCTCTTGCCTCCCACATCACTAACACTAAATAAATATATTAACCCGTAACCCTAAGTCTAACACTAACACCCCTAACTTTAATATAATTAAAATAAATCTAAATAAAACCTACTATTATTACCTAAATAATACCTATTTAAAGACTAAATACTTACCTGTAAAATAAACCCTAAGCTAGCTACAATATAACTAATATTTACATTGTAGCTATTTTAGGTTTTATTTTTATTTCACAGCTAAGTTTGTATTTATTTTAACTAGGTAGAATAGTTAGTAAATAGTTATTAACTATTTACTAGCTACCTAGTTAAAATAAATACAAATTTACCTGTAAAATAAAACCTAACCTAAGTTACACTAACACTTAACATTACACTAAAATTAACTAAATTACATTAATTAAATACAATTAACTAAATTACAAAAAAAAATAAACACTAAATTACACAAAATAAAAAATAAATTATCAAATATTTCAAACTAATTACACCTAATCTATTAGCCCTATCAAAATAAAAAAGCCCCCAAAATTAAAAAAAACCTAGCCTACACTAAACTGCCAATAGCCCTTAAAAGGGCCTTTTGCGGGGCATTGCCCCAAAGAAATCGTCTCTTTAACTTGTAAAAAAAATGCAAACAACCCCCAACAGTAAAACCCACCACCCACACAACCAACCCCCCCCAAAAAAAAGCTACCTATAAAAAAAACTAAGCTCCCCATTGCCCTGAAAAGGGCATTTGGATGGGAATTTCCCTTAAAAAGGCATTTAGCTCTTTTTCTGTGCCCAAACCCTAATCTAAAACATTGCCTAAAGTCCCTAATCTAAAAATAAAACCCACCCAATAAACCATTAAAAAAAAAAACTAACACTAACCCCCGAATATCCACTTACCGTTTTTAAAGACCGGACATCCATCCTCAACGAAGCCAGGAGAAGTATTCATCCAAGCGGCAAGAAGTCCTCAACGAAGCCGGGAGAAGTCCTCATCCAAGCGGCATCTTCTATCTTTATCCTTCAGACGCTGAGCTGATTGGAACAGCTAATATAATATAGAATTCTATAAGCCAATCGGAATTCAAGGGACGCCATCTTGGATGACGTCATTTAAAGGAACCTTCAATCTTCAAGAGTAATCGAAAGAAGAGGATGCTCCGCGCCGGATGTCTTGAAGATAGAGCTGCTCAGTGTCGGAAGGATGAAGATAGATGCTGTCTGGATGAAGACTTCTGCACGTCTGGAGGACAACTTCTTGCTGCTTGGATGAAGACTTCTCCCGGCTTCGTTGAGGACTTCTTGCCGCTTGGATGAAGACTTCTCCCGGCTTCGTTGAGGACTTCGGCTTCGTTCAAAAACTGTAAGTGGACCTTCGAGGGTTAGTGTTAGGTTTTATTAAGATTTATTGGGTGGGGGTTTTTTTTAGATTAGGGTTTGGGCACAGAAAAAGAGCTAAATGCCCTTTTAAGGGCAATGCCCATCCAAATGCCCTTTTCAGGGCAATGGGTAGCTTAGGTTTTTTTATTTGGGGGTTTGGCTGTGTGGGTGGTGGGTTTTACTGTTTGTATTTTTTCTTACTAGGTAAAAGAGCTGATTTCTTTGGGGCAATGTCCCGCAAAAGGCCCTTTTAAGGGCTATTGGCAGTTTAGTTTAGGCTAGGGTTTTTTTAATTTTAGGGGGCTTTTTTATTTTGATAGGGTTATTAGATTAGGTGTAATTAGTTTAAATATTTGATAATTTCTTTTTTATTTTGTGTAATTTAGTGTTTATTTTTTTGTAATTTAGTTAATTGTATTTAATTAATGTAATTTATTTAATTTTAGTGTAATGTTAGGTGTTAGTGTGAGGCAGGTTAGGTTTTATTTTACAGGTAAATTTGTATTTATTTTAACTAGATAGTTAATAAATAGTTAATAACTATTTAATAACTAGTCTAACTAGTTAAAATAAATACAAACTTAGCTGTGAAATAAAAATAAAACCTAAGTTAGCTACAATGTAACTATTAGTTATATTGTAGCAAGCTTAGGGTTTATTTTATAGGTATTTAGTCTTAAATAGGAAATATTTAGTTAATGATAGTAATTTTTATTTACTATATTTATTTAGTGTTAGTGATGTGGGAGGCCAGAGTTTTAGGGGTTAATAACTTTAGTATAGTAGCGGCGGCGACATTGGGGGCGGCAGATTAGGGGTTTATAAATTTATGAAGGTGGCGGCGACATTGGGGGCGGCAGATTAGGGGTTAATAAGTGTAATGTAGGTGTCGGCGATGTCGGGGGCAGAAGATTAGGGGTGTTTAGACTCTGGGTTTATGTTAGGGTGTTAAGTGTAAAATGTTCTTTCCCCCATAGGAATCAATGGGGCTGCGTTACGGAGCTTTACGCTCCTTTATTGCAGGTGTTAGGCTTTGTTTTAACCGGCTCTCCCCATTGATGTCTATGGGTAAATCATGCACGAGCACGTAAAACCAGCTCAAAGCAGCGCTGGTATTTGTGTGCGGTATGGAGCTCAACGCTGCCATATTGCCTGCTAACGCAGGTTTTTGGAAAACCTGTAATAGCAGTGCTATTAAAGGTGAGCGGTGGAAATAACTTGCAAGTTATTACCGAGCCACTCATAACGCAAAACTCGTAATCTGGCCGTCTGGGAACAAAGCACATTTGATAATAGAAGTACATTGGAAACTTTCTTAAAATTGTATTCTCTATCTGAATCACAAAAGAGAAGTTTGAGTTTCATATTACTTTAACAGATTAGCATTTTGCTGTAATTGTCAAACTCCAGTCACCACTTTGCTCATTTGGAGGACCAATCTGGACTTGAGCCTGGAAATGGCAGGACATGCCACTGTCATTGTGTTAACAAAATATCATTTGTTTGGATTCAGCTACAAATAGATAACAAATTAAAGAGTGAGCTATGGCAAGGTTAGGCTTATGAAGTCTGCCATTTTCAGACATAAATAACAGGAGAATTAGGCAAAATAAATAAAGAAAGCATACTGCAAAGCTGTTTTACTGTGCATAATAAAGTTTTTGTCACAATCTTAAAGTGTTTACTGTCCCTTTAAATACACCAACCTCTCCATGGTGTTTTAGGGAATGCTCTGTGCTTGGTCTTCATCCCCTACATGAGGTATTTCATATAAACCCCTCATGCCATGAGTCTGGAACAAAAACAAACACAAAATTATTCAAAACTGTTGTTCTTTAGAATATAAAACAATTCACTCCGGGATATATAATGATTAATTCCAGCAATACTTTGCATGGAGACTGTGTGGGTTTTTCAAGTCCATCGGAAAACTGTGGCAAGTTGTCACTGCTATATGTTTGCACTGTAGCATTATTAACAAAAAACCTGTAACAAGAAGCCTGCATATTAAATATTGGTGCATTGCGGAGGTTAAAAAAACTTGTGGAAATACTTTTCAATTAGATTTTCATATTTTTTTTTCTTTTCTTTTTTCTAATTCAACAGACCTCTTGAACACGTTTTGAACTTCTTCTTTTTTTAATGTTAAAGGGATAGAAATGTAAAAACTGAAATGTGTATTGATGCATTTCAGTTTTAAATAGAACCGTGTTTGCATTACACTTCCATTAGTAAAAAGGCTTCTAGTAAAAGTTATTGTTTTTCAATGACATATGCACATATGCTGTGAGGACCTGTGCACTAGTAATTAGACATCACACATTCTCAGAGAGTCAGCAGTGACTTGAATGACACAGACACAATTCTCATCACTGACAACTCTCTGAGTTTGAAGATTGTAACTCCCCACGTTTGATATTTTTATTTAAATGAATTGTACCCATGGCTGGCGCTTCATAAATAAAGTATAATAATACTGGTGCAAAGACTCACACAGGATATGTGCATATGCCAATGAAAAACAATAACTTATACTACAAGCATTTTTGCTAATGGAAGTATACTGTCCCTTTAAATTATTTGCACATGGTCAGTTCAAAGATTACAAATCTCAGTCACTTCTCTTTGCGCTCTCTTCTTCATTCTGATAGCATTTTCTTAGATGTGCAATTCTATTTCCTTTAGATTATGTATACGACTTGGTAAATCTGGACTATCACAAAACTTTTATGTTTACTAATTAAATGATAAAACATATTAAAAAATGTCAGAAAATGGCTGTGCACTGGCTTTATAAACAATTTGATCTCTGCAAATATATGTTGGGATATAAATAAACATTTACCACATTTTCATACATCAGTGTCATGTTATAATATCGCATATGTCAAAGGAATGTTTGGGTTAGGTGAAGTCCCTTAAAATATGGTAGTGAGCACATGTTAAATAAGTACCTCTGTCATTCTTTTATTTTTCATGATGATTGTGCTGTTGCTGGGTGAGTAAAATGTACCTGTGTTGTTGTTTTTTGTTGTTGTTTTTTTTGCAAAATTGAAAGTATTGGATAGGTTAGGGTGTTATTACAATGCAGGGTTAAATCCAAGTTACAATTGTCCCTTAAATAACACCAACAATATGTGAACATAAATAAGAACCCATATCCATTTATAGATACTATGCTCTTTTACATCCTAGTGTCAAGCCATTTTATTAAACTTTTTATTCTTGATTAAAATAAAACCATTTCACTGTTAGAGGTCAAAACACCCTGCTCAAGGCCGGTCTGTCACACTTTGGTTAGGTAATTGTATAATTTACATTTAATTGTAAGCGTATGCTGTCTGTGATGATTAAGTGAAACTCTGGTTAATTGTTTGGAAAAACTACAAAGAATCTGTGATATTTGTTTACAAACAGTAAAACTTAGTTGCACATTTTGTTTTTCATTTTTTTAAATTAATAAATCATATGCATATTATATGCCATATTAAAACCTCTATAATAATTTTTTTAAATATTTATCAAACGCAATTAATATACATTTTATATGGGTTTTTGTTTTTAAAGTAAAAGAATATAATTAAATAAAACAGCTTTACATTTTGTAGTATTTCATAGTATTTTAATTTTCAGTTATGGATCATTTCAGTGCTTCATTCCAGTACTCTTCTCAGAAGATCATCTATATAGTTTGTGCTCTTGCCTTCAGAACCTGGCACAGCTCAGTGGTCTTCTGTGTGAGTTTAATCTTTACCATGATTGTGAGCAGGTAATTTAATGGCAGGTGAGATGAGGTCATAGGCAGCCAGGTACTAATAATACGTGGGTTCTTTCAAAGTAAAGTACACTAAGAAAAGTAATGAATAAAAAAAGTTTACACATAAAAGTAAAACACACAGATACATACACGTATATTTGAGCAATTCATTTCCATCTTAATATGAGGAGATGGTATTAGCAGGTTACATACAGGTAAAACTAAAGATGCAGAGGCTCAAAAAAGGTTGTGTCAATTAGTCTGTATTTCAACAAGTCAAATAGCGTTACAGACAGGCAAAAAGGCAGGTCAAACGCTTTTCATATGTGTAATATACTTCATTATGGTGGTCACTGATGAAGTATATTACACATATGAAACGCGTTTGACCTGCCTTTTTGCCTGTCTGTAACGCTATTTGCCTTGTTGAAATACAGACTAATTGACACAACCTTTTTTGAGCCTCTGCATCTTTATTTTTACCTGTCTGTAACCTGCTAATACCATGTGCATTGGAAGTTGCTTAACTTTATCATTTGGAAGCGGTGGTGGATCGTTTTCTACCATTTGCACCGGCTTAGCAGACGAACCCGGGATACGTCATCGTGACGTCAGGAGGAATCCCAGGAGGGGCGGGACCTTACGTGAAGCTCAAGCCGACGGCCACACACAGAGCGGATGTCTGAGCGCTCCCACGTTGTTGCTATTAATATGAGGAGAGTCCACGGCTTTATTCCTTACTTGTAGGAATACAGAACCTGGCTACCAATAGGAGGCAAAGACACCCCAGCCAAAGGCTTAAATACCTCCCCCACTCCCCTCATCCTCCAGTCATTCTTTGCCTTTCATCACTGGAGGATGGCAGAGAAGTGTCGGAAGATTCGGAGTAGTCTCTTATGGAGGGTAGTACTGTTCGGTATGGGACTGGAGTTTTACGTAGTCTTGTCAGCCTCTCAGTGAGAGCATTGACGAATGTTAGGTTCTGGAGATGCAGGGAGAGTCTGTCTGCGAATCCATCCAGACTCGTATTAACAACTCCTAAGCAATCAGTGTTGACGAGTTTCACTTCCTGCTTCTATCACTCAAGTCCATGTCAGGTGCAATGCTACAAGACTGTCAAACTTGAGAGGCTGTGTGTCTGTTTCACGGCGATGATTCCGGTAAGATCGTTTAATTTTATCTCATATGATAACGTAAGAAGACAGGGTCACAGTGTGACTCCTTTATCTTTATGGAAACAAGGGTTAATATCTCCGGAAGGGGATTATTGAACAGGGGGAATTTATACATGATTTGCTTTATAATGTTTTATGCTGCGACATGTGTGAGATGAGGCTCTGGGAGATGTGGGAACATTCAGGTTTTACTTTCGTTTGGATAACTGCGCAGCCTGTTAGTTTGGCGCGCTTTTCTTCCTGCAGCAGGGGCGGTCCTGCATGGCACTCCATGTGACCGGGTGTGGCCTCATTAACTTAACTTTTCCTGACCGTGCGGTTCACAGGAGAAGAAGCGGTTTCTCTATGGAGGACTCTGATGCGTTAGAGGGTACTTCCTCTTTACCCAAATCTAATACCTGTTTTTATTGTTAGGAGGCTACGGTATATCCGCCTGCTGAATTATATTCCACATGCCTTGATAAAGTAGTTATATCTAAAAAGACCAAGATGCTTAGTACCACTGAGCCGTGCACCTCTGAGGGATCTCCGCCCGCGACGTGCGTTCCCTACAATCATCTCCTATTACACCTGCAGCTCCCCATTGCACTACTAATTCTCCTTCGGGAGGGTCCCTCTTACCGCCAGACTTTTCTGAACAGTTGCAAATGGCAGTGTCTGCGGCCTTTAGTGCTTTACCTCGCCCTGTTAAGCGCAAGCGGAAGGTTAAATACTGCTATCCTTCCCAGGGGTAATCTACCAACTTGTTGGATCTATCTGATTCTAGATTATCCACTGATGAAGACGCCTCTGATACTTCAGAGGAGGCTCTTTCTGGGTCGGAATCAGCTGCCTCTAAGCCTGTGGTTGCAGAGGAACCAGACTTTAGATTTAGGATAGAGCACTTACACTTTCTGTTAAAGGAAGTGTTGGCTACATTAGAGGTTCCGGAAAATAAGTTACCCGAGGAACCTTCTATTTCTAAGCTTGATACGGTTTACGAGGACAGGGTGGTGCCACAAACTTTCCTGGTTCCCGTAAAGATAGCAAATATTATTAAGAATGAATGAAAAAGAGTTGGATCCTCTTTTTCTCCTTCTTCTTCTTTTAAGAAATCGTTCCCGGTTCCTGACTCCCAATTAGAGTTGTGGGGGTCTGTCCCTAAGTTGGATGGAGCTATCTCCACGCTTGCTAAGCGCACCACTATCACACTTGAGGATAGTTCATCGTTTAAAGAGCCCATGGATAAGAAGCTAGAAACTCTGTTAAGAAAGATGTTTCAGCACACAGGTTTTTAATTTCAGCCTGCAGCGGCGGTTGCTGCGGTGGCTGGAGCCGCTACCTATTGGTGTGACTCTCTGTTGGAGATGATCGAGGTGGAAACTCCCCTCGATGAAATCCAGGAAATAATTAAGGCCTTGAGGGTAGCTAATTCGTTTATTTGTGATGCAAACATGTAGATTATTCGCTTGAATGCCAAGACATTAGGCTTTTCTGTTCTAGCCGTAGGGCTATGTGGCTGACATGACTTCAAAATCTAGATTGCTTTCCCTTCCATTTAAGGGGAAGGTTCTTTTCGGTCCAGGACTGGACTCTATCATATCCACAGTCACTAGGGGCAAGGGTGCCTTTTACCGCAGGATAAGAAGAATAAATCTAAAGGATAGGGTCCTAATTTTCGTCCCTTTCGTTCGGATAAATCCCAACACTAGCAGCCCTCCGCGAAGCCTGATCAGTCCAAGGGAACTTGGAATCCATCTCAATCTTCGAATAAATCCAAGCAGAACAAGAGGCCCGCCAAGACAAAGTCGGCATGAAGGGGCGGCCCCCGATCCGTCGCTGGATCATGTTAGGGGCAGACTATCTCTCTTTGTGTAGGCTTTGCTGGGAGACGTGCAAGACCCTTTGATTCTGGAGGTCATTGCTCAGGGTTACAGGATAGTTTTCAAATCTTATCCACCTAGATTCCTCTTATCAAACCTGTCTTCAAGACCAGAAAAACAAGTTGCTTTTCTAGGGTGCGTGAGAGATTTCTCCTCCCTAGGAGTAATTGTGCCAGTACCTCTAGCAGAGAGAGGTCTGGGATACTACTCAATCCTTTTTGTGGTCCCAAAGAAGGAGGGTACGTTTGGCCCGATTCTAGACCTAAAGTGTATAAACAAGTTTCTGTCGGTGCCATTGTTTAAGATGGAGACGATAAGGTCTATTCTGCCCTTAGTTCAAGAGGGACAGTTCATGACTACGATAGACTTGAAGGATGCTTACCTTCATGTGCCAATACACAAGGATCACTTCAAGTTCTTGAGATTCTTCCTTTTGGTCTAGCTACTGCTCCAAGAGTCTTTACGAAGGTTCTGGGTGCTCTACTCACGGTGGCGAGATCCAGAGGTATTGCAGTAGCGCCTTATTTGGACTACATCCTGGTCCAGGTCCCGATCAACATTTTGGAACTTCGAGCGATCTTCAACGCTCTGAAGGCTTGGCCTCTTCTGGGTTCGTCCCAGTTTATCAGATTTCAATCGGACAACATTACCTTGTCGGCTTACATCAACCATCAAGGGGGAACGAGAAGCTCCCTAGCCATGAAGGAAGTATCTCAGATTCTGGACTGGACGGAGGCCACAACTGCTCGCTGTCAGCGATCCACATTCCGGGTGTGGACAACTGGGAAGTAGACTTTCTCAGCAGACAATCGTTTCATCCGGGGGAATGGTCTCTCCATCCTGAGGTGTTTGCGGAGATTTGCTACAGATGGGGGACTCCGGAGATTGATCTTATGGCATCCAGACTCAATACCAAGCTACCCAGTTACGGGTCACGGTCCAGGGATCCCCAGGCAGAGCTGATTAGACTATTCTAATTGCTCCATCGTGGCTGCGAAGGATGTGGTTTGCGGACCTGGTGGGGATGTCATCATCTTCTCCATGGAGGTTACCTTGTCGCAGAGATCTGCTGGAACAGGGTTCCTTTGTTCATCAAAATCTAGATTCTCTAAGGCTGACTGGGTGGAGATTGAACACTTAGTCCTAGCCAAGAGAGGGTTTTCGGAGAGAGTGATTGATACTCTCATTCAAGCTAGAAAGATGGTCACCGTCGTATCTATCATAAGGTGTGGAGGACCTACTTATTCTGGTGTGAAGAACGTGGATTCCCCTGGCTTAAGAATATGAAGAAAAAGGAAAGTTAAAGCGCTAAAGGAAAAAAGATCCTGCTACACTCAGATTTTCCCCTCAAAGAAAAACAAAAGATAATTAATATACAAAAAAGAGTAAACGCTAAAAGCACGGACCCAAATAGTGAATAGTTAAATGGAAACCTGTGTGGGAATGTGTGTAAATAAAACCCAGTGTGGAGAGTGTGTAATATATATAAAAATAAAAATTAATATAAAATTAAACGAATAGCAGGTGACAAAAAATGTATACAATTTAATAACACAATAATAAAACATAAAAGGGACGTCTCCCTTATACATAAAATAGCTCCTTATAATAGTGTATAGTGGCGTATCTAAGAAAAGCTAATAACAATAAAATCAATAAGAGACAATAATGCCAAGGGCTACGGTACTTCCAATAAACAGTGGAGGCATGTGAAGTCAAAAAGAAAGTACCTGTAAATGTAGGATGTCAGTACATCCAAAATCCTAAGTAACTTTATGGAAAAATATTACCTTGGTAGATCAGTCTTACGGCTAGCACACAGCTTATGGCGTTACCGACCTAGGCCTGGATGCAGCCTTTTATGTTGAACTAGCGTGACGCCTTTGACGCCATCCGGGGAGAGCGTGAAAACGCTAGATGTAGAAGTATTAAATTGATACTGTAGCGAGGAAAAATAACTTAAAAACAGATGAATTGCTAGCAATGAAAAGGATACTATGTGTCACAAGGATTCCTGATATGCAAATTGGTAAAATATCTCAGATAGACAGTTTGTCACCTTTTTATCCTGTTTTCACTGAAGAATATACCGTCTACTGAGGAGTTCCCACTGGGAACGTTATATATCATTATCCGTTACAGCTTATAGAGACACTATTTGCCAAAGATAGTCACTGTGTGTGACCGCAAAGACGTCTGTATTATCAGACATTGCTGAGGTCTCTGCTTCATATAGTCACTGAAAGTGACCGCAAAGAACCACCCAGTCACTGATAGTGACCGCCAAGTATTCCAGTCACCAGGAGTGACCGCCAAGTGTGGCAAGTACGTCTGACCACTTGGATCATTTGCTCAATACACCTAGTCACTGGTAGTGACCGCCAAGTTTTTCTACACTGACCCCAAGATTCTTGTGTTAAAGAAAAGAATACACGCATCTGAGATATTCTACCAATTTGCATATCAGGAATCCTTGTGATACATAGTATCCTTTTCATTGCTAGCAATTCATCTGTCATCTGTTTTCAAGTAATTTTTCATCGCTACAGTATCAAATTAATACTGCTACATCTAGCGATTTCACGCTCTCCTCGGATGACATCAGAGGCGTCACGCTAGTTCAACATGAAAGGCCGCACCCAGGCCTAGGTCGGTAACCCCATAAGCTGTGTGCTAGCCGTAAGACTGATCTATAAAGGTAATATTTTTCCATAAAGTTGCTTAGGATTTTGGATGTACTGACATCCTACGTTTACAGGTACTTTCTTTTTTACTTCTTTTTGACTTCGCATGCCTCCACCGTTTATTGGAAGTACCGTAGCCCTTGGCATTATTGTCTCTTATTGATTTTATTGTTATTAGCTTTTCTTAGATATGCCACTATACATTATTATAAGGAGCTATTTTATGTATAAGGGAGACGTCCCTTTTATGTTTTATTATTGTGTTATTAAATTGTATACATTTTTTTGTCACCTGCTATTCGTTTAATTTTATATTAATTTTTATTTTTATATATATTACACACTCCCCACACTGGGTTTTATTTACACACTTTCCCACACAGGTTTCCATTTAACTACTCACTATTTGGGTCCGTGCTTTTAGCACTCACTCTTTTTTGTATATTAATTCCACTAGCTTAAGGTCAAGGTGTCCAGGATTCTTTCCTTTTTCCAAGATGGTTTGGAGAAGGGACTTGCCGCTAGTTCCTTAAAGGGACAGATTTCGACTCTTTCAGTGTTATTACACAAGAGGCTCGCTGAGCTTCCTGATATTTAGTCTTTTGTTTAGGCTCTGTCTAGATTCAGGCCGGTGTTTAGACATTCTGGTCCTCCTTGGAGTTTAAATTTGGTTCTTAAGGTTTTACAGAGGGCTCCGTTTGAGCCCATGCTTTCGGTGGACATTAAATTACTGTCTTGGAAGGTTCTTTTTCTACTGGCTATTGCTTCGGCACACAGAGTCTCTGAGATGGCGGCCTTGCAATGTGAGCCTCCTTACCTAGTTTTTCATGCTGATAAGGCTGTTCTTCGCACTGGGTTGGGTTTTCTCCCAAAGTTGTGTCTGATCGCAACATCAATCTGGAGATCGTGGTTCCTTCCTTGTGTCCTAATCCTTCTTCTTCGAAGGAACGATTACTTCATAATTTGGATGTGGTTTGGGCTTTGAAATTCTATCTTCAGGCTACGAAGGATTTTAGACAGACTCCGGTATTGTTTGTTGTCTATTCTGGGAAGCGCAGAGGGCAGAAGGCTTCTTCCACTTCCCTATCTTTTTGGTTGAGGAGCATTGTCCGCTTAACATATGAAACAGTAGGACATAAGCCTCCTCAGAAGATTACGGCTCATTCAACTAGAGCTGTGGCTTCTTCTTGGGCCTTCAAGAATGAGGCCTCTATGGAGTAGATTTGTAGGGCGAATACCTGGTCCTCCTTACATACTTTTTCAAAGTTTTACAAATTTGACATTTTTGCTTCGGCCGAAGTAGCTTTTGGGAGAAAGGTTTTGCAGGCTGTGGTGCCCTCAAAATAGGGTCCGCCTCTTTTTTTACCCTCCCGTTTTCATTCAGTGTCCTCTCGAGCTTGGGTATATGTTTCCCACAAGTAAGGAAGCCGTGGACTCTCCTCATATTAAGATGTAAAACTTAAATTATGCTTACCAGATAATTTCCTTTCCATCTGTATGAGGATACCCATTTTCTCCGTTGGGTGAACCTAAATTTTGTTTTGTTCTTCTGGCACCATTTATTCTCTGATCTTTCTCCTACTGTTCCTTGTTCCATCGGTAGAATGACTGGGGATGAGGGGAGTGGGGAGGTATTTAAGCCTTTGACTGAGGTGTCTTTGCCTCCTATTGGTAGCCAGGTTCTGTATTCCTACAAGTAAGGAATAAAGTTGTGGACTCTATTATTATTCTCTGATCTTTCTCCTACTGTTCCTTGTTCCATCGGTAGAATGACTGGGGATGAGGGGAGTGGGGAGGTATTTAAGCCTTTGACTGAGGTGAATAAGTAAATGACATCAGAATTCACCTAGGGAGACTAATAGTTGTATATAAAAATGATGGAGAGTAATCGTATAACGTAAGAATTCACCTAATAACAATAAAGGGATTATTCGGCTTATAACAACATAACTAAAACTAAATTTCTAGAACAGCGTTCCTATCTATACTGCAATAAAAAACAATATTGTTAAATCCTGGGAGATGTATCTGTTGCAAGCAGAAACCCGTTAGGTAGGGGACTCCATTGAACAACAATGACAGTTACCAATATGTTAGTGCCACTGTATGTAAAATAGCTGATATAAGGAACCACTAACGTAAAATAGGCAGTTAAAATGCTGACACTCCACTGAGGTAGATTGTGGGTAACCATAACTAATTATACAGTGAAACGATGCCAGACTATTTCTATGTAAGTATACACAAAGATATAGAGTAACTAACCCAGTTTGCTAGTAAGGTCCTTTCAATCTGATATCAGATAGCCTTACCATATGGGTATGGGCCCTACACCCCATGGCAAGGTAAGATGCATTATTTGGTATACACACTAAATGTAATATGCAATAATCCCCACCTTACAACATATAGTCTGTGACACTCTACATCAGTGTAACACACCTTAGCACTTTACATATAATAAGTTCAGTCCTTATAATAGGTCTATCGCAAAAATAGTACAATATAAAGGAGACAGCTAGCATGTTCCAAATATTAAAAAGCCACAAAGATCAATAAATTGTAAGTTAAAATATATAAACTACTATAGTATATGCCCCAAACATGCATATTTAACATTTCAACTTTTATGTTGGGTATAACAGTGTGTATCTTATTTTCATATACAGAATCCACAGTTTTCAAGCTTAAGTGCCATCATTATGGACAATTGATCTAGATACAGAAGCAGTGGGGGAATAAGCAGTGACATGTCTCCCCATCACTTTGAGAAAGTAGTAGAAACAGTCATGGGTACAAGAACATGGTAGCCTGCTATACAGTCATAATTATCTTAGCCCACCCCTGCTTTAATTTCCTTACAGGCCTGCAGAAAGTCGCTCAGTCTGGTAGGCAATAAATGAGAGAGGTGTAATAGGCCACAAGTTTGTCAATTGAACTCTCGGCACATACTCTCTGATAGATCAGAACAGTTATCCAGAGCATAGAAGCAGGACCTCTCTCGCATGTGATTTAAAAACATCACTCAAGACAAGGCCAAGCCTACCTCCCTGCTCCATCAGCTGCCGACCGGGATCTTGGCGCAGAGACAAAAGAGGGTCCTCACTGACGGAGTTGCAATATCGCACACTTCGCGGACCATGAGGGAAGTAGGTGAGAGAGAGGAATCTCCACATTGCAAGAGCCCGGTAGGTATTAGCGGTTGGACAAGCTGCCTCATGTACTGGGTCGCCGTAGTACTTGGAGAGGTAGCTGCAATGACCGATATCTGTGAGCTCCGCCTAGGCAAGATCTGTCCATCCTGTATAAGGACTGCTCTGACATATTTAGCCTCTTGTGAATAAGATGTAAGGCAATTGCGGATAATATCCTCGTGAGGACTCTGTAACTTCTTGAGATGATTCAGGTTCACTTTAGCTGATAACGCCTTTGCAAGTACTTGCGTTAGGTTGAAGAAGTGGGCATCTAACATGGCCATGATTTCCTTATCCCACGAGTAAAACGCCTGTCTGGATGTCTGGATCGCTATATAGTTTGCCTTGTCACTATGCCTAATCAGGTAATATATAGCTGTGGTACGCTCCCGGACTCGTTCTTGAGAAGTCTATATGATTGGGATCCCTCCCTAAATGACTTTGGGCTGAAAAATAAGATAGATAAGCCCCTTTAGTATATCTAGAGCCGTGAGCTCTGTAAACATGCGACCATCCACTTCGGTAGCTAGCTCCGCCCCCTAAATTCTAAATTTAAATAAACCTAATACTATGAAAAAAATTAAAAAATCTAACATTACAAAAAAATCACTAAAATTACGAAAAATAAAAAAATGAAATTACCAAAATAATAAAAATTACACCTAATCTAATAGCCCTATAAAAACAAAAAAGCCCCCCCCCCAAATAAAAATACCCCCTAACCTAACAATCAATAGCTCTCATCCTATTGACTGATTTAAAAATGTCAGCAAATAGGAATGCAAAGTACACCATATTTAAACGTGTACCTTACATTCAAGCTTCAGTGTACGGCGGTGACCGTATGAAGAGGATCCTTCACGCTGTATGTCCGTGCCACCGGCGATGATGCTCCGCGCCTCCACAGCTCCGCAACACCAAGATGAAGATAGAAGATGCCGCCTGGATGAAGACTTCTCGCCGCCTGGATGAAGATGGATGTCCGGACTTCAGGAACCGTGAGTAGATTTTCTGGGGTTAGTGTTTTTTATTTTGGGGGGGTTGGTTGGGTGGGGGTTTTTTACTTTTAGGGTGGACTTTGTAATTTTTTTATATAAAAGAGCTGTTTAACTTAGGGCAATGCCCTACAAAAGTCCCTTTTAAGGGCTATTGGTAGCTTATTGTTAGGTTAGGGGGTGTTTTTATTTTGGGGGGCCTTTTTTGTTTTTATAGGGCTATTAGGTGTAAATTTTATTATATTTGGATATTTTTTTTATTTTTGTAATCTTAGTGTTTTTTTATTTTTCGTAATTTTAGCGGGGGGTTTTTGTAATGTGATATTTTTTTTTTTTTTTTTGTAGTATTAGGTTTATTTAAATTTATAATTTTGTTTTTTTTAATTGGTAGTTTTTTTATTTTATTAGAATAGTTATGTTAGGTTAATTTATAGTTTAATCTTAGTTTTTTTTTTATTTCACAGGTAAGTTTTTATTTATTTTATTAGAATAGTTATATTGTAACTTTTAATTTAAAGTTAGGGAGGTGTTAAGTTTAGGGGCTAATAGTTTAATTTAGTGTATTGTGATGTGGCGGGCCGGCGGTTTAGGTGTTAATAGGTTTAGTTTATTAGTTGCAATGTGGGGACGGCGGTTTAGGGGTTAATACTTTATTATAGTGTTGGCGATGTGGGGTGCCGGTGGTTTAGGGGTTAATATGTTTATTCTAGTAGTAGCGATTTGGGTGGGTGGATGGCGGATTAGGGGTTAATAGGTTTATTTATTAGTTGTGATGTGTAGGCCGGTGAATTAGGGGTTAATAGGTTTATTTGTTGTGATGTGGGGGCCGGAGGTTTAGGGGTTAATAGGTTTATTTAGTGTCGGGAGCGGTGGATTAGGGGTTAATAACTTTAGTGTTGGCGATGTCGGGGAGCGGCGTATTAGGGGTGTTTAGACTAGGGGTTTATGTTAGGGTGTTAGGTTTAAACATAATTTTCTTTTCCCCATAGACATCAATGGGGTTCCGTTACGGTGATTTGCCATTCCGCGATCGCAGGTGTTAATTTTTTTCTAACACTCTCTTCCCATTGATGTTTATGGTGGAAAGCGTGCACGAGCACGTAAACTCAGCTCTTGGCTTTTGTGCAATATGGAGGTTAACTCACCATAACGCACAGCACAAGGAGGATTTTCAGTAACTCGTAATGGCAGCGCTATGAAAAGTGTGATACCGCTCATTTTATTGCGTTATTTATGCACCCGGTATAGAGCAAAGCTCGTAATCTAGGTGAATATTTGTAAGATTATTTTTTTGTTTTTCAAAACAGAATACATTTTTTTTCTGAAACAAACTATATATAGCAATTCAATACTTACAAACATCAAGTATATTGGGATTTAAATGATGTACAGGTATATAGGGATAAATATCTCATTTCACATTGTAGATTTGAATGTCATGGGCCTAGATTTGGAGTTTGGCGGTAGATGGGCTGTTAACGCTCCGCGGGCTTTTTTCTGGCCGCACCATAAATTTAACTCTGGTATCGAGAGTTCAAACAAATGCTGCGTTAGGCTCCAAAAAAGGAGCGTAGAGCATTTTTACCGCAAATGCAACTCTCGATACCAGAGTTGCTTACGGACGCGGCCAGCCTCAAAAACGTGCTTGTGCACGATATCCCCATAGAAAACAATGGGGCAGTTTGAGCTGAAAAAAAAACCTAACACCTGCAAAAAAGCAGCGTTCAGCTCCTAACGCAGCCCCATTGTTTCCTATGGGGAAACACTTCCTACGTCTGCACCTAACACTCTAACATGTACCCCGAGTCTAAACACCCCTAACCTTACACTTATTAACCCCTAATCTGCCGCTCCCGCTATCGCTGACCCCTGCATATTTTTTTTAACCCCTAATCTGCCGCTCCGTAAACCGCCGCAACCTACGTTATCCCTATGTACCCCTAATCTGCTGCCCTAACATCGCCGACCCCTATATTATATTTATTAACCCCTAATCTGCCCCCCACAACGTCGCCGACACCTGCCTACACTTATTAACCCCTAATCTGCCGAGCGGACCGCACCGCTACTATAATAAAGTTATTAACCCCTAACCCGCCTCACTAACCCTATCATAAATAGTATTAACCCCTAATCTGCCCTCCCTAACATCGCCGACACCTAACTTCAATTATTAACCCCTAATCTGACGACCGGAGCTCATCGCTACTATAATAAATGGATTAACCCCTAAAGCTAAGTCTAACCCTAACACTAACACCCCCCTAACTTAAATATAATTTACATCTAACGAAATTAATTAACTCTTATTAAATAACTTATTCCTATTTAAAGCTAAATACTTACCTGTAAAATAAATCCTAATATAGCTACAATATAAATTATAATTATATTGTAGCTATTTTAGGATTTATATTTATTTTACAGGCAACTTTGTAATTATTTTAACCAGGTACAATAGCTATTAAATAGTTAAGAACTATTTAATAGTTACCTAGTTAAAATAATTACAAAATTACCTGTAAAATAAATCATAACCTAAGATATAATTAAACCTAACACTACCCTATCAATAAATTAATTAAATAAACTACCTACAATTACCTACAATTAACCTAACACTACACTATCAATAAATTAATTAAACACAATTCCTACAAATAAATACAATTAAATAAACTAGCTAAAGTACAAAAAATAAAAAAGAACTAAGTTACAAAAAATAAAAAAATATTTACAAACATCAGAAAATTATTACAACAATTTTAAACTAATTACACCTACTCTAAGCCCCCTAATAAAATAACAAAGACCCCCAAAATAAAAAATTCCCTACCCTATTCTAAATTAAAAAAGTTAAAAGCTCTTTTACCTTACCAGCCCTGAACAGGGCCCTTTGCGGGGCATGCCCCAAGAATTTCAGCTCTTTTGCCTGTAAAAAAAACACATACAATACCCCCCCCCCCCAACATTACAACCCACCACCCACATACCCCTAATCTAACCCAAACCCCCCTTAAATAAACCTAACATTAAGCCCCTGAAGATCTTCCTACCTTGTCTTCACCATCCAGGTATCACCGATCCGTCCTGGCTCCAACATCTTCATCCAACCCAAGCGGGGGTTGGCGATCCATCATCCGGTGGCTGAAGAGGTCCAGAAGAGGCTCCAAAGTCTTCCTCCTATCCGGCAAGAAGAGGACATCCGGACCGGCAAACATCTTCTCCAAGCGGCATCTTCGATCTTCTTGCATCCGGTGCGGAGCGGGTCCATCTTGAAGCAGGCGACGCGGATCCATCCTCTTCTTCCGTTGTCTCCCGACGAAAGACGGTTCCTTTAAGGGACGTCATCCAAGATGGCGTCCCTTGAATTCCGATTGGCTGATAGGATTCTATCAGCCAATCGGAATTAAGGTAGGAATATTCTGATTGGCTGATGGAATCAGCCAATCAGAATCAAGTTCAATCCGATTGGCTGATCCAATCAGCCAATCAGATTGAGCTCGCATTCTATTGGCTGTTCCGATCAGCCAATAGAATGCAAGCTCAATCTGATTGGCTGATTGGATCAGCCAATAGGATTGAACTTGATTCTGATTGGCTGATTCCATCAGCCAATCAGAATATTCCTACCTTAATTCCGATTGGCTGATAGAATCCTATCAGCCAATCGGAATTCAAGGGACGCCATCTTGGATGACGTCCCTTAAAGGAACCGTCATTCGTCGGGAGACAACGGAAGAAGAGGATGGATCCGCGTCGCCTGCTTCAAGATGGACCCGCTCCGCACCGGATGCAAGAAGATCGAAGATGCCGCTTGGAGAAGATGTTTTCCGGTCCGGATGTCCTCTTCTTGCCGGATAGGAGGAAGACTTTGGAGCCTCTTCTGGACCTCTTCAGCCACCGGATGATGGATCGCCAACCCCCGCTTGGGTTGGATGAAGATGTTGGAGCCAGGACGGATCGGTGATACCTGGATGGTGAAGACAAGGTAGGAAGATCTTCAGGGGCTTAGTGTTAGGTTTATTTAAGGGGGGTTTGGGTTAGATTAGGGGTATGTGGGTGGTGGGTTCTAATGTTGGGGGGGGGGGGTATTGTATGTGTTTTTTTTACAGGCAAAAGAGCTGAAATTCTTGGGGCATGCCCCGCAAAGGGCCCTGTTCAGGGCTGGTAAGGTAAAAGAGCTTTTAACTTTTTTAATTTAGAATAGGGTAGGGAATTTTTTATTTTGGGGGTCTTTGTTATTTTATTAGGGGGCTTAGAGTAGGTGTAATTAGTTTAAAATTGTTGTAATAATTTTCTGATGTTTGTAAATATTTTTTTATTTTTTGTAACTTAGTTCTTTTTTATTTTTTGTACTTTAGCTAGTTTATTTAATTGTATTTATTTGTAGGAATTGTGTTTAATTAATTTATTGATAGTGTAGTGTTAGGTTAATTGTAGGTAGTTTATTTAATTAATTTATTGATAGGGTAGTGTTAGGTTTAATTATATCTTAGGTTAGGATTTATTTTACAGGTAATTTTGTAATTATTTTAACTAGGTAACTATTAAATAGTTCTTAACTATTTAATAGCTATTGTACCTGGTTAAAATAATTACAAAGTTGCCTGTAAAATAAATATTAATCCTAAAATAGCTATAATATAATTATAATTTATATTGTAGCTATATTAGGATTTATTTTACAGGTAAGTATTTAGCTTTAAATAGGAATAAGTTATTTAATAAGAGTTAATTGATTTCGTTAGATGTAAATTATATTTAAGTTAGGGGGGTGTTAGTGTTAGGGTTAGACTTAGCTTTAGGGGTTAATCCATTTATTATAGTAGCGATGAGCTCCGGTCGTCAGATTAGGGGTTAATAATTGAAGGTAGGTGTCGGCGATGTTAGGGAGGGCAGATTAGGGGTTAATACTATTTATGATAGGGTTAGTGAGGCGGATTAGGGGTTAATAACTTTATTATAGTAGCGCTCAGGTCCGCTCGGCAGATTAGGGGTTAATAAGTGTAGGCAGGTGTCGGCGACGTTGAGGGGGGCAGATTAGGGGTTAATAAATATAATATAGGGGTCGGCGGTGTTAGGGGCAGCAGATTAGGGGTACATAAGGATAACGTAGGTGGCGGCGCTTTGCGGTCGGGAGATTAGGGGTTAATTATTGTAAGTAGCTGGCGGCGACGTTGTGGGGGGCAGGTTAAGGGTTAATAAATGTAATACAGGGGTCGGCGGGGTTAGGGGCAGCAGATTAGGGGTACATAAGTATAACGTAGGTGGCGGTCGGCAGATTAGGGGTTAAAAAATTTAAATCGAGTGGCGGCGATGTGGGGGGACCTCGGTTTAGGGGTACATAGGTAGTTTATGGGTGTTAGTGTACTTTAGGGTACAGTAGTTAAGAGCTTTATAAACCGGCGTTAGCCCAGAAAGCTCTTAACTCCTGCTATTTTCCGGCGGCTGGAGTTTTGTCGTTAGAGCTCTAACGCTCACTTCAGAAACGACTCTAAATACCAGCGTTAGAAAGATCCCATTGAAAAGATAGGATACGCAATTGACGTAAGGGGATCTGCGGTATGGAAAAGTCGCGGCTGAAAAGTGAGCGTTAGACCCTTTAATCACTGACTCCAAATACCGGCGGTAGCCTAAAACCAGCGTTAGGAGCCTCTAACGCTGGTTTTCACGGCTAACGCCAAACTCCAAATCTAGGCCATGATGTCTAATATTTCTACCATAATGCAATCATTAGATTGTTTTTCACACATTCTCTAGTAAAGGTATATATTTTCATGATATGCAAGCCTATTTTTATTAGACAGTTTTATATAAAATATGTTTTTCAAAACCAACTTAGGGCTCGTTTCCATTGAGATGGTAAAGTTTGGAAAAAATAAAAAAATCTAATATTACAGAAAATAAAAAAACAAAAAGGCCATTTTAAGGACTATTGGTAATTTATTCTTAGATTAGGAGGTGTTTTTATTTTGGGGGGGCTTTTTTATTTTCATAGGGATTATGTTTAATTTTTTTAAACTTTGGTAAAAAAAAAAATTCCTGTAATGTTAGCCTTTTTTTATTTTTTGTAATCGTAGCTTTTTTTTATTTTTTTTTTATAAATGTAGTATTTTTTAGTTTAGATAATTTGGGTTAAGTTAGGGGGTGTTAGGTTAGGGGACTTAATAATTTAGTTATTTGCGTTGTGGGGTTTTGCGGTTTAAGGGGTTAATTGGTTAATTAGGTTTATTGCGATGTGGGGGTTTCGGTTTAGTGGTTAATAGGTTAATTAGATTTATTGCGATGTGGGGTTTTTGTGGTTTAGGGCTTAGTAGGTTAATTAGGTTTATTGCGATGTGGGGGGTTTGCGGTTTAGGGGTTAATTAGGTTTATTGTGATGGGTTTTTTTTGCGGTTTAGGGGTTAATATTGTAATTAGGTTTATTGCGATGTGGGGTTTTACGGTTTAGGGGTTAATAGGGTAATTAGGTTTATTGCGATGTGGGTGGTTGACGGTTAAGGGATTAAGGGGTTAATTACTTTATTATTTTGCAATGTGTGGGTTTGCCGTGTAGGTGTTAATACTTTGTGTGGGAGGTTCGGTTTTCTTTTTTGTTATACTTCGTGCGGGCAGTGTTTTTTTTGTTGTTGTATAGCTCTGTTTGCCTTCACTGCATCCCGGTGGAGTCCGAAAATGGCAGGGTGGTGAAAGAATCTTTCACCACCCTGCCATTTTCAGAATCCACCTGGATGCAGCGAAAATTCTTTTGGCTGCGCGCGCTGCCAACATTCCATTGAGGATGCATGCGCAACTGCTGACGGCGACGGACATTACAAACGCAATTATAGATTGTAATGCACCCATGCACATTTCATTTTTGACTTTTCTATCACTTTAGTTTGTGAATACATAGAAAACCATATATAATGAGCACAAGTATAATACATTCCATTTAAATGTGTAATCATTGCTAATAATTTGATATTGACACCTATGACTATCAACTACTCAGCATTTTCATATAACTCTTTTCCCTGTTTAAACTCCTGATATGATTGTGGGGTAAGATGCAGCAGAGTCTTCCATTGTATCAACCATATGCTATTTGATATGCACGCTTCAACTTATACAAGTTTCTCAACAGCTTACACAAAATATCCTGTAAATAAGAAAAGGTTAACATTAAACAGCTGCAATTTGGCATATGCTCATTCAAAACAAAATAAAACAATATACTTTCACTGTTGTCAAGTAAACTCAGAGCTTCCCAATTAGGAATAGGAAAAATTATTGTTCTACAGTTGTAGTGTTTGAAAGGAAACAAAAGCTATTTGTGTGAAAGCATTATATTGTATGAGTGTGTTAGGAGTATATGCATCTATCTATTTAGTCACATAGAATGAATGTTATGAAAAGATTAAAAACAATTACTTTGTTGTTGTTTTTTAAGGATCTCAAGCCCACCTGTCCCTCTCACGCCAATTAAGACAATTCCATTAACAGAAGGGTATTTAGATTTGACTTTCTTTTGACTGGTAATAAATAGGGATGCACTGAAATTTCGGCCGCAGAAAGTTTCGGCCAAAAATGGCATTTTTGGTTATTTCGTTTTTCGTTTTTTTGCCTTTTATTTTCGGTAAAATTATTGTGTAGCATATTTCAAATTTGATGCCAGCTTAGAGCTGCTGTTTGAGTTCATTACTTGATTTACTGTTTTGCATATAATAACAGTTTTCTAGGACTATACTTTATTTTGATAATTGGTTAAAAAAAAAATAAAAAAATGGTTAAATCTGATTCTGTTACACAGAACTAAATAAAGAATAATACTAGCGATGCACCAAAATTTGGGCCGCCGAAAATGTGCAATTCCAATTTCGGCCCAAAGAGGACCAAAATGGCTAAAAATGTACAGCCCTCCCCTGTTCTGTTGAGTTACATGTCTATCCTTGAACGTAAGGTCGTAGCTAAGTCCGGTGGTCCTGATGATAGGTGACAGGCAGACTCCATTTGGGGCTCCGGACATATAATCTGACGGGTCAGTGTGAGACCCAAACCAGGAACTAGGCGGAGACACGATGAGAGAAGATCAGGTGCAGCCACGCCTATTGCATGGATAACTACACCCAAAAACAAAACACATGTCCATCTCGTATTGTTGTCTGGCTATAACCACGCTCTCCCTTGTAGAGCTCCACCTGTTTCACTGCAGATCACGCCCTACGGTACAAGTGACCCATTTGTTGGAGCTTTCCCGTCTACAAGCTCTCTCAGCTACACACACACTATAGTTAAAAAAATAAATAAATAATAATTTCGGTTTCGTTTCGGTTTTCGGCCAGGGGCATCCTGAATTTTCGGTATCGGTTTCGGTCCAGAATTTTCATTTTGTTGCATCCCTAGTAATAAAGTGTCACTGAGGTCAACAGTAATCAAAAAATAATAAAATCATTTGGGCATATTTACGTATTTAATCAACATGTATTCATATGTATTTGAAAGTCTTTTCTAATTGATTGGGGGCTAGAAAGGATCCAGGGATTAGTAACTATGTGTAGCTGCAGATGTGAGACATTAGCGACAGTATAAGCTTCCCTTTTGGCTATAGGCACAGCATCAGTTTCCATCTTCTCCACTCTTAGTTCCTGCAACTAAGAACGGTAGCATATACCAACAAAGTAATATTGTATATGTTTGTTCTGTGATTGAATTATTTTTATAGACATTAATATCACTTAATACTATGGGGTCCATTTATTAAGCAGCAGATGCTGCTTTAGAGCCCCATCATAAGACTGCTGCTCCTTAACTTTTCCGCCACCTTTTAGGTGGTGGACTAAAATCATCCCAATCTGATATGATCGTGATGATTGACGGCCCCTACTAGTGAGCATGGGGCGACATTGCACAAGCATTTCACCAGAAATGCTTGTGCAATGTTAAATGAGTATGCTGTCGGCATTTAGCAAATCATGTCCGCTCGACCTTTGTTAAATCTACCCCTATGTCTCAGGAGTTATTTATTTATAAAATATTTTACCAGGAAGAATTACATTGAAATTTCTCTTGTTTTCAAGTATGTCCTGGGTCCACAAAACAGTGCATTGATACAATAGGGTACAATAAAATACCAAAACAATAATAATACACAATATATGCAAACATTTAACATAGAATAGGTAGGAAATATATAATCAACCATGACAGGTGCATTCTGTTTTGAGATATGTAGAGAGGGATCTCTTAAAGGATATTAGGCTTGGGGAAGGTTTGAAAGTGTGCGGGAGGTTGTTCTATAATTGTGGCACTCTGTAGGAAAAGGAGGATCAAGCTGCTTTCTTTTTGTATTGAGGCAGACTAAATAATGTGCTGGTACGGATAGGAGGTTATAGGAGGTGTGAATAGCCGGGGTGAGCATTTTGCTCAGGTAGGGTGGGAGCTTCCCAGAAAAGCTCTTAAACACAAGGCTGGAAAGATGGAGGGTGCATCTGGATTCCAGCGACAGCCAGTTTAGTTCTTTTAGCATGTCACAATGGTGGGTCCTGTAGTTACATTGTAGCACAAAGCGGCAGAACGAGTTATACAATGTATTAAGGTGAGTTTGCGGTGCAGGTGCATATACTACATCCCCATAATCCATGATTGGCATCAGCATTTGCTGTACAATCTTTTCCTTTACTGTAGGGCTTAGGCAGGATTTGTTTCTGTACAGGGCACCTAGTTTTGGATAAAGTTTAGATGCAAGTTTTTCTATGTGGAAACCAAAAGATAGATTGGGGTCTAACAACATAGTAAAAAGGTGCTGGAGTCGCAATTGTAAAGTAGTTACAGCTTTATTTCATCCAATAAAACAGGTTACCTGTTTTATTGGATGAAATAAAGCTGTAACTACTTTACAATTGCGACTCCAGCACCTTTTTACTCAGTTACTAATAGCCGTTATTTGGAGTCGGCAGCTGGCCACTTTTAGTTCCTAACCAAGAATTTCCATTCCGGATACTTACGAGGTGGACGAGTGAGGACCTTACGATTGAACATAATAATCAGGGTCTCCTTACCCCCCGCAAGTTGGCTACAGAGGATGACGTCACACCTGTAAGCCGGGTGAGTCATAGCGGCAGCGACCTACGTGAGGCTTGTTAGAGCATGGAGGCTCCAAGCCGAATACACAGACCGGCTACCGCGCAAAGAATGCTACACCAAACGGCTGCAAACAAACAGGTATTCAACACACCGAAAAGCCGTGAAGAAGGGGGTGAGTCTCTACAATTTTGCATACATATGTACTATGTGAATGTCACACCGAAGTATCCTATAGGATTACCACGGAGGGGTTTGTTTGTTTTTCCCTACTTGGGGGAACGGACTGTTTATGTCTAACAACATACCCAAGTATTTGAAACAGTGGAGTGTGGTCAGTGTGCAATTTGATTTTGTTTTCATGCATAGATGGGAATTTTGTAGTTTGTGTAATTTAGGTCCCATTCCAAAGATCATTGTGACAGTTTTGTCAGTGTTTAGGAAGAGTTTCTTTTTTGAGATCCACTTGTCTACCTCTGTTAACTGGTCTTGGAGCACTGCCTCAAGCTGCAGTAGATCAGATTTGCTTGCATAGATTACTGTGCCGTCTGCGTACATGTGTACAGTTGAGGATTTGCAGACATTAGGCAGATCATTTAGAAATAATGTGAATAGTAGGGGGCCGAGTATGGAACCTTGGGGAACACCACACGTGACTGGGAGAGGGAGGGAGTCGCTGTCAGAAATGGAGACATATTGTGATCGATCACCAATACCTGAGTTTTTAAGTTTGAGCAGTAGAATGTCGTGGTCTACTGTGTCAAAGGCCTTTGCAAAGTCAAGGAAAATAGCTTCAGTTAGGTCTCCTTGTTTCATACCAGTTTGGATGTCGTTGCAAACTTTTAGGAGGGCAGTTGTAGTGGAGTGATTCGGGCGAAAACCTGATTGATCAGGGGTCAGATAGTTATATTGTTGGTAATACTCACATAGTTGCGTATGGACAAATTTTTCTAAGATTTTTGACAATACTGGGAGCAATGATATAGGGCGATAGTTAGAAACCAAGGTTAACTCCCCACTTTTATGGATAGGCACTACTCTTGCAGTCTTCCAAAGTTTGGGTATGTATCCAGACACCAAGGATTCGTTAATTAGGGTTGTGACAGGTTTAGCAATTGCCAAAGCACTGAGCTTCAACAGCATTGCTGGGATTTGATCAGGTCCAGACTGGTTTTTTATTTTTAGATTATTAAGGTGTTTCTTAATGACATTGATGGTTACAGGTCTAAAATTGAACTTCTCTATATTGGGTCTTTGCAGATTTAGTGGGGCCTAATCCACAATTGTAGTTTCAGGATGTGTGTCATTTATTAGTTTGTCAATCAGGGTGGTGGAGCATCCGACAAAATAATTGTTAAAGGCATTTGCTACTACTAAGGGAAGTTGCAGGGCGTGGTTGTCCACTTTGACAGTGGAGGGTTGGGATTTGATTTTGGGAGTTTGTAAGTTATTTATGACTTTCCAAAACTTTCTAGGCTTTGATTTGTTATTGTTCAGATTTTCACAGAAATATTGGGCCTTTGCCAATTTTGTTTGTTTAGTGCATATATTTTGCCATTGTCTATATACACAGTGATCGTTCATAGAGCCAGTATGCTTGAACTTTGACCACAATGAATACCGAAACTGGTACATTTGAATGAGGTTAGCTGTGATCCAATTCATATGCGCTCCTTTTACTCTCACCTTATGCAGCGGGGCATATAAATTCCAAACTTGTAGGAGTTCGGACTGAAAGAATTCAACTGTAGAGTTGTCAGGATACAGTATCTAATCAGCAACCTTCTTCTATTTTTTTATAAAGCAAATGTCATGCCTACGTTTCAGGAGATAATTTACAAAATGACTAAATACAACTGGCAGTTTGAGATAGTTGTAAAGTATTTATTTAGTATATACATCAAAATTAATTCTGTGAATACTGGAAACAGGACAGTAAAATAAAATCTGAGGCAGTGGTAAAAGTATCTGAGGTCTGCATCAAAGAAATTTAGGACCAGAGGTACTAGAGGAAGGAGTATGTTAGCAGTAAGCAATAATCAGAAACATTAAGGGCCGGATTACAAGTGGAGTGATATTTAATGCTCACACTCGAATGTTTACTCTGCTAGAATTAAGCTTTTTGCTCGCGTCCGGTAACACTCGTATAACAAGTTTAAACAGATTTTGCGCACGCGATAATGTATTTCTCCATAGAAGTCAATGGCGCAAGAAAAGTAGAAAAAAACACCCTACTCGCGTGCAAACCCGATCTCATCTTCTTAAGTGCGCTAACCTGACCTGAAAATATGAATATTTCACATTCCAATGTGAATATGTTCTATTTATTCATAAGCACTACCCAGGATGCTGAACCAAAAATGGACCGGCTCGTAAGCTTACAGTGGAAAACCTGATGCACGAAAACACCTGCGATAAACCCCTTTTTGCTTGCGTGTAACTGTTAGTGCTCCACTTGTAATCTAGCCCATAATAGCCAGCAAGTACACAGAACAATGGTCAACAGCAACACAGGGCAATTGTCAACAGAAACATAAGAAGCAAAAGATACATGATTTGAAATAGGTTTTATGTTTAAAGAAGACTAATCTGTCATTGAGGTTTTATCTTTGGGAGGAATACATAGAATATATAAGGTGAGAAGATGCATAGATATTTACTCATCTTCTGATGTAGTATACATTATAAAATGCCCCAGTTTAATTACTAGTTAGAAGTTTGACAATTGGCAATATGTTCACAAGCCAAAATATGAAAACATTTCCACAGTTTGAGATAAAGACAACTGTTGTAGCTATGATCATGAAAACTGAATATATTATGAATAAAGATATAAAGTTTTTTTTAAGTACATTAAATGCAGATTACCAGCTTGATTTGTATTCCAATCGGATCTGTTAAAAGAGCTTTCCACATGGGTTTAAAACAAATACATTTCCATTTCAACCCATTGGAACATCAGCTTTTGTAATAGAAATAATTTTTCACAACGTTAACTCATCAGCTTCTTTGCTGTAAAGGGAAATTAAACACTAAATAAATGCTAGATAGAATGGTGCATTCAAAGAAAATATTAGTCTGAGAATAAGATGTAGATATATTTGTTAAAGTTTCATTATCTGCTTAAATATTGACAAAAAAAAAATGTAGAAATTGGTCACTAGAGTGTGCAGCCAATTGCTGTGTTGAATATAGCAGTGTTCTGCACTTCCATTTCTAACAGGAACTGAAAAACAATTTCACAATGGAATTAAAGGAAATGGTGACAAAATAAATAATAAGTATAGTGCAGACTTTTTTTTATTTATCTGATTTATCATTTTACATTACCATCTCAAAGTGTTTAATGTCCTTTTAAGTGTAAGTACAAAGTAATGTGGTGTCCAGCCTATCCCGCCATTAGTGACCAGACTTTCATAGCAAAAAATAATAATAACTTGTTCTTTTAAGATTCCTGTCCAATGAACTTGGAATTTTCACTTTGAATATAAAACTGTGTGACACCCACAGTTTAGGCCTGAGACACCCCAAGGTGTCCTGACACCGTAGCTGAGAATCACAAAAAGCCCAGAGGAACAGTGGGGCAGGAAGTCAGATTAAATACAGACTGAACTGCCAATTACAGCTGCAAGAGTTTGAATAACTGAAGTATATTTATTGCTCACAGCAATGTGCGGAAAGCAACAGAAAACACATGAAATGACTGTGAACATATAGAGAAGATATGTATAATCTCTTCCTAAGCAGATGCTGCCAGCATGAGACTATGTCTCTAGTCCAATTCAGCTGTTTGTACTCTGCACCTAAAAGGCTTTTCACTTTAACACCAGCATTTTGCTGTTTATTGTCTAATAGCTCAACGACTCTCAGTGTGTCAGGACAGACAATCAGCAGTGATCATTTTATAATAGTGATGAGGGAAATAGTTCTTGATATGTAAAGAGTAATGATCAGTTAAGTGATTATTAAATTATATAGTTTCAATTCTATATGCCTCTCTATCGCAATCCTGGAAGGCTGCCCTGCCTCTATCAAGCCCACAGCATTTTCTTAAATCCATCATCGAACAGTGCAGCTAATGAGAAGACTACAGCCTTCGCTATTTAATTTGCTTTTATGAGTCCTTCTTTTTTTTACCTGCCTGCCCAGCATCTCTGTCAGGGTTTCAAACTCACCTGTGTTTTCTCCTTGCCTGAAGCAGAGTGTGTAACACTGCTCACTACACTTAGGCTCCCTCTTATGGCCAAACTGGAGCACATCATCAGTGAGAGACAGGTTGCAGTCCCAGAATGATGATTTAATCACTTACTATTTAAGTGCCTCGGTTCAGTCTGCCTTTGCCCTTGAGTTGTCTCTGACTTCTCTGTAAGTTCCTGTTTATACCTGGCTTGTTTGACGTCCCTTCTGGTTCCTGATCCCTGGCTTGTTCCTGAGTTCGCTGATCTTCGTGTTCTTGACCCCAGCTTGTCTGACTACTCACTTTGGTTCCTGACTCGACTTGTCTGACTACCTGCTCTGGCTTTGACTCCTGGCTTGTCATTTGGCTTTTGGACTCTTATAATATTTTTTTTTTTTAATAAACGTGTTATAAAGTTTGCATTTCATGTCTCTGTCTGGTTCCTGGTATCCTGACATTACGCAAGGGCCATGAATCCTGACAATGCTAATAATTCACCTTTGCCCACCATCATTTCCAGGATGGCGGAGCAGGATCACAACATGGATCAATTTGAACAAGCCCTGCAAACCCTTCTGATTCGCACAGCACAGTTGGTTCAGAGTGCCTCACAACCTCTTGCTGCTCATGTTACCACTGCTGTACCTAGTCCAACCAGGAGTATCACCAATTCTGCACCCTCTAGCTCAGCATTATGGAGGTGATCCTAATCAGTTTAGAGTTTTTTTTTAATCCAAGTGGGTTTATACATTTAGATGTTACCTCTGGCGTTTCCCCACTGACAGGTAGGATTTCTCATCTCATTACTCTTCGACATGGTTCTTGCTTGGGCTAATCCCCTGTGGGAGATTAACAACCCTGTGATATATAATTGAATTTGTGGCTTCCTTTCGAAGGGTATTTGATGTCCCTGCTTGCTCCTCCTCTGCTGCCAAACATCTCGTGTCTATTCAGCAAGGTACAAAAACTGTAGCCCAGTGAGCCATTGAGTTACATACACTTGCAGCAGAGGTAGGTTGGAACAATTAAGACCTTGTTGCCTTCTTCTCTCATGGGCTTTCTGATGAGATTAAAGACCAAATTGCTGCCAGAGATTTACCAGAGGATCTCAAAGCCATGGTGTCTTTTCTAATCCTAATTGACATCAGACTCAGAGAGAGACCTATGTTTTTGTGCCCACCCATCTTGTGATGCCCTTTGGCCCATGCAATGCTCCTGCTGTTTTCCAGGAGTTTATTAATGATGTCCTACGAGATATGTTGCAACAGTATGTGGTGATGTTCATTTACCATTACTTGAGGCTCACCATTCTGATGTCACGCGGGTCTCTTCAGAAACTACGTGAGAATGGTCTGTTTTGCAAACTTGAGAAATGTGAGTTCCATCAAACTCAAATCACCTTCCTAAGTTATTTAATTTTTGCTACAGGGTTCTCCATTGATAGGTGCACTGGTAGATATATATTCCCTGCGCTGATGAGGTATAAGCTCTTATATCTAATGGAAGCTTCCTCTATGCTTCCTACAGAGGTATTGGGTGAAAGAGTTTTAGAAAAAAGAGCGCTAAAATAGCTAATACCCAATGGAGATAGGAAAAGAATTGTCTGTAACGAATAAGTTTCTTATTAAAACAGTAATTTTATTAGTTGTATCAACTCTTAGTAGTAGTGACGTGTTTCTAATTGTCTTTTGCAGACTATAGTATATACACTCAATGTGTTAAAAGAGTTTAGATGTAAAAAGAGTTATGATGTTGCACAAATATGTGTGTGATGTAAACCCTATAACATAAAAAAAATAAAATTAAAAAATAAAATTAAAATTAAAAAATACAAATTAAAAAATACAGTAGGTTGGCCAACCTATCGCCTAGATTACAAGTTTTGTCGGTAAAAACTTGCGGTGCTAACAAGCCTTTTTTTTCCAGCACACACTTTAACCCCTTAATGACCGCAGCACTTTTCCATTTTCTGTCCGTTTGGGACCAAGGCTATTTTTACATTTTTGCGGTGTTTGTGTTTAGCTGTAATTTTCCTCTTACTCATTTACTGTACCCACACATATTATATACCGTTTTTCTCGCCATTAAATGGACTTTCAAAAGATACCATTATTTTCATCATATCTTATAATTTACTATAAAAAACATTATAAAATATGAGGAAAAAATGGAAAAAAACACACTTTTTCTAACTTTGACCCCCAAAATCTGTTACACATCTACAACCACTAAAAAACACCCATGCTAAATAGTTTCTACATTTTGTCCTGAGTTTAGAAATACCCAATGTTTACATCTTCTTTGCTTTTTTTGCAAGTTATAGGGCCATAAATACAAGTAGCACTTTGCTATTTCCAAACCACTTTTTTTCAAAATTAGCGCTAGTTACATTGGGACACTAATATCTTTCAGGAATCCCTGAATATCCATTGACATGTATATATTTTTTTTTCAAAGACATCCCAAGTATTGATCTAGGCCCATTTTGGTATATTTCATGCCACTATTTCACCGCCAAATGCGATCAAATAAAAAAAATTGTTCACTTTTTCACAAATTTTTTCACAAACTTTAGGTTTCTCACTGAAATTATTTACAAACAACTTATGCAATTATAGCATAAATGGTTGTAAATGCTTCTCTGGGATCCCCTTTGTTCAGAAATAGCAGACATATATGGCTTTGGCTTTGCTTTTTGGTAATTAGAAGGCTGCTAAATGCCACTGCGCACAATACGTGTATTTAGGCCCAGCAGTGAAGGGGTGAATTAGGGAGCATGTAGGGAGCTTCTAGGGTTAATTTTAGCTTTAGTGTAGTGTAGTAGACAACCCCAAGTATTGATCTAGGCCCATTTTGGTATATTTCATGCCACCATTTCACCGCCAAATGCGATCAAAGTAAAAAAAAACGTTAATTTTTTCTCAATTTTAGGTTTCTCACTGAAATTATTTACAAACAGCTTGTGCAATTATGGCACAAATGGTTGTAAATGCTTCTCTGGGATGCCCTTTGTTCAGAAATAGCAGACATATATGACTTTGGCGTTGCTTTTTGGTAATTAGAAAGTTGCTAAATGCTGCTGCGCATCACACGTGTATTATGGCTAGCAGTGAAGGGGTTAATTAGGTAGTTTGTAGGGAGCTTGCAGGGTTAATTTTAGCTTTAGTGTAGAGATCAGCCTCCCACCTGACACATCCCACCCCCTGATCCCTCCCAAACAGCTCCCTTCTCTCCCCCACCCCACAATTGTCCCCGCCATCTTAAGTACTGGCAGAAAGTCTGCCAGTACTAAAATAAGTTTTTTTTTTTTTTTTTTTAAGAAAAAAAAAAAAAGCATATTTACATATGCTGTGTTTAGGATTCCCCCTTAACCCCCAACCTCCCTGATCCCGCCCAAAACAGCTCTCTAAGCCTCCCTCTCAGCCTTATTGGGGGCCATCTTGGGTACTGGCAGCTGTCTGCCAGTACCCAGTTTGAACAATCAAATGTTTTTTTTAATTTTTTATTTTTTTTTCTGTTGTGTAGCTCAATCCCCCCGCCCACGGACCAACCCCCACCACCTAAATCACACCTAAGGGTTTTTTTTTTAACATTAAATGTCCCACATTTTTTCTGTAGTGTAGCGTTCCCACCCGCTCCCTCCCCGTGCACGTGCGCGCTCCCGCGCGCTCCCCCGGACTTACCCGCCCACGATCCCGCCTCCGCTGCACATGACCAGGGCCATCGATGGCCGCCACCCACCTCCCACACCGGCTCCCACCCACCAACGATACCGGCCATCGATGTCCGGTGCAGAGAGGGCCACAGAGTGGCTCTCTCTGCATCGGATGGCCGTAAAAGGTTATTGCAGGATGCCTCCATATCGAGGCATCACTGCAATAACCGGAAAGCAGCTGGAAGCGAGCAGGATCGCTTCCAGCTGCTTTCCACACCAAGGACGCAGGGTACGTTCTCAGGCGTTAACTGCCTTTTTTCTGAGGACGTACCCTGCACGTCCTCGGTCGTTAAGGGGTTAAACAACGCTGGTATTACAAGTTTTCTGAATGGCTGCGTTAGCCTCAGAAAAGTGAGCGTTAAGCAAATTTAGCGCCACTTCTACCTGTAATACCAGCGTTGCTTACGGTAGCGGTAAGCTGGCAAAACGTGCTCGTGCACGATTTCCCCATAGAAAACAATGGGGCTGAGCTGGCTGAAAAAAAACCTAACACCTGCAAAAAAGCAGCGTTCAGCTCCTAACGCTTCCTATGGGGAAACACTTTCTAAGTCTACACCTAACACCCTAACATGAGCCCCGAGTCTAAACACCCCTAACCTTACACTTATTAACCCCTAATCTGCCGCCCCCGACATCGCCGACACCTACATTATATTAATAACCCCTAATCTGCTGCTCCGTAAACCGCTGCCACCTACATTATACTTATGAACGCTGCCCCCAACATCGCCGACACCTACATTATAGTTATTAACCCCTAATCTGCCGTCCCCAACGTCGCCGCCCCCTAACTACAATTATTAACCCTTAAACTGCCGACCGGACATTGCCGCAACTTTAATAAATGTAACCCTAACACCCCCCTAAATTAAATCTATTTTTAATAAATCTAAATAAAATTACTATAATGAAATAAATTATTCCTATTTAAAACTAAATACTTACCTGTAAAATAAACCCTAATATAGCTACAATATAACTAATAGTTACATTGTAGCTATTTTAGGATTTATATTTATTTTACAGGCAACTTTGTATTTATTTTAACTAGGTATAATAGCTATTAAATAGTTAATAACTATTTAATAGCTACCTAGTTAATATAATTACAAAATTACCTGTAAAATAAATCCTAACCTAAGTTACAAATACACCCAACACTACACTATCAATAAATTAATTCAATAAATTAACTACAATTATCTAAAATAAAATACAATTAAATAAACTAAACTATATTACAAAAAAACAAACACTAAATGACAAAAAATAAAAAAATATTACAAGAAGTTTAATCTAATTACACCTAATCTAAGCCCCGTAATAAAATAAAAAAGCCCCCCAAAATAATAAAATTCCCTATCCTAAACTAAATTACAAAGTAATCAGCTCTTTTACCAGCCCTTAAAAGGGCTTTTTGCGGGGCATTGCCCCAAAGTAATCAGCTATTTTATCTGTAAAAAAAACAAATACAATACCCCCCCCCCAACATTACAACCCACCACCCACACACCCCTACTCTAAAACCCACCCGATCCCCCCTTAAAAAAAACTAACACTACCCATTGAAGATCACCCTACCTTGAGCCGTCTTCAGCCATCCGGGCACCATTGGGGCAGAAGAGGACATCCGGACCGGCACAAGTCTTCATCCGATTGGGGCATAAGAGGTCCTCCATCCAGCAGAAGTCTTCATCCAAGCGGCATCTTCTATCTTCATCCATCCAGCGCGGAGCGGGTCCATCTTCAAGACATCCAACGCGGAGCATCCTCTTCTTTCCGACGACTAACGACGAATGAAGGTTCCTTTAAATGACGTCATCCAAGATGGCGTCCCTCGAATTCCGATTGGCTAATAGAATAAATATATATATATATATATATATATATATATATATATATATATATATATATAAAAAATAAATAAAACAACCTTGGGGGAAAAAAAGATGTTTTGAAACATGGGTAATGTTTTTAAACGCTGAGAGCAGCGGCCATTAGATTGTTGCTATTTGACTGACACGCACCTGTTAAGTAAGCTTTACAAAGGAGAACAGAGATCTGCACGGATCTGCACAAGCTATTCAAGGCAACCAGCAGCAGCCAGCATTGCTGTATATGGGAAAGAAAGCTTGAGATATCCATCTCACTGCTCCAAGCGTTACTTAAAGATGCGAGCGTTACCCTCAGCCGGCAAAAACAGGGGACAGAAAGTTTCACTCATCTCTTAACAGACTCATCTTGATCTTTAAGTAACGCATGCAGCAGTGAGATCTATTTCTCAAGTTTTCTCTTTCTCGTATACAGCAGTGCTACTGTGGGTTGCCTTGAAAAGCTTGTGCAAATGTGCAGATCCCTGTTCTCCTTTGTAAAGCCTAATAACAGGTGCGCGTGCGTGTCAGTCAAATAGCAATAATTTAATGGCCGCTGCTCTCAGTCACCCTCTAGCCTAGCCCTACACAGTCACATTGCGCCTCACAACACACTATGACCACGTACCTCAGTCCAGCTGTCCTCGGTCGCAATTGACAATGGCTGTATGTTAACTTACATGCTCATGCTGAATTGTCCAGGCTGTGCTGTGCCACTGGCAGCTACGCAACTGGGAGTCAAAAGAAATTTGAAAAGTCAAACCTGTTACAAAGCTGTGTTATCCAGGCCATGGGGCTGGCAGCCGCACTGCTGGGAGTCAGAACTTGAAGCCCTTTTATTTCCATTCCCAGCATCTGGATGGATCTTGCATTCACCTGAGCTCCTTCCTATTCACAGATCTTATGCGCTGCTCAGATCTTGCTGATGCCTGACAGGGAAAGTGCGGGTTACCAGAGAAGTTTTCCTGTGCTTCTTGCCATGTTCTTTTTCCATGGCACTTTCCCTGGCAGGCCTCAGCAAGGTCTGAACAGTGCACAAGATCTCTGTGAGGAGGTGGGAGCTCAGATGAAGAATTATCGGTTCGTCGGATGCTGGGAATGGAAATAAAAGGGTGCCGGGCCACAGTAATAGGCTTCTCTTCTGCCAGTGACACAGTCTGGATAACTGGGGGGCATGCGGTGTCTTAGAAGGGTGGCAGGCACAGCAGAGCAGGTGTTATCTTAGTGCGTGAGTGGCAGGTTCTAAATGAGCAGATCCACAGCGGCACTGTGTTTCACAGCATGTAAATCCCACCCCCCTGTTGTCAGGCTCAGCCAATTAGATGTCAGGATTCTTTTTTTTTTTAGGATGTCTGTGCCTTAACGGTCATATAGAAACTAAATAGGTGCCGTAAGAAATCACTTCTTGGGGTAGACTAGGCATGTGTGAAGTGCTCCCAGACAGGGCAAATATTAAAAACGCCCTTAATTGTTAATATTCCATTAAAAAAAAATTATAAGCTTTTTTATTATTATTATTATTTTAAATCAACCACCCCCCTCCTGAAAAAAATAGCATCCTGAGAAATAAATAGTAACCTCACAGTCCCTGTCTCAGCTTGTAATAGCTTTTTATTATTTTATGTCCCACCCTCAAAATAATTAGTGGGGCATAATTATTAGTGGGGCATTGCCCCACCTGCCCCTATGGAGGAGCCTCCACTGTATTGTACCTAGTTAAAATAAATACAAAGTTGCCTGTAAAATAAATATAAATCCTAAAATAGCTACAATGTAACTATTAGTTATATTGTAGCTATATTAGGGTTTATTTTACAGGTAAGTATTTAGTTTTAAATAGGAATAATTTATTTAATTATAGTAATTTTATTTAGATTTATTAAAAATATATTTAAGTTAGGGGGTGTTAGGGTTAGACTTAGGTTTAGGAGTTAATAAATTTATTAAAGTTGCGGCGATGTCCGGTCGGCAGATTAGGGGTTAATAATTGTAGTTAGGGGGCAGAGACGTTGGGGGCGGCAGATTAGGGGTTAATAAATATAATGTAGGTGTCGGCGATGTTAGGGGCAGCAGATTAGGGGTTCATAGGTATAATGTAGGTGGCGGCGATGTCCGGTCTTCAGATTAGGGGTTAAATAATTTTATTATAGTGTTTGCGATGTGGGGGGGCCTTGGTTTATGGGTTAATAGGTAGTTTATGGATGTTAGTGTACTTTTTAGCACTGTAGTTAAGAGGTTTATGTTCCGGCGTTAGCCCATAAAACTCTTAACTACTGACTTTTAAATGCGGTAGGAGTCTTGGAGGTAGAGGCTGTACCGCTCACTTCTTCCAAGACTTGTAATACCAGCGTTAGGAAAATCCCATTAAAAAGATAGGATACGCAATTGACGTAAGGGGATTTGCGGTATGGAAAAGTCGCGGAAGAAAAGTGAGCGGTAGACCCTTTCCTGCTTGACTTGTAATACCAGCGTTAGGACCCCTTAACGCTGCTTTTTAAAGCTAACGCAGAACTCGTAATCTAGCCGTATATGCGCTAATAACAAATACAGTTACAATATAAAATCGAATTTGGGCTTAAGGGCCAAAAGATCAACAGCAATCATAGAGTAAGTGTCCTTTCCCAAATAAAAAGTCATAAATAGTTCATATAGAAATTTTATATGAAGAGCAAAAAAATGAAATATATCAGAGGCGATAGCTGTTGTCATAAGTTCTGCCAATTGAGATACAGCTATAGGGAGCCTGTGTTAACAGCAAAAATTTAGTATGCTATACCTATCTGACCTTTTTACCCCTTCGGTAGGTCGGTAGTAGTGGAGAAACGTCCTGGAATCCTAGATGTAATGTTGCAGGTTTACGGGTTTCAAATCCCTTAGCCCCGATGTTGTCCTTCTGTAAGTTGCATCCGTTTGAGGGATCTGTGCTTAAGGTAGAAATCTTTACCTTCTTTAAGGTTTTTGCGGCTTGCAGGTTTCAAATCCACCCTGTGTCCGGATGTTTTCGTATGCCGTATCAGTAGCAAAAAATCTGTACTCCAGATCTCAATTGGGTATTAGCTATTTTAGCTCTCTTTTTTTCTAAAACTCTTTCACCCAAGGGTTCTCCATTGATCCTGATAAGTTATCTGCAGTTCTTCAGTGGCCTTGCCCAGTTGGTCTTCGGTCCATTCAAAGTTTTTGGGCTTTGTCAATTACTATAGGAAGTTTATTAAAAACTTTTCTTCCTTGGTCAAACCTATCACGGATATGACCCGTAAGGAGAATGATCCACTCCATTGGTTTCCTACTGCAATTAAGGCCTTTGAGAGTTTTAAAACTTCCATTGCTGCAACCCCATTTGTGGCTCATCTTAACCCTTCTCTGCCTTTCATTCTAGAGGTTGATGCGTCTGAGACAGGAGTAGGTGCCCTCTTGTATCAACGTCCTATTATGTGGTTTCCTACCTACCTGCCTGGTAGTAAGCATGTTATGACTGATGCCCTCTCATCAATTTTTGCCTCTGTCCAAAAAGGAGTCTGTTCCTACTCTTGTTATACTGCCTGACCATATTTTGACCACCATACGTACTAATTTGACTTCTCCCTTGGGGGAGGAGATCCTGGCCACACAAACCAATGCGCTTCCTGTGAAACCTAGTGCCAAGTGCTTTGTACCTGAGAATCTTTGCACAAAAAAATATTGCACACTTATCACTACCCTAAAGCCGCAGGTCACACAGGAGAGAACCAAATGATGTGGTCTGTCTCTCGACAATTCTGATGGGCAAGTCTTCGTTCTGATGTTGCAACATATGTTGTGTCCTGCTCAGTCTGTGCACAGAATACGACTTCTCGACACCTTCCGGTGGGTCTTTTTCACCCTATAGTCAATGGTGAGCATCCTTGGACACATCTATCCATGGACTTTATTGTCGACCTTCCTGTTTCCAATGGCAATACTGTTATTCTGATGGTTTTTTCAAAATGTCACATTGCATTCCCTTAAAGAAGCTGCCTACCGCTCAGGAGCTTGCTTCAATTTTTCTTTCGTTTACATGGGTTTCCCAAGGAGCTAGTCTCAGACCGGGGTAGCCAGTTTGTCTCCAGGTTTTGATGGTCCTTTTGTGCTCAGATGGGGATCAATCTATTCTTCTTCTCAGCCTATGACCCTCAATGGGACTGCAGAACTGTCTAACCAAGCTCTCCGTTGCTATGTTTCCGATCACCACAATAACTGGTCTGACTTGTTACCTCGTAATACTGCTATCAATGCTTCCTCCCAGATGTCTCCGTTCATGGCGAACTATGGGTTTCAGCCATCCATGTTGCCCGATACATTCTTGTCACAAGGGTATTCCGGCTTTGGAGGAGCTACTTTAGCAACTCCGTTCCACTTGGGTGCAGGTTCAGGATTGCTTTAGTCGGTCGATGCAACGCCAAAAGTTCCAGGCAGACTCTCGTATGTCCAGAGGTCGTGTACAGTATTTGGTTCACTGGAAGGGTTACTGTCTGGAGGAGTGTTCTTGGGTTCTCTTCTCTGATGTTCACGCTCCTGCCCTCCTCCGTACCTTCCATGCCCGTTACCCCAATAAGCCTTTTGTTCTCCTGCGAAGAGGGGTCGAGGGGATGGTATTGTCAGGGTTTTACCCTGACTTCGCTTGTTATTTGCAGCTTTTTTTTATGGCTGCAATTTCAAACTCACCTGTGTTTTTCTACTTGCCTGAAACAGAGTATGTAACGCTGCTCACTACACCCAGGCTCCCTCTTATGGCCAAACTGGAGAATATCATCAGTGAGAGACAGGTTGCAATCCCAGAATGATGATGTTGTCTCTGACTTCTCTGTGAGTTCCTGTTTCCGTGTATACCTGGCTTGTTTCACTTTCCTTCTGGTTCCTGATCCCTTTCTTGTTCCTGAAATTGCTGATCTTCGTGTTCCTGACTCTGGCTTGTCTGACTACTCGCTTTGGTTCCTGACCCAGCTTGTCTGACTACCCGCTCTGGCTTTGACTCCTGGTTTGTCATTTGGCTTTTGGATTTGTTATAAAAATGTTTTTAATAAAGGTGTGATTAATTTAGCATTTCACGTCTCTGTGTGGTTCCTGGTACCCTGACAAGCTCCAAGACAACATGTAGTGCAGGTGCACAGCAAACAAATGAAATGTGAAGGGTGATAGCCTTGTCTTTGTTTTTACCTCCTTCTACTAAATATAAGAAGAAAAAAAGCTCTGTTCTTTGGGATGACTGGGAAAGTCTTGAAGTAGGGATATTGCAAGGTAAAATTTATATATATATATATATATATATATATATATATATATATATATATATATATATATATATATATAAATGCAACTACATCTTTCTTAGAAAATTAAATATATTTTGAGTAGCACTTCTGTTCTAATATATCTAGTGCACAAGTATTTTCTTAACCAACAATAAATGCTTAAAATGTTTAGTATATAAATAGTATAGATATAAATTACATTGATGGTATCTAAAACTTGAAAAATCCAAATTTATTTTCATCAGTAGAACTTCTTACATTTTATTTTGTTCTAAATTGTTTTCTAAAACATAGACTTATATAAAAAAATAAAATAAAAAACAAAATGTTGGAAATATGAACTAATGATATATGTACTAATAAAAAAATATTAACATTTTTTTAAGTAAAAATTGGATAAATCTGCAGTTAAAGTGATAGTAAACTGAAATCAGTGATCCAGCACAGTATGTCAGTAGGTGATGAGAAAATATTGTTCATATTAATATGAGAGCTGAAAATGCATTATAAATATAAATATTTTATCTATAACTATCCATTATTCAGGTACCAAGTGGGCAGTATAGTCAATGGGATTAGTACAACCTGCTCTGTTAAAATCTTTAGTCACCTGCTCCTGTGCCACTGCTATAGAGCTGAATAGCTTTCCCTGCAAATACCATAAAATGTATTTTTAGGATTATTTTAAAGGGTCATTAAACACATATAAAATGTATAATTATGCATTGTAAAAAAAAAATAAGTACAAAAATTGTATATTTTCATTATTGATTTTGCCCTTTGGGAGATCCATGAGTAAAATGGATATTTGAAGCAAAACAGTTGAGGCATTGTAGAGCTAATTTGTATACCCTTACCCAGAATCCTCTGCTACATTGGAAAACACTGGTAATTAAGTATTTATTTGGAGAAATGTGTAGATAAGCTTTAATCACCTTTTTCACTCACCATAACTTATATAGAGGTTTGGATGCCTGCCGAATAACAGCTTCATTATGCAACAAGCAGATATCTGTAAAGTGCTGACAAGGTCTTATATTGCTGAAACATAGATATGCTTTCCATTTTGCCCAAAGCTACCTAGAGCAACACCACATTGCTATAAGGGACATCTATTATTAAAATGGATATTTAAAACAAAAAAATTAAGGCATGTTGGAGCTGATTTACATATCATTACCCAGAATCATCTGCTCCACTGGTAAACAGATGTAGTTCAGTTGTCTGTGGAGATATATGCAGAGCTATACAATTTTCTATACAGTTACCTATTGGGGTGACCCTTTTGTCCTGTCTAGCTGTGTCTCCTCTGGTAAGGTGTCTACTCCAGTAAGAAGTCTGTCTTGGCTCCTTCAAATAAGTCAAGTGGTGGGAGGAGTTTGGCTATTGAAAAAACAACAGCAAGCAAAATGTTAATGCATTAACCTTTTAACGCCGTTGGGGCATTGTATTCCGTCCGAATTTTGCTGGGCTTTAGCGCCAAAGGATGGAATACAACGTCCTTGCCGCTTGACTTTTCTGAAGACACTGGCGCTTCCCTGATAGGATTGCGGTCTGGAGGGCGTGCCTAGCATCATAGGGACGCCCCCTGACACAATCCTATCATTGAAATCTCGTAATCACGTGCACGATCGTGAGATTTCAATTTGTTTACATTGCAACAGTTGTTCCGTTGTAGTCACGTTAACCCAGGCACGAAAGGGTTAACAAAATGTTTATACTCTCCCTGTATGTAAATGTATTGCCAGACTGCTGACACATCTCATAATTACAAGGTGTTTACTGCCCCTTTAAGGTAAAACATTTTTTTTCTAGTTTTTTCATGGAAGTCTAAAATAAGTGAAGCGATAAACTCCTTTCTGTAGCTGATTCAGAAATAATGCACAGAGGCTTGGTTTTTTGTTGTTGGCAGTAATAATTCCAGAGGCAGCATTGCCTTATGATGTTTTAGAGAAACAATCAGTGCAGTCTTAACCCCCCACACACAGATTTGCCTTTTAATGAAGAAAATAAAATATTTGTTTTATTTTTAACCTTTCAGTAGGAAATTAAACACCAGTGTAGCTTTGGAGAACCGTGTAGCTGTACAAACATGAACTTATTATATAACTGCTCCCTTTGCTCCACCTGAGCTTTTAACCCATTCAGTGCTTTATTTCTAACTATCTTCAGGAAGGTCTCACCCTGAATGTATGCAGAAAGCTGAAGTATTCGGACCGTAGAGAGACAACAAAAGTTATAGGGATTTCCCTGTACTTAGCATTTAGATAGCAGTTGTGTTTAGATACTGCAATTTCTACAGCTCATCGTTGGAAGCATGTTTACTACCCACCAGCAGATATATGGACATGTCTGGAATTCACTGTTTGGCCGTTTCACAACCTATGGTTTAAAGGGAGAGAATCGGTCTTGCTTCTTTTCTAAAGCAAATTAGAGGGCTGCCATGGTAACCAGTCATCAAGGGAATGATTCTCTCTGCCACGTCATTCATTGGTGGTGACCATCCTGCCTGCAGCAGGCGTGCTCATGCTGTGGGCTGTTCGTGAAATGCCAGCTTCTGCTCTCAATGAGTCACCAAGTGTTCTCTTATTAGGTTTTATTTTTTTATAATGATGGCACTAGTTCCTGTTATTATGGTTATTGCCTTTTATTTTGAATAAGCTGCCTGTGCTAGTCCATTCCCTTTTGTCTGTCTTTGTGAGGCTGTTATACAAAATGTATGGCATCAAGGAGCTTCTTGTTTGTGGTAAAGAAATGTAACTTAATTCTGCCGGCGGTTAAAATGTGTGTAAAACTGAATCCACGCAAAAGTGATGTTAAAAAACCCCATTAGAATTGTTTCTTTTTTTTTTTTATCTATTGCAGGAGTCTGACATTTCCTTAGATGCAAGAAATGTCTTTATTTTTTTTATTTCTCAGTCAGTAAGTTTCCATAATGCTTTTTTACTGATCTGTGTTTTAATCAGCCTTAAATGTCATATCATAAATTATTAAAAGGTGTTAACTACAGTTTATCCCCCTTTAGTGTAAACACATAACATCTTCATATCATATCGTTTTGACAGTTCACAAGGCTACTTTATATACTATATGCAGAGTGAATGACTTGCCTTTATAAGTAACATCTAAGTTTTTTTTTAAATATATGGATATCAAATATGATGGGGTCTGCGCTCACATGGGAATAGTGAATGTTTTCTATGCAAAGGAGGTGTACAGTGGCAATAGTGTAATAGACAGTAAACAAGTGTAGTGCAAAAAGAGTATGTAAAAATAGTATACCAACACCCAAATACTGTAAGACTTAACTAAAAGTATCTTTCCATCTAAAGGGGAGGAGAGACCACGGCTTCATTCATTACTTGTGGGAATTAAGAACCTGGCCACCAGGAGGAGGCAAAGATACCCCAGCCAAAGGCTTAAATACCTCCCCCACCTCCCTCATCCCCCAGTCATTCTTTGCCTTTCGTCACAGGAGGTTGGCAGAGAAGTGTCAGAAGATTCGGAGTAGTCTCTTATGGGGTAGTACTCTTCTGAATGGGACTGAAGTTTTAAGTAGTCCTGTCAGCCTCTCAGTGATAGCTTGGGTTAAAGTTAGAGTCCGGAGATGCAGGGAGAGTCTTTCTTTGAAACCATCCTGACTCATTTTAACAGCTCCATAAGCAATCAGCGTTGACGAGTTTCGCTGCCTGCTTCCTACACTCAAGTCCATGTCAGGAGCGATGCTACTATACTGTCACACTTGGGAGGCCGTGTTCCTGTTCCACAGCGTAGATTCTGGTAAGATCATTTCATTTGTATACACTTAATGAGAACGCAGAAGACATGGTCACAGTGTGATGCCTCTTATCTTATAGAATCAAGGGTTAACACCCTTAGTAAGGGGATTATTGAACAGGGGGGTTTATACATAATATTGTTTATTGTGTCATTGCTGCGATATGTGTGAGCTGAGGCTCTGGCAATGAGTGAACTTTAGTTTCCTTCCAGGAGTATTTGCATGACAGTTTTGGCACGCTTTCTCCCTAGTGCAGGGGCGGTCCTGCGAGGCATTCCTTCTGACCAGGTGTTGCCTAATCTACTTCCTTGCTTGACTGGCGGTACAGGAGACGTAATGTAAAATAAAAATAACAATTATCACAAACCAAGGAAAAAATGTGAAATAAATGTGATACCGCAAGATCATAAAAAATGAAAACTTAAAAATAAAAGTTCTTATAAGGATATGCGTGTTCTTGCTGGGAATCTTCTGCTTCTTAGTATCTTTTAACCGTTCTCAGAGAAAGAAAAAGAAAAATTGCAACATAGTGTAATTCTGTAACACTATCCAGCATATGTATCAAGCTTGTGAACAAATGACTACTCACATGGGTTGGAGCTTATACCTAAGCTCAAGGAAATGCGCACACCCACTTTATACTGGTGGGTAAACAGTACTCTCACGGAAATGTAGTTTAAAATAATTTATTAAAATGTAATAAAAGCGTCACAAATGCTTATAATACACCATTTGCAGAGGTTAATAGAGTAGCAAATTACTATTGTTGCTCACAAAAGCAAACTCCCATTAAGGATGCAAGTGGATACGGATAGCAGAATCTTAACTGCTAGACCGTACAACCTGATCGCAAGTCAGAGTTGCTCCTCCTTCTGGTGTATGAGCAAGTGTAGAGACGCGCTGGAAAACTATTGGTTCCGACGATCGTTTCGCTATGTAAGCTTCTGCTATCCGTATCCACTTGCATCCTTAATGGGAGTTTGCTTTTGTGAGCAACAATAGTAATTTGCTACTCTATTAACCTCTGCAAATGGTGTATTATAAGCATTTGTGACGCTTTTATTACGTTTAAATAAATTATTTTAAACTACATTTCCGTGAGATTACTGTTTACCCACCAGTATAAAGTGGGTGTGCGCATTTCCTTGAGCTTAGGTATAAGCTCCAACCCATGTGAGTAGTCATTTGTTCACAAGCTTGATACATATCCTGGATAGTGTTACAGAATTAACAGAAAACCGTAACATTAATAGGAAATAGTTGTTCCTTCTTTGTGTCCTAACCCCTCTTCTCCTAGGGAGAGGTTACTTCATAATTTGGATGGGGTTCGTTTGAAGTTCTATCTTCAGGCTATGAAGGATTTCAGACAGACTACATCTCTTTTTGTGGTGCATTCAGGGAAGCACAAGGGGCAGAAAGCCTCTTCAACTTCTTTGTCCTTTTGGCTGAGGAGCATGATTCGCTTGGCCTATAAGACAGCGGGACATAAACCTCCTCAGGGGATCACGGCTCATTCAACTAGAGCTGTGGCTTCTTCTTGGGCCTTCAAGAATAAGGCCTCTATGGAGCAGATTTGTAAGGCGGCTACCTGGTCCTCCTTACATACCTTTACAAAAATTTTACAAGTTTGACGTTTTTGCTTCAGCAGAAGCAGTTTTTGGGAGAAAGGTGTTACAGGCTGTGGTGCCCTCAGATTAGGGTTTGCCTCTGCCCTCCTGTTTTCATTCAGTGTCCTCTAGAGCTTGGGTATTTGTTCCCACAAGTAATGAATGAAGCCGTGGACTCTCCTCCCCTTTAGATGGAAAATATAAATTATGTTTCTCCAACATAGGTGTGTCCGGTCCACGGCGTCATCCTTACTTGTGGGATATTCTCTTCCCCAACAGGAAATGGCAAAGAGCCCAGCAAAGCTGGTCACATGATCCCTCCTAGGCTCCGCCTACCCCAGTCATTCTCTTTGCCGTTGTACAGGCAACATCTCCACGGAGATGGCTTAGAGTTTTTTAGTGTTTAACTGTAGTTTTTATTATTCAATCAAGAGTTTGTTATTTTAAAATAGTGCTGGTATGTACTATTTACTCTGAAACAGAAAAGAGATGAAGATTTCTGTTTGTAAGAGGAAAATGATTTTAGCAACCGTTACTAAAATCCATGGCTGTTCCACACAGGACTGTTGAGAGGAATTAACTTCAGTTGGGGGAACAGTGAGCAGTCTTTTGCTGCTTGAGGTATGACACATTCTAACAAGACGATGTAATGCTGGAAGCTGTCATTTTCCCAATGGGATCCGGTAAGCCATTTTTATTCAGACAGTAAATAAGGGCTTCACAAGGGCTTATTAAGACTGTAGACATTTTCTGGGCTAAATCGATTCATATATTACACATATTTAGCCTTGAGGAATCATTTAATCTGGGTATTTTGGTAAAATAATATCGGCAGGCACTGTTTTAGACACCTTATTCTTTAGGGGCTTTCCCTAATCATAGACAGAGCCTCATTTTCGCGCCGGTATTGCGCAATAATAAAGTGTGTTCAGTTTAAAATTTAAAGTGACAGTAACGGTTTTATTTTAAAACGTTTTTTGTACTTTGTTATCAAGTTTATGCCTGTTTAACATGTCTGAACTACCAGATAGACTGTGTTCTGAATGTGGGGAAGCCAGGGTTCCTTCTCATTTAAATAAATGTGATTTATGTGACACTGAAAATGATGCCCAAGATGATTCCTCAAGTGAGGGGAGTAAGCATGGTACTGCATCATTCCCTCCTTCGTCTACACGAGTCTTGCCCACTCAGGAGGCCCCTAGTACATCTAGCGCGCCAATACTCCTTACTATGCAACAATTAACGGCTGTAATGGATAATTCTATCAAAAACATTTTAGCCAAAATGCCCACTTATCAGCGTAAGCGCGACTGCTCTGTTTTAGATACTGAAGAGCATGAGGACGCTGATGATAATGGTTCTGAAATGCCCCTACACCAGTCTGAGGGGGCCAGGGAGGTTTTGTCTGAGGGAGAAATTTCAGATTCAGGGAAAATTTCTCAACAAGCTGAACCCGATGTGATTACATTTAAATTTAAGTTGGAACATCTCCGCGCTCTGCTTAAGGAGGTATTATCCACTCTGGATGATTGTGAGAATTTGATCATCCCTGAGAAACTATGTAAAATGGACAAGTTCCTAGAGGTCCCGGGGCTCCCAGAAGCTTTTCCTATACCCAAGCGGGTGGCGGACATTGTAAATAAAGAATGGGAAAGGCCCGGTATACCTTTCGTCCCTCCCCCCATATTTAAAAAATTGTTTCCTATGGTCGACCCCAGAAAGGACTTATGGCAGACAGTCCCCAAGGTCGAGGGAGCGGTTTCTACTTTAAACAAACGCACCACTATACCCATAGAAGATAGTTGTGCTTTCAAAGATCCTATGGATAAAAAATTAGAAGGTTTGCTTAAAAAGATGTTTGTTCAGCAGGGTTACCTTCTACAACCAATTTCATGCATTGTCCCTGTCACTACAGCCGCGTGTTTCTGGTTCGATGAGCTAGTAAAGGCGATCGATAGTGATTCTCCTCCTTATGAGGAGATTATGGACAGAATCCGTGCTCTCAAATTGGCTAATTCTTTCACCCTAGATGCCACTTTGCAATTGGCTAGGTTAGCGGCAAAGAATTCTGGGTTTGCTATTGTGGCGCGCAGAGCGCTTTGGTTGAAATCTTGGTCAGCTGATGCGTCTTCCAAGAACAAACTCCTTAACATTCCTTTCAAGGGGAAAACGCTGTTTGGCCCTGACTTGAAAGAGATTATCTCTGATATCACTGGGGGTAAGGGCCACGCCCTTCCTCAGGATAGGTCTTTCAAGGCCAAAAATAAACCTAATTTTCGTCCCTTTCGTAGAAACGGACCAGCCCCAAGTGCTACGTCCTCTAAGCAAGAGGGTAATACTTCTCAAGCCAAGCCAGCCTGGAGACCAATGCAAGGCTGGAACAAGGGAAAGCAGGCCAAGAAACCTGCCACTGCTACCAAGACAGCATGAAATGTTGGCCCCCGATCCGGGACCGGATCTGGTGGGGGGCAGACTCTCTCTCTTCGCTCAGGCTTGGGCAAGAGATGTTCTGGATCCTTGGGCACTAGAAATAGTCTCCCAATGTTATCTTCTGGAATTCAAGGGGCTTCCCCCAAGGGGGAGGTTCCACAGGTCTCAATTGTCTTCAGACCACATAAAAAGACAGGCATTCTTACATTGTGTAGAAGACCTGTTAAAAATGGGAGTGATTCATCCTGTTCCATTAGGAGAACGAGGGATGGGGTTCTACTCCAATCTGTTCATAGTTCCCAAAAAAGAGGGAACGTTCAGACCAGTCTTAGATCTCAAGATCTTAAACAAGTTTCTCAAGGTTCCATCGTTCAAGATGGAAACCATTCGAACAATTCTTCCTTCCATCCAGGAAGGTCAATTCATGACCACGGTGGATTTAAAGGATGCGTATCTACATATTCCTATCCACAAGGAACATCATCGGTTCCTAAGGTTCGCATTCCTGGACAAGCATTACCAGTTCGTGGCGCTTCCTTTCGGATTAGCCACTGCTCCAAGGATTTTCACAAAGGTACTAGGGTCCCTTCTAGCGGTGCTAAGACCAAGGGGCATTGCAGTAGTACCTTACTTGGACGACATTCTGATTCAAGCGTCGTCCCTTCCTCAAGCAAAGGCTCACACGGACATAGTCCTGGCCTTTCTCAGATCTCACGGATGGAAAGTGAACGTGGAAAAGAGTTCTCTATCTCCGTCGACAAGGGTTCCCTTCTTGGGAACAATAATAGACTCCTTAGAAATGAGGATTTTTCTGACAGAGGCCAGAAAAACAAAACTTCTAAACTCTTGTCGGACACTTCATTCCGTTCCTCTTCCTTCCATAGCGCAGTGCATGGAAGTAATAGGTTTGATGGTAGCGGCAATGGACATAGTTCCTTTTGCGCGCATTCATCTAAGACCATTACAACTGTGCATGCTCAGTCAGTGGAATGGGGACTATACAGACTTGTCTCCGAAGATACAAGTAAATCAGAGGACCAGAGACTCACTCCGTTGGTGGCTGTCCCTGGACAACCTGTCACAAGGGATGACCTTCCGCAGACCAGAGTGGGTCATTGTCACGACCGACGCCAGTCTGATGGGCTGGGGCGCGGTCTGGGGATCCCTGAAAGCTCAGGGTCTTTGGTCTCGGGAAGAATCTCTTCTACCGATAAATATTCTGGAACTGAGAGCGATATTCAATGCTCTCAAGGCTTGGCCTCAGCTAGCAAGGGCCAAGTTCATACGGTTTCAATCAGACAACATGACGACTGTTGCGTACATCAACCATCAGGGGGGAACAAGGAGTTCCCTGGCGATGGAAGAAGTGACCAAAATCATTCAATGGGCGGAGACTCACTCCTGCCACCTGTCTGCAATCCACATCCCAGGAGTGGAAAATTGGGAAGCGGATTTTCTGAGTCGTCAGACATTACATCCGGGGGAGTGGGAACTCCATCCGGAAATCTTTGCCCAAATTACTCAACTGTGGGGCATTCCAGACATGGATCTGATGGCCTCTCGTCAGAACTTCAAGGTTCCTTGCTACGGGTCCAGATCCAGGGATCCCAAGGCGACTCTAGTAGATGCACTAGTAGCACCTTGGACCTTCAAACTAGCTTATGTATTCCCGCCGTTTCCTCTCATCCCCAGGCTGGTAGCCAGGATCCATCAGGAGAGGGCGTCGGTGATCTTGATAGCTCCTGCGTGGCCACGCAGGACTTGGTATGCAGATCTGGTGAATATGTCATCGGCTCCACCATGGAAGCTACCTTTGAGACGAGACCTTCTTGTTCAAGGTCCGTTCGAACATCCGAATCTGGTCTCACTCCAGCTGACTGCTTGGAGATTGAACGCTTGATCTTATCAAAACGAGGGTTCTCAGATTCTGTTATTGATACTCTTGTTCAGGCCAGAAAGCCTGTAACTAGAAAAATTTACCACAAAATATGGAAAAAATATATCTGTTGGTGTGAATCTAAAGGATTCCCTTGGGACAAGGTAAAGATTCCTAAGATTCTATCCTTTCTTCAAGAAGGATTGGAGAAAGGATTATCTGCAAGTTCCTTGAAGGGACAGATTTCTGCCTTGTCTGTGTTACTCCACAAAAAGCTGGCAGCTGTGCCAGATGTTCAAGCCTTTGTTCAGGCTCTGGTTAGAATTAAGCCTGTTTACAAACCTTTGACTCCCCCTTGGAGTCTCAACTTAGTTCTTTCAGTTCTTCAGGGGGTTCCGTTTGAACCCTTACATTCCGTTGATATTAAGTTATTATCTTGGAAAGTTTTGTTTTTGGTTGCAATTTCTTCTGCCAGAAGAGTTTCAGAATTATCTGCTCTGCAGTGTTCTCCTCCTTATCTGGTGTTCCATGCAGATAAGGTGGTTTTACGTACTAAACCTGGTTTTCTTCCAAAAGTTGTTTCTAACAAAAACATTAACCAGGAGATAGTCGTGCCTTCTTTGTGTCCGAAACCAGTTTCGAAGAAGGAACGTTTGTTGCACAATTTGGATGTTGTTCGCGCTCTAAAATTCTATTTAGATGCTACAAAGGATTTTAGACAAACATCTTCCTTGTTTGTTGTTTATTCTGGTAAAAGGAGAGGTCAAAAAGCAACTTCTACCTCTCTCTCTTTTTGGATTAAAAGCATCATCAGATTGGCTCACGAGACTGCCGGACGGCAGCCTCCTGAAAGAATCACAGCTCATTCCACTAGGGCTGTGGCTTCCACATGGGCCTTCAAGAACGAGGCTTCTGTTGATCAGATATGTAGGGCAGCGACTTGGTCTTCACTGCACACTTTTACCAAATTTTACAAGTTTGATACTTTTGCTTCTTCTGAGGCTGTTTTTGGGAGAAAGGTTTTGCAAGCCGTGGTGCCTTCCATTTAGGTGACCTGATTTGCTCCCTCCCTTCATCCGTGTCCTAAAGCTTTGGTATTGGTTCCCACAAGTAAGGATGACGCCGTGGACCGGACACACCTATGTTGGAGAAAACAGAATTTATGATTACCTGATAAATTACTTTCTCCAACGGTGTGTCCGGTCCACGGCCCGCCCTGGTTTTTTAATCAGGTCTGATCATTTATTTTCTTTAACTACAGTCACCACGGTATCATATGGTTTCTCCTATGCAAATATTCCTCCTTAACGTCGGTCGAATGACTGGGGTAGGCGGAGCCTAGGAGGGATCATGTGACCAGCTTTGCTGGGCTCTTTGCCATTTCCTGTTGGGGAAGAGAATATCCCACAAGTAAGGATGACGCCGTGGACCGGACACACCGTTGGAGAAAGTAATTTATCAGGTAAACATAAATTCTGTTTTACCTGATAATTTCATTTCCATCGAGGGGATGAGAGTCCACGGCTCCCGCCCGTTGCTCTGGTGGGCGGACCTAAATTTAGTTTGTTCTTCTGGCACCTTTTATACCCTGATATTTCTCCTACTGTTCCTTGTTCCCTCGGTAGAATAACTCAGGGATGAGGGAGGTGGGGGAGGTATTTAAGCCTTTTGGCTGGGGTGTCTTTGCCTCCTCCTGGTGGCCAGGTTCTTAATTCTCACAAGTAATGAATGAAGCCGTGGACTCTCCTCGCCTCGATGGAAATTAAATTATCAGATATGCATAATTTATATTTTTATTGTAAACACAATTGAAATAGATACAAAAGGAACTCAAAAGTAGGATAATTAAATGCAATATAATATGAAGAACAAAAGTACCCAAATGTGCACGAAAAGAACTTAACCCATTAAGGACCAGACTATTTTTCAATTTCTTACCCTTAAGGACCAGGTCTATTTTTACATTTCTGCGGTGTTTGGGTTTAGCTGTAATTTTCCTCTTACTCATTTACTGTACTCACACAAATTATATACCGTTTTTCTCGCCATTAAATGGACTTTCTAAAGATAAAGATAATCATTTCTTATAATTTACTATAAAGAAATTATACAATATGATAAAAAAAAATGAAAAAAACACACTTTTATTAACTTTGATCCCCAAAATCTGTTACACATCTACAACCACAAAAAAACACCCAAGCTAAATAGTTTCTAAATTTTGTCCTAAGTTTAGAAATACCCATTGTTTACATTTACCTACAGCTTGTGCTATAATGGCAAAAATGGTTGTAAATGCTTCTCTGTGATCCCCTTTGTTCAGAAATAGCAGACATTTATGGCTTTGACATTACTTTTTGGTAATTAGAAGGCCGCTAAATGCCGCTGCGCACCACACTTGTATTATGCCCAGCAGTAAAGGGGTTAATAAAGTAGCTTGTAGGGTTAATTTTATCTTTAGTGTAGTTTAGTAGACAACCCAAAGTATTGATCTAGGCCCATTTTGGTATATTTTTAATGCAACCATTTCACCGCCAAATGCGATCAATTAAAAAGAATCGTTAACTTTTTCACTAACTTGTTCACTGAAATAATTTACAAACAGCTTGTGTAGTTATGGCACAAATGGTTGTAAATGCTTCTCTGGGATCCCCTTTTTTCAGAATTAGCAGACAGATATGGCTTTGGCATTGATTTTTGGTAATTAGAAGGCCGCTAATTGCCGCTGCGCACCACACTTGTATTATACCCAGCAGTGAATGGGGTTAATTTAGTTAGCTTGTAGGGTTAATTTTAGCTTTAGTGTAGAGATCAACTTCCCACCTGACTCATCCCACCCCCTGATCCCTCCCTGACCCCTCTCAAACAGCTCTCTTCCCTCCCCCACCACAATTGCCCCACCATCTTAAGTACTGGCATAAAGTCTTCCAGTACTAAATAAAGGCATATTTTTATTTTTTATTTATATTTATTCTGCAGTGTTGGATCCTCCTTAGCCCCTAACCTCCCTGACCCCCCCCCCCCCCAAACAGCTCTCTAACCCTCCCCTCTCTACCTATATGCCTCCAACTTGGGTACCCAGTTTGCTCAAAATTTGGGCATTTTTTATAATAAATACACAATTTTTCTGAAGTGTAGCTGCCACCCTCAATACCCTACCCCCTCCCTCTCCCAGATCTCTATCCAAACATTAAATTACCCCCCCCCCCTCCTTCTCAGAGATTGTCATTTTTTAATGTAACACGCGCACGCAACCCCCCCCCCCCCCCCCGCGCGCAGCGAGATCGCAGCAGAGAGAAGCCCAGGACTGCAGCAACGTACAGGGTATGATGCTGGTCATTAAGGGGTTCAAGGGACAAGAAACCCAACATTTTTCTTTCATGATTCAGATAGAGAAAACAATTTTAAACAACTTTCCAATTTACTTCTTGTATTTAATTTGCTTCCTTCTCTTGTTATCCTTTGCTGAAAGGATTATCTAGGCAAGCTAAGGAGCAGCAAAGAACCTAGGTTCTAGCTGCTGATTGGTGGATGCATATATATATATACTGATTGTCATTGGCTCACCCATGTGTTCAGTTAGAAACCAGTAGTGCATTGCTGCTCCTTCAACAAATGATACAAAGAGAATGAAACAAATTAGATAATAGAATTAAATTAGAAAGTAGTTTAAAATTGTATTCTCTGTCTAAATAATAAAATAAAATTTGGGGGTTTCATGTCCCTTTAAAGAGAAAAATTGTGCCTCCCTTAAATTCCTGGCTGATAACTGGAATCTCTGAGTCAGGTCTGGGGGGATATAGATAAATAAATATTGTATTCTTACCAAGCAACTGGAGTTCCATGATGGTGGTGACACACTTTCTATTTCAGCAGGCAATATAGTAATCATATACGGTATATTGATGGTAGTGAGAATAATATATGGGACAATATCCATAGGTTTAGATGAAAACGAAAGTACGATTGCTCACACAGTCGTCTTGCAGTTGATATGCTGGAATGTAAGTACTTCAGGATTTGACAATTTTGCTATGGGTTTAGGAGTCATTAACTTAATGGTAAATATAAACATATATAATATGCACACATAATTATTACAGTATAAAATAAATAAGCCCAATAGACATAAAGCTACACAATTAATTTAATATCATTATAAAAAGTATAGCCAATTTAACCAAATTAACAATAAATATACCCAGGTAAAGCTAGATAATTACAACCTATTTAAAAAGGAAATTAAGTTCACATTTTATTTATGCATTAGAATTTTTTTTTACTGCATTGCAAAAGATCTGCCTAAAAATACATTGTTTTTCAGTCCCAGAAGACACTCTTTAATAAAAAGCTTCTTGAATGTTGTTTATCTTACTTCCTGTGATGTGTAAAGTCAGGTATCCTTTATTGAAGACAGATAGGTAGGGCTAGGAGCATGCTTGTGTCTGGAACGTATATATGGCCACAGTTTTGCAAGAATACTTTTTAACAATGTTATACATTTGTAAGAGGACTAGGTGGGAGCAGCATTTACCTAGGTATCTCTTCAACATAGGTTACCTTGAAAATAAAGTATATTTGAATTGGACATTTATTTATTTTTTAAATTGTATGCACTGTCTGAATCATAAAAGAAAGTTTTGATTTTATTTCCCTTTAATTTGTTTTGTTTAGTCTATGTTATGTATCCATATTTATTATGAGTGTATCTTTTTAACCACGAGTAAGCGTCATTGTGTACCTCTACTCATATACTTAGTGCTATGGAATTTGATTAAGGCTTTTTACAAATAAGTGCTAATAATATTCATCTATACACTAATACGTTCTTAGCTCTTCAGTCTCCTTTCTTTTTAAAAGTGGCTTCAGATATCACCATACTATAGGGAGAGTTAACACGTGGCACATACATATTTTTTTTTTTTAGTAATACTCAAAATATATCACACGTAAAAAGGCAGATTTATATCAAAGTAAATGCTGTTTAATAGAGGGCAGAGGAGTCTATCCATTAATTAAATGGGCTGTCATTTATTGGTTTGTTTGTCTACTTATGCACTTGTCAAACTCAAGGAAATTTGAGTTTGCACACATGGTCAAACCAATGTTCGGAATCACACTTTACACTTAGAAAATACTTGTGGTACAAAGTATGTGCAAAACACTTTTATACTGGCTGTGAGAAAAGTGGGAAATAACTAGTAGTTAGCATATAGAGAATAGTTTGATTTATGTTATGAGTTCTTCTGATATGGAAATACACTGGTCATAAAAAAGCAAATTGATACTTATTAGTGGACTAACAGCAAACACTCCACCTTATGTCCAGCAGTGTGGTTTACCTTACAATATGTAAACAATATACTGATAGTACATAAGGTAAGCACAATAACTAATACACACTGTACAAATAAACTACAAAACAGTCATATTTTCAATCTGAACATATTTTTTACTTTTAAATGTTAAACCTTAACCTTAAAGACAATTCCAGATGCACACTGATAACATATATGGACTATTTATTATGGTATGGGTTCATTAGAAATGTCAACATTTAATCTGTGCTATACTTTAGTACCATGGCCACCATTATCTCAAATTTAACATATTATCTCCTAAATCAAGTGTTTGTTTGTTTTTTGTTTTTTTTTTAGAATGAAGAAATGAGATTTATTGAAAGTGAACTGGAACGTTACAAGCTCAAGTATGCAGAACTTCAAGCTTTTACAAGGAACCTAATACTTGCAGTGAAATCAAATGATAAAGACCAGCAGCTGGTAAGGTCTCCATATATATTTTTTTAGAGGAATCTGCAAAGTCTTATACAACTAGTGTTCTATTTGCTAACTGTTCCAGACTGATCAGCTATCATAAAGGTTCAAGTCCTTTTGTTGTTGTAAGTTGTTCATGGTATAGTTTCATACATATCAATTCTGGTGAGGTTTCTCTACAAGATTTACAGATGTACCACCTCTGTTTGAGAAGACTTCTAGATTCATATTTTATCCTTGATATTTTAGTTTGCTGAGGATTCATTAAGGATTTTGTTATGATCATTTTTCTTCATTAAGCATTCCAGATTACACAGTAATATTTAAAGATGGCTCCATCTAGTTAAGGACCTGGGCTTATATTTTTTATTAGGTTCCTTACTAATCTGCTCTGGTGTCAGTGCTGTGCTCTGCAAAGGTTCCAGATTTATGTTAGAAAATTAGATTTTGATGGCAGATAAGAACTATAGGCCCAACAAGTCTGCCCCAAATTTCCTAAAATTGTAAACTTATTTAGGTTATAGGAGAGCCTTATCCCAGGCATTCTTAAAGTCCCAGGCAGTGTTTGTCATTACCAACTCCAAATTAAGTTTCTTCCATGGGGCTGATTTAACATAGTATTTATCATAGCACAAGCTTTTCTCGTGAAATGCTTGTGCAATACTGCCTCCTGCACATTCACGGACATTCAGCCGCTAGCAGGGGCTGTCAATCATCCCGATCGTATCTCAGAGGTGGCTGACGAGTTAAGAAGCAGCAGCCTTAAGACCGTTGCCTCTTAACTCTTGTTTCCGGCGAGCCTAAAGGCTTGCGCAGAAACTGCAGCATACGAGGCATGATAAATTGGCCCCCATGACTCAACCACCGGTTCTGTGAAGAAGTGATTTTGCAAATTACTCATACATTCGTTTTATTTTTTAGACCATGTACCATTTTGGTAGCCCTCCTTTCAACAGATTCCAGTTTGTTTATAACCTTCTGGAGATATGGCCTACAGAACTGCACACAATACTCAAGACGAGGCCTAATTAGTGATCTGTAAAGTGGCATAAGAACCTTACTATTTTTTTTCCACAAAGTAGATTGCAACTTGCTTTGTAGTGTTAAAATATTCATCTCTAGTAAATACGTGTTCTACTGCTCTTAAACTTTTTTTTTCCCCTAAGATGTTCAGTATGATTTGTCTAGCAAATGATTTCACACTGCTTTGATATGTTAAAATTGAAAAATAAAATGCACAGTAGGTTGTTCTAAATTATTTTAGGAACATTACTAGATCTGTTTACATCCTTGTAAAGTTATTCCATCTGATATATAGGCAAGCCCCATGTACTTGCATTACTCTTTCTGCTTGCTGTTAGTGCTGATGTGATCATTCAAGTCTTCACTAACAGCACTCAGAACATGCAGAAGAATGTATATCAGTGCAGGCTTATGCGCACAACAAAAGTTACTACGAAAACAAAGACAACTTTCAAATTAATTTCATTTCATTTTGCACAGCTGTTTCTAATGAATTTTTAAATGCTTTGTATTATACTGGCATTTGCTTGTTTGCCACTGTGGGGTAGATTTATTTAAAGCTCACAATGAATCCAATGCTAGTGTATTCCTAATGCACATCACTATTCTCTCGTTCTAGGCTCTTCTTGCTGAGCAACCTCCCGAATTAGAAGATATGGATTATAACCACACATCTTCTGAACCCGATGATACCTCATACAGCATGTCCTCTGTTTCTGACAAACACACCCTGGACAGTGTATAACCTCATCACATCACAAATAACATGTACTGTGCCAATGTGACACACAAACATTTGAACTGACATCAATATATCCCTGTGTCAGAAATGCAACTTATTTTCATCAATTGGAAAAACATATATTTTGCATCTTGGAAATACTTCTTGACAGCATAAATAAAACATATTAGAGTGAAAAAATATTATTTATATTCCATACATGTGTTTCATCTTTTATTTCCCTAATCTTTGCCTGTTAGCATTTACAGTTATATTGTGGGTACCAGTTCTGCAGTTTTACTGGACTTAAAATTAGTATGACAACGTTGTTGGAGTAATAAATATTTATTTCCTAAGATATGGTGAGTCCACGGTTTGAGTAATTACTGTTGGGAATATCTCTCCTGACCAGCAGGAGGAGGCAAAGAGCACCACAGTTAAACTGCTAAGTATCACTCCCTTACCCACAACCCCCAGTCATTCTCTTTGCCTTCGGTGCATGGAGGAGGTGAAGTTTAGGTGTCTGAAGAAGATTTTTGATTTCATCTACAAGCAAGTTTTGGGGTATAGCCATGATCCACGTCATTCTTTGCGGTCGGTTAGTGGTGGCTTTAAAGCCGTTAGAAACTTGTAAACAGGTACTTACTGAGTTTTCCTAACAATTGCTGCCCTAGTTTAGAAACCCAGAGTTGGCTACTCTGTTCTTTCTTTTTCAAAGGTCTCTGGGAAGAACTGTGTCTTCTCATACCTTGTTACTGTCTATATGCTGGACATCGGAGCAGGTAAGTGCTTTTTCTTCCAGTTGGGGAGACCATGCACTTAACAAATTAAAAGACACTGTTTTTTTTATTTGGACATAGATAATCCTGTTGTATGGGTTACACTGGGGCATGAAGCAGGCACTGTAGAATGTGTGAGACTAACATTTAAACTCTTTTAAAAAGAAAGGGTAAAATGTTTTTATTAGACTTTATTTTCTAACACATATTTACTTGATAAAACAATACAAGTTTAAACTGAAAGTAAGGCTGAATTTTCTATTTCAGCAGTTTATTTATGTCCCCTTTGCTTTAAAATAAAACAATGCAACATTTTAAACTGTCAGGTTTGAAAAAACTGATATTTCTGGTGCTCAGTGTACCAGGAAGTGGTGCCTCTGTGTCGCAGACACTAATTTGAGCTCGGCAGTTGCGGTCACATGACCGGCTTTACTTCATAAAGTTTTTGAGGAAAAAGTTGTTTTTCTCCATTTCTGGGTGATCCGGTCTTAATTGGTTGTGTGAGGGGTATTTTAGAAGTTTATTTGATGTTTATTAAAAAAAAATCTTTTTTCACATAATTTTAGCTGGGGATCGATCCTAATTTGGGATAAAATGTAAAGTGTATTTTTCCCTTGGCTTATTTTAATTTAATATTAAAATCTTTTAAAATCTTTTAAACTTATCTGTACAAGTTTATTTACTGTTTCACAACATGTTTGGTATGGAGCAAGAACCTGCTCTCATTAATTCATGCTTATTATGTTTAGATGCACAAATTGCAGCTCCTATGAAATGTTGTTCTTCATGTGTCAAGAAAACCTTGCAAAATAAAGGTACATTTTTTGAGCCTAATGTCTCTCAGGATGATGCTGTTAAAATAATACCTCAGCTTTCTCCTGCTACGTCCAAAGCCTAAATGGCGTCACATGCACTGCCCTGCGGTTCCTCTATAACTCCTAGTGGAGTTTATTTAAAAGCAGAAATTGCTGCCCAGGTATCTTCAGCGGTATCTGCGGCATTAGCTGCCAATCCCAGATTACAGGGAAAACGCAAGAGGAAATCTAGAAATTCAGAAAGTAAGGTGCCTGTCCTCAGTTCTGCTTCCCAAGTTGCCCTTTCTCATAAGTCTGATGAGGAAGATACATTGGGACTTTCTGAGGGTGAAATCTCAGATTCGGACAGTATAATTCCTTCTGAGACTGAGGTGGTGTCCTTCAGATTTAAGCTTGAACACCTTTGTGTATTGTTAAAGGAGGTTTTAGCTACTTTAGATGACTCAGATACCCCTGTTGTTGTCACTCCTAAGAAATCTAGTAAACTTAATAGTTTCTTTGATGAACCTTCCACTTCAGAGATTTTTCCTGTGCCGAACCGTGCTAGGGAGATTATCTCACAGGAATGGGAGAAACCAGAGTGTCTTTTTCCCTGTCTCCCATTTTTAAGAAAATATTTCCTGTTGAGGACTCCATTAAAGACCCTGTACCTAAAGTTGAAGGGGCTATTTCCACTCTGGTTAAGAGAACCACTATTCCTATTGAGGATAGCTGCTCTTTTAAGGATCCAATGGACAAGAAGCTGGAGGCTTATTTGAAAAAGATTTATGTTCATCAAGGTCTCCAATAGCAACCTGCTGTGTGTAATGCTACTGTGACTAGTGCGGCATCTTATTGGTTCAACGCCTTGTCTGATTCTCTTTAAGTAGAGACTTCCTTGGATGAAATTCAAGATAGGATTAAAGCTCTTAAATTGGCCAATTCCTTTATTGCAGATGCCATTTTACAGGTTGTTAGACTAGGAGCTAAAACTTTTCGCTGTCCTAGCCCGCAGGGCGTTATGGTTGAAATCCTGGTCTGCGGACGTTTACTCTATAGTCAAGCTTCTGGTGATTCCTTACAAGGGCAAAACCTTGTTTGGACTTGGTTTGGCAGAAATTATATCTGATATTACGGGTGGAAAAGGGTCTTTTCTACCTCAAGATAAGAAGAATCGGCCTAAAGGATGTCAGAGTAATTTTCGTTCCTTTCTTAACTTCAGAGGAAAGTCTTCCCCATCTTCCTCCAAGTAGGAAGAATCCAAGTCTTTTTGGAAATTCAATCAGTCTTGGAACAAGGGGAAACAATCAAAGAAACCCGCAGCTGATTCCAAATCAGCATGAAGGGTTTGCCCCCGATCCGGGATCAGATCAGGTGGGGGGCAAACTTCCTCAGTTTTCTCAAGCCTGGATATGAGATGTCCCAGATCCCTGGACTGTGGACATAGTATCCCAGGGTTACAAATTGGAATTCAAGACTTTTCCACCCAGAGGCAGATTCCATCTCTCAAGATTATCTGCAGACCAGATAAAGAGAGAGGTGTTCTTGAAATGTATACAACATCTTTCCTCCCTGGGAGTGATAGTTCCAGTTCCAGTGCAAGAACAGGGTCTCGGGTTCTACTCCAACCTATTTGTGGTTCCATCCCATTCTAGACTTGAAGTGTCTAAAAAAGTTTCTCAAAGTTCCATCCTTCAAGATAGAGACTATACGCTCCATCCTTCCTTTAGTACAAGAGGGTCAGTTCATGACAACCATAGACCTAAAGGATGCGTATCTTCATGTTCCTATTCACAGGGACCATCACAGAGTCCTGAGATTTGCCTTTCTTAACAAACATTTCCAGTTTGTGGCCTTTCCATTTAGTCTAGCCTCGGCTCCCAGAATTTTTTCAAAGGTTCTGGGGGCTCTTTGGCATTGATCCATTTTTGTGGAATTGCTGTGGCACCCTACCTGGACGACATATTGGTTCACGTGCCATCTTTTCAACAATCAAAATCTCACAGAGATATTGTTGTCTTTTCTTCATTTCCACGGATGGAATGTGAATCTGGAAAAATGCTCCCTTTCCCTTGCTACAAGAGTAGTGTTCTGAGGGACCATAATAGATTCTCTATTGATGAAGATTTTTTTGACAGAGGTCAGGAAAAACAAAATAATTTCCTCTTGCCTCTCTCTTCAGGCTACTGCTCATCCTTCAGTGTCTCAATGTATGGAGGTAATCAGTCTGATGGTGGCTTCCATGGACATCATTCCTTTTGCTCAATTCCATTTGAGAGCTCTCCAGCTGTGCATGCTCAGACAATGGAATGGCAACTATGCGGATCTATCTCTGAGAATAGAGTAAGATCAGTCGTCAAGGGACTCTCTCCCATGGCGGATCTCTCAGGAACATCTGTCTCAGGGCACATGCTTTCGGAGACCTTCCTGGGTGATCGTGAACACGGACGCCAGCCTGCTGGGCTGGGGAGCAGTCTGGAACTCGTTAAAAGCTCAGGGCCGTCCTTCCGTAGTGTGTCACTGGGAACTGCTTCCCCAAACAGATACGGCACTTAGTAAAAAAATTTGCTACGCATTTCAGCTGAGAAAAAGGCTGAGGCTTTACTAAGTGCCGTATCTGTTTGGGGAAGTAGTTCCCAGTGACACACTACGGAAGGATCAACGGAGGAGATCTGCTTTGAGTTCAGAGTAACTATCCGCCGGCGTTCTAAGGGACGCATGCTTACAAGGCGCGGATAATATTACAAGGAGACCGTGCAGAGGATCATATATCATAGTAAGACTGAGTTCAAACAAACAAACTGCCATAAATTGAATGGATGGATAAAATTGTGATGCAATTACCGGTATTTGCCAACGTTTAACAGTATAAATGATTGGAATAATCTTTGCTAATAACTTTTTTCTGGCACTCTTATACAAATAAGGCTTGCTTACTCTTGGAGATTTATTCAATATAGACTTTTCACTCGATCTTTAAAAACAGGTCTTAATTGAAGAATACCAATCGAAAAGGAAAACATTTTTTCTCTAACACGTTTTTCTTTATATGGCGACTTTTTGACTAAGTCCTGGGTGCATAATTTTTATGTTATATCAACATTTAGTTCTGCATGCAGAATGGTATAAGCCCTTTACACAAAAAGGTGGAATTTGTGTTTGAGATTTTTGTGTTTTTCTGTTACGCTACAAGTTAGATAGATTATATTGATACAGGTCCTTTATATATTGAGGTATATTTTAAATGTAAAAAATTTTTGTTAGACATATACGGCTAGATTTAGAGTTTGGCGTTAGCCGTCAAAAGCAGCGTTAAGGGGTCCTAACGCTGCTTTTTACCGCCCGCTGGTATTTAGAGTCAGACAGGAAAGGGTCTACCGCTCAGTTCCTTTCCAGAGACTCCAGGCTACCGCAGATCCCTTTATGTCAATTGCGTATCCTATCTTTTCTATGGGATTTGCCTAACGCTGGTATTTGGAGTCCTGGAACAAGTGAGCAGTAGAGCCTCTACCGACAAGACTCCTACCGCCAAAAAAAGTCTGTTGTTAAGAGCTTTATGGGCTAACGCCGGAACATAAAGCTCCTAACTACTGTGCTACAAAGTACACTAACACCCATAAACTACCTATGTACCCCTAAACCGAGCCACCCCCACATCGCCAACCCTCTAATAAAAAATGTTAACCCCTAATCTGCCGACCGGACACCGCCGCCACCTACATTATAGCTATGAACCCCTAATCTGCTGCCCCTAACATCGCCGACACCTATATTATATTTATTACCCCTAATCTGCCCCCCCCCCAATGTTGCTGCTACCTTACCTACACTTATTAACCCCTAATCTGCCGACCGGACCTCGCCGCCACTATAATAAATGTATTAACCCTTAAACCGCCGCACTCCCGCCTCGCAAACACTATAATACATTTTATTAACCCCTAATCTGCCCTCCCTAACATCGCCGCCACCTACCTACAATTATTAACCCCTAATCTCCCGCCCGCAACGTCGCCACAATAATAAAGTTATTAACCCCTAAACCGAAGTCTAACCCTAACACCCCCCTAAGTTAAATATAATTTAAATTAAACGAAATAATATTCCTATAATTAAATAAATTATTCCTATTTAAAACTAAATACTTACCTATAAAATAAACCCTAATATAGCTACAATATAACTAATAATTACATTGTAGCTATTTTAGGATTTATATTTATTTTACAGGCAACTTTGTATTTATTTTAACTAGGTACAATAGCTATTAAATAGTTAATAAGTATTTAATAGCTACCTAGTTAAAATAAGTACAAAATTACCTGTAAAATAAATCCTAACCTAAGTTACAAATACACCTAACACTACACTATTATTAAATTAATTAAATAAATTAACTACAATTAGCTAAACTAAATCTATAATACAAAAAAAAAACACTAAATTACAAAAAATTAAAAAAATTACAAGAAGTTTAAACTAATTACACCTAATCTAAGCCCCCTAATAAAATATAAAATCCCCCCAAAATAAAAAAAATGCCCTACACTATTCTAAATTACAAAAGTAATCAGCTCTTTTACCAGCCCTTAAAAAGGGCTTTTTGCGGGGCATTGCCCCAAAGTAATCAGCTCTTTTACATGTAAAAAAAATACAACCCCCCCCAACATTAAAACCCACCACCCACATACCCCTACTCTAACCCACCCAAACCCCCCTTAAAAAAACCTAACGCTAACCCCCTGAAGATCTCCCTACCTTGAGTCGTCTTCACCCAACTGGGCCGAAATCTTCATCCAAGGTGCGCAGAGGAGGTCCTTCATCCGGTAGAAGTCTTCATCCAGGCGGCGTCTTCAATCTTCATCCATCCGGAGCGGAGCCATCTTCCAAGGAGCCGACGAGAGCCATCCTCTTTATCCGGAGTCTTCGAACACAATGACGGTACCTTTAAGTGATGTCATCCAAGATGGCGTCCCTTCAATTCCGATTGGCTGATAGGATTCTATCAGCCAATCGGAATTAAGGTAGGAAAAATCTGATTGGCTGATGAATGATTGCATCAGCCAGTCAGATTTTTCCTACCTTAATTCCGATTGGCTGATAGAATCCTATCAGCCAATCGGAATTGAAGGGACCCCATCTTGGATGAAGTCACTTAAAGGTACCGTCATTGTGTTTTTCCATCTTACCGCTACCGTAGGCAACGCTGGTATTGAGAGCTGAACCTAACGCAGCCACTCAGACAACTCTAAATACCAGCGTTGTCTTAAGGGTGCGCTGGAAAAAAAAGCAGTGTTAGCTACACGGGTCTTTACCGACAAAACTCTAAATCTAGGCGATAGGTTTATTATATAATAATATAATCCTCTTTTCTATCTTTGACTGGCCAGTCACAATTAAATAATCTATATAATATACTATGTGTTGATGATATATGTTTTGATATTATGTGTTTTATATGTTTTATTCATAAAGATCTATTAGAATGAATAAGAGCACATCTTTTATTCCCTTTTCTTGATATTTCAGCCCTTCTAATTTTATATATTAATTTTATATACTATATATATTTTAGTTTACTTTAGTGTATATCTGTATTATCAGCTTTAAGCATTTATTTGATAGTCTAGGCTAACATCTAAAGGCACAACTACACTTCTTTCGTTTTTCAATATTGCATCTTAATACGCCAATTTTCCTGAGGTTTTATTGGTTTGGTGTAGTTGCTTAGTAGATATATACAGACACACTCTTTTTACTGACTTTTAGATTATTTTCTAGACCTAGTGGAGATGTCATCTCTCCAACCTTGGAGACTACCTCTGAGGAAGGACCTCCTGATTCAGGGTCCCTTCCTTCATCCAAATCTCGTTTCTCTGAAGCTGACTGCTTGGAGATTGAACGCTTAATGCTGTCTAAGCGTGGTTTTTCTGAGTCAGTCATTGAGACCATGATTCAGGCTCGCAAGCCTGTTACTAAAAAGATTTACCATAAGCTATGGCATAAACATCTTTATTGGTGTGAATCCAAGGGCTACTCTTGGAGTAGAATTAAAATTCCTAGAACTTTATCTTTTCTTCAGGAAGGCCTGGAGAAGGGATTGTCAGTCAGTTCCCTGAAGGGTCAGATTTCTGCTTTATCTTTTTTACTACATAAACGTTTGGCAGGTGTGCCAGATGTGCAATCTTTTTGTCAGGCCTTGACCAAAACCAGGCCTGTCTTTAAGTGTGTTGCTTCTCCTTGGAGCCTTTACCTTGTTCTTAAAGTTTTACAGCTGGCTCTGTTTGAGCCGTTGCATTCCATAGACATTAAATTGTTATCTTGGAAGGTTTTGTTTCTTGTTGCTATCTCTTCTGCTCAAAGAGTCTCGGAACTCTTAGCTCTGCCGTGTGATTCCCCTTATCTTATTTTTCATAAGGCGGTTCTTCGTACTAAGTTAGGTTTCCTTCCTAAGGTTGTTTCTAATAGAAATATTAATCAGGAAATTGCTGTTCCCTCTCTGTGTCCTAATCCTTCTTCTTGCAAAGAACGTTTGTTACACAATTTGGATGTTGTTCGTGCTCTTAAATTCTACTTACAGGCGACTAAAGATTTTCACCAGTCCTCTGCCCTCTTTGTCTGTTTCTCTGGGAAACGTAAAGGTCAGAAAGCTACTGCTACTACTCTTTCTTTTTGGTTACAAAGTATAATTTGTTTGGCTTATGAGACTGCTGGCCAGCAGCCTCCTGAGAGAATTACGGCTCGTTCCACAAGAGCTGTTTCCTATTTTCGGGCTTTCAAAAATGAAGCTTCTGTGGAACACTTTGCAAGACTGCAATTTGGTCTTCTCTACATACTTTTTCCAAATTTTATACTTTTGCCTCGGCTGAGGCTTCTTTTGGCAGAAAGGTTCTTCAAGCGGTGGTGTTTTCTGTTTAGGACTGCCTGTCTTGTTCCTCCCTATTTGTCAGTGTCCTCTAGCTTCGGTATTGGTTCCCAACATTAATTACTCAAGCTGTGGACTCACTATATCTTAGGAAAGAAAAACAAATTGTATTCTTACCTGATAAATGTATTTATTTCCGGATATAGTGAGTCCACGGCCCCACCCTTTATTTTTATTTTTTTTATTTTGACTATAACCTCAGGCACCTCTACACCTTGTGTTACACCTTTTTCTCCATTTCCCTTCGGTCGAATGACTGGGGGTTGTGGGTAAGGGAGTGATACTTAGCAGTTTAACTGTGGTGCTCTTTGCCTCCTCCTACTGGCCAGGAGAGATATTCCCAACAGTAATTACTCAAGCCGTGGACTCACCATATCCGGAATGAAATACATTTATCAGGTAAGCATACATTTAGTTTTTTTGGCTTTTTTATGTTAATAACATTTATCTACACAAGGCAGTATCTTTATAGCAGCACTTTAAAAAGATCAAGGGGTCGATTTAACAAGGGCCAAATGGCCCTTGTTTACACGCAAGCCTTCAGGCTCGCCGGAAACAGCAGTTATGAAGCAGTGGTCTAAAGTCCGATGCTCCATAACTTGTCCGCTGCCTCTGAGGTTGCGGTCTTTAATCCGCCCAATCCTATACAATCAGGCTGATTGACACCCCCAGCTGTGAATCTGCAGGGGGCGGCATTGCACAAGCATAACTATCATGTATCATGTCGGGCAGACATTGGTAAATCTACCCCCAAATATGCATCTGAACTGTGTACCCAATGAAATTGGTATGGATAATTAGAAACAGGCTAGGTTTCCCCACATACAACTAAAGTGCATCTGCTTGTTACCGTTTATTTAAAAAGAAAGAAGACTCTACTAAAATGATCTCATTTAGCACTGCATACAGTGTATTTAATATCTGATTAGAGATATTTGTGCAAACTGCCTTTCTTTTCAAGAAGTTTTTTTAAAGTTTTAACAGTTTTTACTATAACATTTATTGTACAGATAAGTCATGGCTAGTAGGGCAGATGGTCACAAGTGCTTTATCCTTCTGTGCATATGCAGAGGTAAAGACAAAGGGCCAGATTATAAGTGTGTGCACGAGCGATAAGGGGTTTATCGAAAGTGTTTGCGCTCATCAAGCTTATCGCTTGTATTACGAGTTGAAAGTAAATGCAATTTTTTTGAGCACAGTCACAATTTACTCTAGAATGATTACGGCGACGTCAGAGCTCTGGTTAACCGTTTTGCAAAACTAATAAGTTGCACAAAATACCTCACAAATATTTTACAGCGTATAGTTATGCTCATAACACTAGCTAATAAACATTTACTCAAAAAAATATCACACACAAACATAAAGGCTCAAAGATATGAGATCTCAGGTGCACCCAATTGTCTTTAACATAGAGATGCATACAAATACATGTCTAAAGATGTACTGTATGTATAAATATATATACTGTATCTATATGTATACATATGTATTTATGTGTATATATGTATTTACAGACATATATACACTTATAAATATAGTAGTATAAATATGTACACATATATAGACATATATACGTGCATTGGAGCCCTTTGCAGTTAAGTAGATGAAAATTATAAGTGTGTGCACGAGCGATAAGGGGTTTATCGAAAGTGTTTGCGCTCATCAAGCTTATCGCTTGTATTACGAGTTGAAAGTAAATGCAATTTTTTTGAGCACAGTCACAATTTACTCTAGAATGATTACGGCGACGTCAGAGCTCTGGTTAACCGTTTTGCAAAACTAATAAGTTGCACAAAATACCTCACAAATATTTTACAGCGTATAGTTATGCTCATAACACTAGCTAATAAACATTTACTCAAAAAAATATCACACACAAACATAAAGGCTCAAAGATATGAGATCTCAGGTGCACCCAATTGTCTTTAACATAGAGATGCATACAAATACATGTCTAAAGATGTACTGTATGTATAAATATATATACTGTATCTATATGTATACATATGTATTTATGTGTATATATGTATTTACAGACATATATACACTTATAAATATAGTAGTATAAATATGTACACATATATAGACATATATACGTGCATTGGAGCCCTTTGCAGTTAAGTAGATGAAAACATTAAAAAACATTTATGTAATATTAATATTTATTGAAGTGTTATACTGTGTATTTACTGTAAATTTCTCTTGTAAAGGTGTATCCAGTCCACGGGTTCATCCATTACTTGTGGGGATATTATCCTTCCCAACAGGAAGTTGCAAGAGGACACCCACAGCAGAGCTGTCTATATAGCTCATCCCCTAACTGCCACCCCCAGTCATTCTCTTGCAACTCTCGACAAGAAAGGAAGTATCAAGAGATATGTGGTACTGTTTTACTCTCAGACAGAAATTGGAAGAAGAATCTGCCTGGAGGTTGATGATCTTAGCGGTTTGTAACTAAGGTCCATTGCTGTTCTCACACATAACTGAAGAGTATGGAAAGAAAACTTCAGTTGGGGGGACGGTTTGCAGATCACCTGCTTTGAGGTATGTTCAGTATATTTTTTTCTAGAGAGATGATAAGGTCTAGAAAATGCTGACAATGCCTGGTATATTTGAGGTAAGCCTGATACAGTGATTTAACAACGACTGGGATCATGCTTACAAGATAAGGGTAATATTCATGTTAACTCTCATATTACTTAGAGTAAAAACGTTTGCATAACTTACAGAAAAAACGTTTTTTCTCTGAGGGTGATAAATCTTTATTTGGGGCCTAGTTTTCCACATGGCTTGTTAGATTACTCCTAGGAGTACTTTTTTAAGGCCCTCTGACATTGAGTGCATAGTGGGAGGGGCCTATTTTCGCGCACTTTATGCGCAGTTGATATTCAGACTGAGACATCCAGCTTCCCTAAAGGAGTCCTCTGGCATCTAGGACCACTATAGAGGGTTTTTTTCCTGCAAAAATCGTGTTTAAGGGCAGGTAGGAGTAGTGTGTTTGACTGTTTTTTAACGGTTTTACCATTTTTCTAATCCGGTTTGGGGCCTAAGGGGTTAATCATCAATTTGCAAGTGGGTGCAATGCTGCTTTAGTCTCTTATACACACTGTAAAAATTTTGTAGAGTTTACTACTTTTTTTTTTTTTTATTGAGGTATAAAACAAGGCGTACAATCCAAGCGTGTCCGTAAACAATTGTACAGTGAAACAGTTTCAAAACATCATATGTATACACGTTAAACCTGACACACAGATTAAGTTCACCTGACAATGGAATATATTGTGACATACAGCTTGCCAATTGTACCGGGAACTCTCTAAGTGGCACATGAGGCCGCTTGTGGACCTCTTATTTAAATATGGAGCTAGGGAGAGTTATCATGCACACTAGGAGACTACTCTTGAGTCTCAAAGAAAAACCTCTATTTTCTCTTTTGATATATATATAACACAAATAAAAGTATAACTGATTAAGTAAATAACACTTTAGTAAGGTATAGGGGACTTATCATGTATATGTTGTCAGTAAAATGCAGTCTATAGCATTTTATGTGAAATTATGGCATAACTTGATAAAAGAACCGCAGACAATATTAGGAAGTATTAAGCACCTTTAGGTTCTGCAGGTGAAAATATACATTGAAGTAAACATTAGTGGGCTTAAAAAGCTTTGGTGGTACAGAGGTAACATAAGAAACCAGCTATATTACTGGAATAGTATAATATGGGGCTTGTCTTACAGATTATGGTAACATTATCTGCTACTTGTCGCATATACTTAACAGGACTCAAATAGTAGCCAAAATGGTCATATCCCAGAGTCACCTCAATCCAAATACAACCTAGGATAACAGGCAAATAAGTCTTCATGAATGGTTGAGCCTCTGAGGATAGTCACAAATGAGTCACGTATACTATATGAGGGTTCTAACAATAAAAGTCAATTTTAAAGCAAGCAAATATTGTGGAAGGATTATACTAGCAAACCTCTATATGTATTACTATCTAAAATATAAAAGGGATCTCATAGACAGAGTATATGAAGTTGCGCCAGATCAAACAACTTAAATAAAGTTCAAATAAAGTCCCCACATGTACAGTAGCATAGCGGTATAATAAAGAAAAAAAAGAAAAAGACAAAAAAAGAAAAGGAAAAGTGTTGAAAGTTTTTGTTTTGAGCAACACCATTGAGAACATAAACACATATATGATAAACTAGGGAACCACTCTTAAAACTAATAGATTAATGACTATGGGTTGACTCCTTACTGACAAAAGTTCCTTATGGAGATGTTTGTAGGGCTCGCAGCTCACCCTCATCCTCTAAGAAACACTGTCCCTTGCAGAGTGGACTGTCCCCATTATCCGATACCTGTTTTAGGGTCACGCCATGTTAAGGAGCGGTCATTTTCCTGCTTCGGGCTATTAATTAAGTTGATGAACCACTGCATCCACTTTATGACCGGGGTACATGTTTTCGAGAGAGTCTCATGAGGCATACTAAGAAACACTGTGGTCTGGGGATTGCGGATAGTAGCGCTATGTCGGTTCCCGGCTTCAACCAGAATGTAGTTAAAGGGGTCCTGCTCCGTCGGGTGTCGATGTCGGTCTCCAAATAACAAGAGGGGGGTCACGGTCGGGACCATCTTGTGTACATCTGCTGCATCAATCTGGTTGCCGATCGTTCCGTGGACAGCGCTGCAGAGAGTGGCCAAACACCCTGGCTCTTCTAGTGTCTCTCTCTCCATAGGAAATGCCTGAACTGTAACTTCCACGTGTAAGCCAGTGTCCTCTCTATCCTCCAAGCTGGTCGCCCCTCTCATCGTCGACTGCAAGGCCGCACAGGGTGTTGAGGGTAAGTCTCCATTATCCTCTCTCTGGGAGACCGACTCTAAATGGAAACAGGTTGCGATGCGCCTGCAGAGATTCTGGAAATGATTTTCTAGGAGCTGAATAGTTGGGGCTTCTAGATCTTGCACATATGACGCCATGTTAGTTTATCTTGCGAAACTGATGGCAGAACTTTGTAAGGAATTTGGGTGTAAAAGTGGCTCTTTTGTGTAGGAAGCTCTTGTCAGGGACAAGGTGTTTGTACAACACAACGAGCTGTTTCACCTGGAAGAGCGGGGGTTACAAAGGTCCTGCAGTGTCTTGCGGGTTATTCACTGCACCGTAACGACAGACATATGGCTTATCTGCCGGGGGTTATGTAGAGGGCCGCAACCCTTAAGCTGCTCCGGTAGGCTGGATCTGGCTCCAATTCCAAAAATAGGTGTATCATTCGAAAGAGCTTTCTTTGTTATAGAATTTCTATCAGAAAGTGATACTTGATGAAGTGTTTCAGTAAAGATTATATTCAAAACTATGATGAGACTTGGAGTAGCAGACAGTCTTGCGACCTGTCATGGCCGCCGCCCGGAAGTTCCCCCCGAGTTTACTACTTTTTAACACTGTTTTGCAGTTTATGTGGTAGTTTTTTTCTCTTAAAGGCACAGTACCGTTTTTGTTTAATTGCTTTTTCACATTTATTAAAGTGTTTTCCAAGCTTGCTGGTCTCATTACTAGTCTGTTAAACATGTCTGACATAGAGGAAACTCCTTGTTCATTATGTTTAGAAGCCATTGTGGAACCCCCTCTTAGAATGTGTACCAAATGCACTGACCTTTCTATAAGTTATAAAGACCATATTATGGATTTTAAAGATTTATCACCAGAGGTTTCTCAGACTGACAAAAGGGAGGTTAAACCACCTAGCTCTCCCAATGTGTCAGAACCTATATCTCCCGCGTAAGTGACGCCAAGTACATCTGGCGCGTCCAATGCGTTTACCTTACAAGACATGGCGGCAGTTATGAATCATACCCTCACAGAGGTATTGTCCAAACTGCCAGGGTTACAAGGAAAGCGAGACAGCTCTGGGGCTAGAACAAATACAGAGCTTTCTGACGCTTTAGTAGCTATGTCTGATATACCCTCACAATGTACAGAAGCCAAAACAGGAGAGCTTCTATCTGTGGGTGACATTTCTGATTCAGGGAAGGCGTTACTTCAGTCTGACTCTGAAATGACAGCATTTAAATTTAAGCTTGAACACCTCCGCTTGTTGCTCAGGGAGGTTTTAGCAACTCTGGATGACTGTGACACCATTGTAGTCCCAGAGAAATTGTGTAAAATGGATAAATACTTTGCAGTGCCTGTTTACACTGATGTTTTTCCAATCCCTAAGAGGTTTTCAGAAATTATTATGAAGGAATGGGATAGACCAGGTGTAACGTTCTCTCCCCTCCTGCTTTTAAAAAGATGTTTCCCATAGATGCCGCTACACGGGAATCGTGGCAGACTAAGGTGGAGGGAGCAGTCTCTACCCTAGCTAAGCGTACAACTATCCCCGTCGAGGACAGTTGTGCTTTCCTAGATCCAATGGATAAAAAATTAGAGGGTTTCCTTAAGAAAATCTTTATGCAACAAAGTTTTATTCTCCAGCCTCTTGCGTGCATTGCCCCAGTCACTGCTGCAGCGGCTTTCTGGTTCGAGTCTCTTGAAGAGGCTCTACAGGTGGAGACCCCGTTGGATGATATCCTAGACAGGCTTAAAGCTCTTAAGTTAGCCAATTCATTTATTTCTGACGCCGTTTTTCATTTAACAAAGCTAATGGCTAAGAATTCAGGTTTGGCCATTCAGGCACGTAGGGCGCTATGGCTTAAATCCTGGTCAGCTGACGTTACTTCAAAGTCTAAGCTTCACAACATCCCCTTCAAAGGGCAGACCCTATTCGGGCGTGGAATGAAGGAGATCATTTCTGATATTACTGGAGGAAAAGGCCATGCCCTTCCCCAGGATAGGTCCAACAAATTAAGGACCAAACAGACTAATTTTCGTTCCTTTCGAAACTTCAAGAGTGGCGCAGCTTCAACTTCCTCTACTGCAAAACAAGAAGGAAATTTTGCCCAGTCCAAGCCAGTCTGGAGACCTAACCAGGCTTGGAACAAGGGAAAGCAGGCCAAAAAACCTGCTGCTGCCTCTAAGACAGCATGAAGGAGTAGCCCCCGATCCGGGACCGGATCTAGTTGGGGGCAGACTTTCTCTCTTCGCCCAGGCTTGGCCAAGAGACGTCCAGGATCCCTGGGCTCTGGAGATTGTTTCCCAGGGATATCTTCTGGATTTCAAAGCCTCATCTCCAAAGGGGAGATTTCATCTCTCACAATTATCTGCAAACCAGATAAAGAGAGAGGCATTCTTACGTTGCGTTCAAGACCTTCTGGTTATGGGAGTGATCCATCCAGTTCCAAGGGAGGAACAGGGGCAAGGATTCTATTCAAATCTGTTTATAGTTCCCAAAAAAGAGGGAACTTTTAGACCAATCTTGGATCTCAAGATCCTAAACAAATTTCTCAGGGTCCCATCCTTCAAGATGGAGACTATTCGAACCATCCTACCTATGATCCAGGAGGGTCAATATATGACTACCGTGGACTTAAAGGATGCTTATCTCCACATTCTGATACACAGAGATCATCATCGGTTTCTCAGGTTTGCCTTCCTAGACAGGCATTACCAGTTTGTGGCTCTTCCCTTTGGGTTAGCCACGGCACCAAGAATCTTTATGAAGGTTCTAGGGTCCCTACTGGTGGTTCTAAGGCCACGAGGCATAGCGGTGGCTCCTTACCTAGACGACATTCTGATACAGGCGTCGACTTTTCAAATCGCCAAGTCCCATACGGACATTGTTCTGGCATTCCTGAGGTCTCATGGGTGGAAGGTGAACGAAGAAAAGAGTTCTCTCTCCCCTCTCACAAGAGTTTCCTTCCTAGAAACTCTGATAGATTCAATAGAAATGAAGATTTTTCTGACAGAGGTCAGGTTGTCAAAGCTTCTAACTTCATGCCGTGCTCTTTATTCCACTTCTCAGCCGTCAGTGGCTCAGTGTATGGAAGTAATCGGCTTAATGGTAGCGGCAATGGACATAGTTCCGTTTGCCCGCTTACATCTTAGATCACTGCAACTTTGCATGCTCAATCAGTGGAATGGGGATTACACAGATTTGTCCCCTCTGCTAAATCTGGATCAAGAGACCAGGGATTCTCTTCTCTGTTGGCTATCTCGGGTCCATCTGTCCAGGGGAATGAGCTTCCGCAGGCCAGAATGGACTATAGTGACGACAGATACCAGCTTTCTGGGCTGGGGTGCAGTCTGGAACTCCCTGAAGGCTCAGGGTTTGTGGACTCAGGAGGAAGCCCTCCTTCCGATAAACATTCTGGAACTAAGAGCGATATTCAATGCTCTTCAGGCTTGGCCTCAGCTAGCTGCGGTCAGGTTCATCAGATTTCAGTCGGACAACATCACGACTGTACCCTATATCAACCATCAGGGGGGTACAAGGAGCCCCCTGGCGATGTTGGAGGTTTCAAAGATAATTCTATGGGCAGAGGTTCACTCTTGCCATCTCTCAGCTATCCATATCCCAGGAGTAGAGAACTGGGAGGCGGATTTCCTAAGTCGGCAGACTTTTCATCTGGGAGAGTGGGAGCTCCATCCGGAGGTATTTGCCCAGTTGATTCAACTATGGGGCAAACCAGAACTGGATCTCATGGCGTCTCGTCAGAACGCCAAGCTTCCTCATTACGGGTCCAGGTCCAGGGATCCCAAGGCAGCACTGATAGATGCTCTAGCAGCGCCCTGGTCCTTCAGCCTGGCTTATGTGTTTCCACCGTTTCCTCTGCTCCCTCGTCTGATTGCCAAGATCAAGCAGGAGAGAGCTTCGGTGATTTTGATAGCTCCTGCGTGGCCACGCAGGACTTGGTATGCAGATCTGGTGGACATGTCATCCTTTCCACCATGGACTCTGCCGCTTCTACTTCAAGGTCCTTTCAAACATCCATATCTAATTTCTCTGTGTCTGACTGCTTGGAGATTGAACGCTTGATTCTATCAAAGCATGGTTTTTCCAAGTCGGTCATTGATACCTTAATTCAGGCTCGAAAGCCTGTCACCAGGAAAATCTATCATAAGATATGGTGTAAATATCTTCATTGGTGTGAATCCAAGGGTTACTCATGGAGTAAAGTCAGGATTCCTAGAATCTTATCCTTTCTCCAAGAGGGATTGGAGAAAGGATTGTCCTCTAGGTCCTTAAAGGGACAGATTTCTGCTCTGTCTATTCTTTTGCACAAACGTCTGGCTGAGGTTCCAGACGTTCAGGCGTTTTGTCAGGCTTTAGTTAGAATTAAGCCTGTGTTTAAACCTGTTGCTCCGTCATGGAGTTTAAATTTAGTTCTTAAAGTTCTTCAAGGGGTTCCGTTTGAACCTTTGCATTCCATAGATATTAAACTTTTATCTTGGAAAGTTCTGTTTCTAGTATCTATCTCCTCGGCTCGAAGAGTTTCGGAGTTATCTGCTTTACAGTGTGATTCCCCTTATCTGATTTTCCATGCAGATAAGGTAGTTTTGCATACCAAACCTGTGTTTCTTCTTAAGGTAGTCTAATAAGAACATCAATCAGGAGATTGTTGTTCCTTCATTATGTCCTAATCCTTCCTCAAAGAAGGAACGTCTTTTACACAATCTTGATGTGGTTCGTGCTTTAAAATTTTATTTACAAGCTACAAAGGATTTTCGTCAAACATCTGCTTTGTTTGTTGTCTACTCTGGACAGAGGAGAGGCCAAAAGGCTTCGGGAACTTCTCTTTCTTTTTGGCTGAGAAGCATAATCCACTTAGCTTATGAGACTGCTGGCCTGCAGCCTTCTGAAAGAATTACAGCTCATTCCACTAGAGCGGTGGCTTCCACATGGGCTTTTAAAAATGAGGCCTCTGTTGAACAGATTTGTAAGGCGGCGACTTGGTCTTCGCTTCACACTTTTTCTAAATTCTACAAATTCGATACTTTTGCTTCTTCGGAGGCTATTTTTAGGAGAAAGGTCTTACAGGCGGTGGTGCCTTCCGTTTAAGTTCCTGCCTTGTCCCTCCCTTCATCCGTGTCCTAAAGCTTTGGTATTGGTATCCCACAAGTAATGGATGAACCCGTGGACTGGATACACCTTTACAAGAGAAAACAAAATTTATGCTTACCTGATAAATTTATTTCTCTTGTGGTGTATCCAGTCCACGGCCCGCCCTGTCATTTTAAGGCAGGTGTTTTTTATTTTTAAACTACAGTCACCACTGCACCCTATAGTTTCTCCTTTTTTCTTGCTTGTCTTCGGGAATGACTGGGGGTGGCAGTTAGGGGAGGAGCTATATAGACAGCTCTGCTGTGGGTGTCCTCTTGCAACTTCCTGTTGGGAAGGAGAATATCCCCACAATTAATGGATGAACCCGTGGACTGGAAACACCACAAGAGAAATAAATTTATCAGCTAAGCATAAATTTTGTTATTTCACATTCCAATGTTCTGCACATATAATATGTTTTATGTATTTTAAATAGATATTCCTATATATATCTGTATATATCTATACATATATATAATCATGGGGTCTGATGAAGGGGTGCAAGCCCCGAAACGTCACTGGAATAAAGAACACTTTTTGAAGTCAAGCCCAGTGAGTGCTGTTTCCTTCTACATATATATAATCATGTATATCTATAGGTATAGATATATATTTTACCAAAAAAAAACATCAGATATATATAGAAATATTTATTTCTAAATAAATAGAACATATTCTTCTATGTGAAGAACATTGGAATGTGAAATATTCATATTTTCATGTCTGGTTAGCACACTTGAGAATATACGATCGGATTTGTTCTAGAGTGGGGTGTTTTTTCCACTTTTTTTTCTCCATTGACTTCTATGGGGAATATGTGAACGTGCATGCAATATTCTAAGTTAGGCTTTTTAGGCTTGTTGGTTTAGCGCATGAGCAAAAACAGTATACTTTCAACTCATAATACAAGCACAACCAGACAAGCACAAAAGCTTCTAGCACAATTAACGCTCATGGGGAGCGTTAATTAGCGCGCCACTTGTAATCTCGCCCAAAATCGTATAACTACACAAATGGTGCTGTGAGCTGTGAGTTACATCTCCAAACTCTGCAAGATAGTTGTGGTCAAACTGGTGACTAACTCCTCCCTCAGCAAGCCCAAGTTAAAGGGACATGAAACACAAAATTATTTTTTCATGATTCAGATAGAGCATGCAATTTTTAACAACTTTCCAATTGTATTTATTTTATGAAATGTACTTCATTCTCTTGGTATACTTTGTTTAGGGAGCAACAATGCACTACTGGGAGCTAGCTGAGAAACAATAACAAGGCATATATGTGCTGTAGCCAATCAGCAGCTAGCTTCTTAGTCTACCTAGATATGCTTTTCAGCAAATGATACCAAGAAAACAAAGCAAATTAGATAATAGAAGTCAGTTGAAAAGTTATTTAACCCCTGTATGGCGGCTGTGTCCTGAGCTGTTAGCGCTCCTGTCTCACTTCTGTTGGCGCAACTGCGCTATTTCTGCATGCCTCAGGAGTGAGGCAATGCAGCAATAGCATAATGGGGAACACCTCAGGCTAGTAGCCGGTCAGTGAGGTGCCTCCATTCATGAGATACGCACCGCAATCAGTGTGTATCCATGCTGCTGCCAGCAGCAGTACAGAAACTGTAAAAAAGGAGTTATTGTGTATATAATCACTATGACATTGTTAACAATGGCTTGTCTTGGCCCTCCCCTTCTGTCCCAGTGAACACATACAGAGAAAAAAGTGTAACATTTATTTAGTTAGGAGTTTCTATGTATTTTTTTAATGCATTTTATATTAATAAAGTTTTGTTTTTTATATAATTTTATTTTAATAAAGTCCTTTTTTGGGTGTTTTTTTTTACCCCTAAATTTTATGTTATGCCCTTGGTGATAAAAGGGTTAAGCATAATGTGTCAAAATACCTCTAGATAATTACTCTAGGGTGTCTAAATACTTTTGTTTAGCAGTTTTGAATTGGGTGATTGCTATTTTGCATATAGTCCAAGCATAGGAAATTTTTAGCATTTAAACAATAATTCCATCTTCAGGGCCGGCGCTTGTAAAAGGCCATCTAGGCAGAGGTTTTGCTTGCCATAAAAGATCTTAAGCCAAACAAAGCTCCAGGACCAGATGGTTATTCCGGAATATTTTATAAAACCTTCAAAAATATATTAGCCCCACAATTAGTCGCTATCTTTAATTCTATAATGAAAGGAAGTGAAATCCCAAAAGAAATGCTCCTGGCCAGAATATCAGTTATCCCTAAACCGGGGAAAAATAAGCAGTTATGCCAAAATTATAGGCCCATCTCCCTTATAAACCAAGACATAAAACTGTTCAAAAAAATCCTGGCAAATAGACTAAACGATCCCCTAACTAAATTGATACTTTCAGATCAAGTTGGTTTCATTAAATCCAGGGAAGCGCCAGACAATACCCGTAAAGTCATCAATTTAATAAATTATGCTGCGGTACATGGAGTGCCTTCTCTGCTCCTTTCGTTGGATGCAGAGAAGGCATTCGATAGAGTAAACTGGAGCTACATGACCGCCTTATTGACTAAAGTAGGAATACAAGGAGAATTCTTAAACGCTATCTCATTACTGTACTCAACTCCTGAAGCATATATTAGACTAGCAGGATATAACTCTAAATCAATACCAATCCGAAATGGAACAAGACAAGGATGCCCCCTCTCCCCACTGTTGTTCGCCTTGTGCATAGAATCCCTAGCACTTAAAATTAGGGAATGTACAGATATCTCAGGAATTAAAGTAACTAATACAATATATAAACTTGCATTATTTGCAGATGATGTCATTTTAACCCTTACAAAACCCACACTTTCTTTACCACCCTTATATAATATCCTACAACAGTTTGGAGCGGTGTCAGGATATAAAATAAATGAAGATAAATGCAAAGCCATAGGAATCCATCTACCATTGCATACTAAAAAATTGTTAGAGGCTAATTTCTCCTTTAAATGGGCAAGCAAAACTATAAAATACTTGGGAATTCACATCACGACTGATGTCTATGCACTTTTTAAATATAATTACAAACCCCTATTCGCACAAATACGTCAACTTATGTCCAAATGGACGAAATACAAAATATCATTCCTGGGAAGGATTATAGTATCTAAAATGACAATCCTACCAAAACTTCTTTATCTGTTCAGATCTTTACCTATATCCATTCCAATAAGGGAATTACATAGTTTACAAAACGATATTCTCTCTTTTATTTGGCAAAATAAAAAAGTGAGGATTAACAAGCATATTATGACCAGACATAGAGACGGGGGAGGAATGGGTATGCCCCATCTGATATCATATTACAACGCCGCCAGAATGGTGCAAACAGCTTTATGGTGTACAAGAGATAAAAACATACAATGGGTGCAATTAGAAGCTAACATAATAGGAGTTAATAATATAGCCAAACTTCTATGGTCCACAAAACAAAGCAGGCCCCAGCAGGGGAAGCGATTCATATCCATTACACACACATTATATATCTGGGACAAATTAACACATTATTATCAAATCACAAACACCAAATCCCCAATAACCCCTCTAATTGATCTCAACTCCTCCATAGATAAGATTGTACAGGATAAATGGGCTAACAGAGGACTGTACAGGATAGCAGACACCCTCATTAATGGGACATTCATGACACACAATCAATACAATGAACTAGACCATTTAGACACACATACGTGGTACCACTACTTCCAGTTACGCTCTAGAGTACATGAAATTATGGGTACATCAACCACACGCATTACCACCCCCTTTGAATCCATATGTCTTTCCAAAACTAGGCCATAACTAAATTATACCTAATATTCAATATAAATAATAACACGAAAAAAAACATCAACAATGGACAAATGGGAAGCTGATTTAGGAAAGGAATGGGCAATTACAGACTGGATTCAAACACTCAGACAGGGTACAAAGTTCACGATTAACTCTGCATTACAGAAAAATTACCTAAAATCAGCCTATAGATGGTATTTATACCCCACTAGACTACATAAGATAGGAAACCAAAATAGTAATTTATGTTTCAGAGGATGCGGAGAGATTGGCACCTATATGCATATGTGGTGGCACTGTGAAAAAATACAACACTTATGCCAAGAAACAAACAAATTATTGCAAGACATATATGACAGAGAAGTAACATTATTACCGGAACATGCTTTGCTACACCTCCCAATGAGAGGATTCCTACCAAAACAAAATAAATTAATTGCTCAATTATGTACAGCCACGAGATTATGCCTTGCTAGATACTGGAAAAATGAACCACCAGGGTTCTACATAATTCAACAAAAAATAGAGTATTTATACAAAATGTCTAGTTCAGTAGCGGATTTAATGGCAACTGAAGACACATTCATAGAAATATGAGAACCTTGGATAATGTACACAGAAGCAAAACACAGAGAGCAAGCCAACACCATAACAACTGTCAGGCCCCATATCAATCCTGGTGTACAAGCTGAATAGCCAAAGACAAGCTAATAGTATACCAACACAGACCATATCAGGAGCGTTACTGATTTAGGAGAGATGTTGAAGTTTTGAATGTACAAGTCAACTATTCTTAGTTTATATATTTGTTGTCCTTTTATATCTGATAATAATTCATACAAAGTTTTCAGGAAAACAAGAATGGACCACAGACTTTACTGTTTAAATTTATTATTTTTAGTTTTAGTTTTTTTTTTGCATTGTATAATTTATCTTTCTGTTATGATGTGCAAAATATGCAAGCACAATATGTTATATGTTACATATGATAATAAAAGCAATTTCTAAAAAAAAAAGGCAACTAGGCAACCGCCTTGGTGCGCAATTTAGAGCAGCCTTTTTTTTTTCTTTTTTTACTTTAAGCTCCTAATCTTTTTTGGCTCAGCCTATAATCTCTAATGGGTAAACCGTAATAGACTTCTAGTGCACGCAACGCAGTGCAGCACATGGAACACCCCCCCCCACGGATCCGACCAACCAACACTGCCCCCCCCACACACCCACCCAACCCATTGCAACCACGCAGACGGCCTCCAGTGTTTAACAGGTGCGGCGCCGCACCAGGGTTTCAGGAGGATGCACCGTACTCCAACAACTCCCCCACATACTGGCTTCAGGGCCAGCTCCCTCTGTTCCCTTCTCTATATAGGTTGGGTGCAATAGGAGTAGCCAGCGTCACACACGATATCGCTCTGAAGGTTTTTATTTAAAATTAAATTGCAAAGCCCGCGCGCAGCACAGTGCTGGCCGGTGCATGGGCTTTTACAGACTGAGACTGAATGAAAATTGTGATCCTGGCTGCTGAGGCATAGGAAACATTGTTGCAGACAGCTCCCTTAAAACCGACAGATTCCTTTGTGAACTGTGAGTAAGGGCTGTTTAAAGCAGATTTAGACCACATCAGTAGATTTACCATTAGCTGAATACCGGAGAGAGAGAGAGGGTTGTCACGACCGGAACTGTTTGTGGTTATGTTTACAAACATGATTAGATATCGTTATACTGCTCTTTCTGTAAGCATATTATAGTCCTTAGCACTCTGAGTTTTGAAGAAGGTGCTGCGGAACTCTTTATCTTTATACATGTGTAGCAGCCAATCAGGTAGCATACACGTGTAGCCGCCAATAACCTGCCATGTTCAGAGCAGCGCTGGCAATGTGTTTCTTTTCTGGAGCTGAATTTAACAATATTTTCACCCCTTGTGGGTGCTAAATATACACCAAACACTGTGTGACAGGAAGACAGACTGCAGAGCAGGATGGTCCCCAGACTACTACATAAGGTCTGTAAGTGACAGTGATTCTTTCTGGCAAATTATGTTGCCCTTTCTCTGTAGGTCTATATGTGTTGGTACATGTATGCAAGTCTGTGAATATCTATGCTTGTGTGTGTGTGTATGTATATATATATATATATATATATATATATATATATATAAAAGTTCAAGGATTAAGCACTCACTGGTCTTCAGCCGTCTGTGGTACAACAAAATTTATTAATGTGACGTTTCAGGACACAAAAAAACAGTCCCTTCCTCTGACAAACAACAGTGCAAAATGACAAACTTTTAAAGGTAAGTGAAACCCTCTCCTTCATCTCAGCCAATCCAGGCTGTCTGCGTGTCAAGACAGAATAAACAAAGCTTCTGATAGGTGAAGACAGAAGAAACAAAGGCCAATCACACTTACTGACAAGGGCCACACACCCCTAAACAGTGCATCCACACAAAAAATAAAACAATGGCGGTAATTGGTGGGGAATAAGCTAGTGAAACGCCCACTCTGTATGTCAGTGTTTACACCGAGAACTGTCATTCCTGAGTGGGTGTAAACACTGACATCCCTTGTCAGTAAGTGTGATTGGCCCTGAACCCTAACCCGGGAATACATGACGTAATGAATGTTTATAAGTTTATTATAAGTTTATCTTAGGCATTAACTTATGGTTTTGGATTTTCATACACCCTGCAGGCCTTGAGACACTTTATGCACATTCACATTGGTTTATTGGTAGCCTATTATTACATAGGATTGTACACTATGTCTTACACAATGTTAACCTATCAGAAGCTTTGTTTCTTCTGTCTTCACCTATCAGAAGCTTTGTTTCTTCTGTCTTGACACGCAGACAGCCTGGATTGGCTGAGATGAAGGAGAGGGTTTCACTTACCTTTAAAAGTTTGTCATTTTACACTATAAAATTTTATAGCACCCTGGCGGTTGTGGATCAACGGTGAGAGTGCATGCACATTACATTGACTATTATATATATATATATATATATATATATATATATATGTGTGTGTGTGTGTGTGTGTGTATATATATATATATATATATATATATATATATATACACAGCACTACCACTGTTTGATTTGCAATGCAGCACTACCACTGTTTGATTTCCTATGCAGCACAACTACTGTCTGATTTGTTATGCAGCACTACCACTGTTTGATTTCCTATGCAGCACAACTACTGTCTGATTTGTTATGCAGCACAACCACTGTCTGATTTGTTATGCAGCACAACCACTGTCTGATTTGCTATGCAGCACTACCACTGTCTGATTTGCTTTGTTGTACTACTACTGTTTGATTTTCTATGCAGCACTACTACTGTTTGATTTGCTATGCAGCACTACCACTGATTTGCTATGCAGCACAACTACTGTTTGATTTGCTATGCAGCACTACCACTGATTTGTTATGCAGCACTACCACTGTTTGATTTTCTATGCAGCACTACTACTGTTTGATTTGCTATGCAGCACTACCACTGATTTGCTATGCAGCACTACCACTGTCTGATTTGTCATGCAGCACAACCACTGTCTGATTTGTTATGAAGTACAACCACTGTCTGATTTGTTATGCAGCACAACCACTGTCTGATTTGCTATACAGCACTACCACTGTTTGATTTTCTATGCAGCACTACTACTGATTTTCTATGCAGCACTACCACTGTTTGATTTGTTATGCAGCACTACCACTGTTTGAATTGCTATTCAGCACAACCACTGTCTAATTTGTTATGCAGCACTACCACTGTTTGAATTGCTATGCAGCACTACCACTGTTTGATTTGAATTTGGCCACCAATCAGCAAGCGCTACCCAGGTGCTGAACCAAAAATGGGCTGGCTACCCCATATGTCTAGGTTTCCTGTTCCGATCAGCCAATAGAATGCAAGCTCAATCTGATTGGTTGATTGGATCAGCCAATCGGATTGAACTTGAATCTGATTGGCTGATTCAATCAGCCAATCAGATTTTTCCTACCTTAATTCCGATTGGCTGATAGAATCCTATCAGCCAATCGGAATTCGAGGGACGCCATCTTGGATGACGTCATTTAAAGGAACCTTCATTCGGCGAGTAGGCGTCGTGGAAGAAGGATGGATCCGCGTCGGCTGGAAGAAGATGGCTCCGCTCTGGATGGATGAAGATAGAAGATGCTGCTTGGATGAAGATGTCTACCGGTACAGATGTCCTCTTCTGCCCGGATAGGATGAAGACTTCTGCCACTCCGGATGCCCTCTTTTGGTCCATCGGTGCCCAGCTGGGTGAACAAGGTAGGGAGATCTTCAGGGGGGTAGTGTTAGGTTTATTTAAGGGGGGTTTGGGTTAGAGTAGGGGTATGTGGGTTGTGGGTTGTAATGTTGGGGGGTGGTATTGTGTTTTTTTTTAAAGGCAAAAGATCTGATTTCTTTGGGGCATGCCCCGCAAAAAGCCCTTTTAAGGGCTGGTAATAGAGCTGTTAACTTTTTTAATTTAGATTAGGGTAGGGATATTTTTTTATTTTGGGGGGCTTTGTTATTTTATTAGGGGGCTTAGAGTAGATGTAATTAGCTTAAAATTCTTGTAATCTTTTTTTATTTTTTGTAATTTAGTGTTTGTTTTTTTTGTAATTTAGTTTAGTTTATTTAATTGTAGGTAATTGTAGGTACTTGTAGTTAATTGATTTAATTTATTTATTAATAGTGTAGTGTTAGGTTTAATTGTAACTTAGGTTAGGATTTATTTTACAGGTCATTTTGTAATTATTTTAACTAGGTAGCTATTAAATAGTAAATAACTATTTAATAGCTATTGTACCTAATTAAAATAAATACAAAGTTGCCTGTAAAATAAATATAAATCCTAAAATAGCTACAATATAATTATTCGTTATATTGTAGCTATAGTAGGGTTTATTTTACAGGTAATTATTTAGCTTTAAATAGGAAGACTTTAGTTAATAATATTTAATTTATTTTGTTAGATTAAAATTATATTTAACTTAGGGGGGTGTTAGGGTTAGGGTTAGACTTAGTTTTAGGGGTTAATACATTTATTAGAGTAGCGGCGAGGTCCGGTCAGCAGATTAGGGGTTAATAAGTGTAGGTAAGGTAGCGGCGACGTTGGGGGGGGGCAGATTAGGGGTTAATAAATATTAAGTAGGTGTCGGCGGATTAGGGGTTCATAGAGATAATGTAGGTGGCGGCTGTGTGCGGTCGGAAGATTAGGGGTTAAAAAAAATTATTATAGTGGTGGCAATGTGCGGGGACCTCGGTTTAGGGGTACATAGGTAGTTTATGGGTGTTAGTGTACTTTAGAGCACAGTAGTTAAGAGCTTTATAAACCGGCGTTAGCCCATAAATCTCTTAACTACTGACTTTTTTCTGCGGCTGGAGTCTTGTCGGTAGAGGGTGTACTGCTCACTTCAGCCAAGACTCTAAATACCGGCGTTAGGAAGATCCCATTGAAAAGATAGGATACGCAATTGGCGTAAGGGGATCTGCAGTATGGAAAAATCGTGGCTGGAAAGTGAGCGTTAGACCCTTTCCTGGCTGACTCTAAATACCAGCGGGCGGCCAAAAGCAACGTTAGGAGCCCTTAACGCTGTTTTTGACGGCTACCACAGAACTCTAAATCTAGGCGTTTGTCTTTAAATACATAACATAGTATTTTACAGTATAATACATACATATAATAAACTGCATACATGTGTATCATATACCCTTAATCCCCATTTCATATAGGTTTATTATACTTGTACTAGTTTCATTATTGTAACAAGAGAGGTTGAGTTTCAGTGTAAATTGTATTGCCATTCAGTACTTTCTAAAGGGATCATTTACATTGCAACTTCAATGCAGGTGGCGATGCTGCTTTTAAAATTCTGCCACTGTCAGAGAACCACCGCCTCCCAAAGAGAAGTAAAGTAAAATGCGTATTGGCGAGACTGTCTTCAAACACTGATTTCAGCCCTTTATAACATTTCACAAACAATCTCGATTGCAAGGCGGATCCCATTTTAAAATATTGCTATTATCACAATGCTTTTATCATCGGAACCTCAGGCTCAAATTTCTTCTTACAGTAGTGTATAAGTCCACTTACATCTGGCCTTTGATTGGCCATAATTTTTATTAAGGTTCTCCAAACAGTACAGAATGAATATATTTCAATGTTAGACACTGATGCATAAATCCAAAATACATACAATAAGAAATGCTTAGCATCATCATACTGCAAACAGTACAAAAGACCATATTGATTGATGATATTCACGTCTGTTAGTACAACATAAAAAACCCTCCTAGCTGATCGTGAAGGCAACTTTTAGACCCTTCCAACACCTGAAGCCTATAGGATGCAAATGATAAATAGGGGACCACTTTTGGACCCCATTTGGGTGTAGAACCTTATATTTTTTTTTATATGTAAAGAGAAACTGATAGGCCACTTATGGGCCATATACTTAATATAAAAACAATTGCAATTAACTAACCAGACAATAAGTTCCAGACAATGACTTCTCAATAGTAAGACGTATAAAGTAATCTCTTAGAAGAGATTTGCACATGCGTGAATACAGAAAACTCTGGGCGGTGATCTTATGTATAAAAACTACCTCATGAGTCAGGGCTTACTCAACTGATACTACTGTACTATAATAATATACTTTGTATCCCCTAAGACCTAATAAATAAAATATATCTTCTCACCTCTGCACTTTGGAACTTAAAATTGCCATCTCCATCAAATTGGTTCCCACTGTCTTGGCCGCTGACAGCAAGGTAACTGCTATTGTAACTAAAGGCTAGTAATAGGTGAGGAGAGAAGGTTAAGACAAGGTCTTGTTGGGGTTCCTGCAGAATACATCTATAAATAAAACCAGTCGCTTATAAAAATACTGATTTAAGTTTAGGGCATCATTAGGAATAAAAGGTCTGTAGTATAAAATAGCTGAGTCTTCTTAAGTTGGAAATCAGTACAAAAGAGTAAAACTATAGTGACGATCATCAACCTCAATAGATTTTTGTCTAGTGCAGCTTTAGAAATCACCATTGAGAGTCTGGAATACATAAATCTGCAATAGGTATTTACAATTTTTTGGAAAGCTCTAAATTCATTAGCTTCTGAAAAAGTAGCTTCAGCTGTAAAGCACTTATCAAAATGAGAGATAATCAGCTTGGCGGATCAGAAAAGACATAAATAACAAATGGCTAGTTTACGAGTTTTGCGGTAAGAGCGGCTCGGTGCTAACTTGCAAGTTATTTCCACCGCTCACCTCCCTATAGCGCTGCTATTACAGGTTTTCATAAACCCGGCGTTAGCAGGCAATATGTAAGCGTTGAGCAAAATTTAGCTCCATACTGCACACAAATACCAGCGCTGCTTTGAGCTGGTTTTACGTGCTTGTGCACAATTTCCCCATAGACATCAATGGGGAGAGCCGGCTAAAAAAAAGCCTAACACCTGCAATAAAGGAGTGTAAAGCTCCATAACGCTGCCCCATTGATTCCTAAGGGGAAAGAAAATTTATGTTTACACCTAACACCCTAACATAAACCCAGAGTCTAAACACCCCTAATCTGCCGCCCCCGACATCACCGACACCTACATTACACTTATTAACCCCTAATCTGCCGTCCCCGACGCCGATGCCACCTACCTACACTTATTAACCCCTAATCTGCCATCCCGTATGTCGGGGTCACCTACCTACACTTATTAACCCCTAATCTGCCGCCCCCAATGTCGTTGCTACCTACCTACACTTATTAACCCCTAATCTGCTGCCCCCAACATCGCCGCCACTATACTAAAGTTATTAACCCCTAAACCTAACCCTAAGTCTAACCCTAACACTCCTAACTTTAATATAATTAAAATAAATCTAATTAAAAATTACTATCATTAACTAAATAATTCCTATTTAAAACTAAATACAGTGGGGAAAAAAAGTGTTTAGTCAGCCACCAATTGTGCAAGTTCTCCCACTTAAGAAGATGAGAGAGGCCTGTAATTTTCATCATAGGTATACCTCAACTATGAGAGACAAAATGTGGAAACAAATCCAGACAATCACATTGTCTGATTTGAAAGAATTTATTTGCAAATTATGGTGGAAAATAAGTATTTGGTCAATATCAAAAGTTCATCTCAATACTTTGTTATATATCGTTTATTGGCAATGATAGAGGTCAAATGTTTTCTGTACGTCTTCACAAGGTTGTCACACACTGTTGCTGGTATGTTGGCCCATTCCTGCATGCAGATCTCCTCTAGAGCAGTGATGTTTTGGGGCTGTCGCTGGGCAACACGCACTTTCAACTCCCTCCAAAGGTTTTCTATAGGGTTGAGATCTGGAGACTGGCTAGGCCACTCCAGGACCTTGAAATGCTTCTTACGAAGCCACTCCTTCATTGCCCGTGCAGGGTGTTTGGGATCATTGTCATGCTGAAAGACTCAGCCACGTTTCATCTTCAATGCCCTTGCTGATGGAAGGAGGTTTGCACTCAAAATCTCAGGATACATGGCCCCATTCATTCTTTCATGTACATGGATCAGTCATCCTGTTCCCTTTGCAGAGAAACAGCCCCAAAGCATGATGTTGCCACCCCCATGCTTCACAGTAGGTATGGTGTTCTTTGGTTGCAACTCAGCATTCTCTCTCCTCCAAACACGACGAGTTGTGTTTCTACCAAACAGTTCTACTTTGGTTTCATCTGGCCATATTACATTCTCCCAATCCGCTTCTGGATCATCCAAATGCTCTCTAGCATACTTCAGACAAGCCCGGACATGTACTGGCTTAAGCAGGGGGACACGCCTGGCACTGCCGGATCTGATTTCCTTCCGGCGTAGTGTTACTGATGGTAGCCTTTGTTACGTTGGTCCCAGCTCTCTGCAGGTCATTCACTAGGTCCCCCCGTGTGGTTCTGGGATGTTTGCTCACCGTTCTTGTGAACATTTTGACCCCACAGGGTGAGATCTTGCGTGGAGCCCCAGATTGAGGGAGATTATCAGTGGTCTTGAATCTCTTCCATTTTCGAATTATTGCTCCCACAGTTGATTTCTTCACACCAAGCTGCTTGCCTATTGCAGATTCAGTCTTCCCAGCCTGGTGCAGGTCTACAATTTTGTTTCTGGTGTCCTTCGACAGCTCTTTGGTCTTCACCATAGAGGAGTTTGGAGTGTGACTGTTTGAGGTTGTGGCAGGTGTCTTTTATACTGATAACAAGTTCAAACAGGTGCCATTAATACAGGTAATGAGTGGAGGACAGAGGAGCCTCTTAAAGAAGATACAGGTCTGTGAGAGCCAGAAATCTTGCTTGTTTGTAGGTGACCAAATACTTATTTTCCACCATAATATGCAAATAAATTCTTTCCAAATCAGACAATGTGATTGTCTAGATTTGTTTCCACATTTTGTCTCTCATAGTTGAGGTTTACCTATGATGAAAATTACAGGCCTCTCTCATCTTCTTAAGTTGGAGAAATTGCACAACTGGTGGCTGACTAAATACTTTTTTGCCCCACTGTACTTACCTATAAAATAAACCCTAAGCTAGCTACAATATAACTTATAGTTACATTGGCCCCTAGTTATCAATGTCTGTCGGACCTGATCCGACAGTGTGGATCAGGTCCGACAGACATCGCTGAATACGGCGAGCAATACGCTCGCCGTATTCAGCATTGCACCAGCAGCTCACAAGAGCTGCTGGTGCAACGCCGCCCCCTGCAGACTCGCGGCCAATAGGCCGCCAGCAGGGGGATGTCAATCAACCCGATCGTACTCGATTGGGTTGATTTCCGGTGATGTGTGTCCGCCTGCTCAGAGCAGGTGGACAGGGTTATGGAGCAGCGGTCTTTGTGACCGCTGCTTCATAACTGGTGTTTCTGGCGAGCCTGCAGGCTCGCCAGAAACACGGGGCATCAAGCTCCATACGGAGCTTGATACATATGCCCCAGAGTATCTATCTTAGGTTTTATTTTTATTTTACAGGTAAGTTTGTATTTATTTTAACTAGGTAGACTAGTTACTAAATAGTTATTAACTATTTACTAACAAGTTAAAATAAATACAAATTTACCTGTAAAATAAAACATAACCTCCATTTACCTCTAAAATAACACCTAACCTTACACTACAATTAAATAAATTACATTAATTAAATACAATTAACTAAATTACAAAAACAAACACTAAATTACACAAAATAAAAAAGAAATGATCAAATATTTAAACTAATTACACCTAATCTAATAGCCCTATCAAAATAAAAAAGCCTCCCCCCCACATAAAAAAACTCCTAGCCTACAATAAACTACCAATGGCCCTTAAAAGGGCCTTTTGCGGGCTCAAATCTATGTCCTATACAACTGGTAGCAAAATGTTTACCCCTAGATATATGAGGACATATGTGACAGTTAGTTTCCCACATCTAAAATTACCCATTTTGTTTAGCAAATTGTGTTTTTGGGCTTTGTCTCTAATGACCAAACTGGGTGAAAGAATTTAACCAAGAGTTTTAGATTTTTTGGGAACAAATTTAACATTGTTTATGTACGGTTTCAAAGTGTCATCTCTTAAGAGAATGTGTAAATGTTTAAGAATTTTTGTGATTGCATTATACTGTTGGGAATATGCAGTGGTAAACACTATTGAATCCTTAAATTTAGAATTTATCTTATTTTCATTATTGTAACCTTCCATATCCTTATTTTGTTGTTGTTTTTTTTACACTTATACCCATTAAACTTGGACTTTTTACATTTATGGAATCTCTGTGCAGTGCCTGCTCTTTTTGTTTTTTTGCATACTAGCTTTTGTGGCTTGATTCTGCCTCTGCTATGGCACTCCGTTGCTATTGGAGGACTTTGGATGACCTTCTGGCGGGTTCACATCCGCTTTGGGAACAGTGAGAATCGGATGTTGCTTCGACCGACGAATTACAACTATAATCACAATACCTAGCATAGCATTAAGACCTGAGTTCTGTAGGTAAATATAGTATACATGTAGTAGGGCACATCTGAGTTTTACACTTTTATTATACATTCATTGCATCAGCCAACAGAGAGAAATTAATAAGTTCAAGTGCTAATATGCGCTCCCTATGTTGACTCTAACTGTTAGGAGGTGATGGACCCTAAAATAACAAGTATCACTGCATTCTCTTCATTGTCACAGCCTAATAATTGCTCCTAGAAAGCCCTCTTTAGATCTCCAAATATTGAAAACACAAAAAAAAAAATTACGGATGCAAAATCTGTACGTTTCAGAGCATTATTCTTCATAAATATAGAATGTTCATCCTTATGTTAAATATTCATACATATAAAGTGAAAATTATACATAGGCAACTGCTAGATCTGGAGTCTCCCACATACTACCGGTCTGTAGTGAGTGCCTTAAAGGGAGAGCCCATGTTTATGTCCCTTAGCTGACTCCAACTTTTAGTACACAGTCACCTAAGGAGATGTATTAGTATATGTACGCTGCCCCGTGTCCTCTCGACAGTCTCCAATGTAAACTAGTTAGCTTCGCCTAATCTAGCAAGAGAGACAAGTGCAGCACAGCATGCAATAGAGGCAGTCCCAGGAAGCCTCTGAGAAGCACCAAATTCAGGTGGGTTGAGCTCCAAAGTGTCCATATTGGCGTGACTCTATCTGCCGGATTAGAGGGTCAACTTCTTTCGGGTTAAGCAAGTGAATTTTCAAATGCCCTCAGTGAATACGGGCATTGCGCGGCTCAAGTGGTTGCTCAAAAAACGTCATGCCAATAAGGTAGGCCTCTTTCCGGGGATGGACACAATCCATGTCATGTTGCAAGGGGCTGGCCGCATCCCCCCGCATAGAAAACATGCGGCTAGATTTAGAGTTCGGCGGTAGATGGCCTGCTAACGCCACTCGTGTTTTATGTCTAACGCACGGCATTGTTTAACTCCGGTATTTAGAGTTCAAAGAAGACCATCTAACGATGCTCTTAACCGCGTGTATGTCACACGCGTAATCCTGCCCGCGTTAGACAGTCTCCCATAGAGATCAATGGGAAAGGCAAAAAATAGCTTTTTTCACCTAACACTCGATCTCGCGAGAATACGCACAGCTCGGTCATATGACGCATACCACATCATGCACAACAATAACACGCCCCAAATGTGACAACAACAATCAATCAACAAAGCACACAAGCATTACTCATTCACAAGCGGGGGGATTTTAACAAAAATTTAATACGGGGAATACGCATATACTTTAAGATGCGTAAAATCGCAAAATAACAACAAGGATTAAAAAAGATATACATACACTAGAAAAAAAATCGCATTCAATATCACTATATATTAGGACAAACATACATATACAACACTTCACTAAGAACACACCATCGCAAATTCACATTTAAAAAGAATACTATTGGACAATGTTAGAGAAAACGACCCACTATGACATCATCGCATTCTACACATTCCACAAATACCAACTCAAAATGAGCATGCGCAAATTCACACACTTAATACACATTGCAATAATATTAATTGCTAATAAAGCACACCTGAACACTATTTACAACGGAAATTGGTACATCATTAAACATTTACACAGGGTATATAAGCACCACACAAGCAGGGCTTCTTTGACTGTGTTGCTGTTGGGTCTTTGGAGATTGGAGGTTTAATATTAGAGAGTTTGAGAATTTTTGAGAGTGAGTTAGTGTTAGCGTGAGAGAGTCAGTTGTTAGTGTTATCGTGAGTGAGTTAGTGGGAGTTAGTGGGAGTGGGAGAGAGTCTGTTAGTGGGAGCGTGAGTGAGTTAGTGGGAGTTATTAGTGAGAGTTGTTAGTGGGAGCGTAAGTTACTGGTAGTTAGTGAGAGTTAGTGGGAGTGTTTGTTAGTGAGAATTAGTAGTAGTGTGAGTTAGCGAGCGAGTGATTTTTCTGTACACTTAACACATTTACACGCAAACACATTCAATACATACATACACTTATCAATAACACTACATACACTCCATACCCCCTACCCCCCTCATACTACACTCCATACCCCATTCCTTGTAGTCCCATTCCCTTTCATCCCATTTACTCTTATCCCATACCCCATACCCATCCCATACCCATCCCCTAGTTACATTTAGTTTACATATCCTCCTTTTAGTCTTATTCTTCTTTTGGTTTATTTAAATACTCCTTACCCTCTTTTTTTTTTTTTACATCCCTCTCACACTTTAAGCACCTTTTTTGTCTTTTTACTTCTTTATTTTGACCCCCTTTCATTTCATCACACTCACTTTTTGTTTGATTATTTGGGGTTTAGTTTAGGGAACAGATGGAGGCCAGGCAGGGGACAGGTAGAGGGGGGAGGAGAGGGAGGGGGGAGAGGAACAGGGCAGGAAGGGGAGCAGGAAGGGGGGGCAGGAAGCGGGGGTGGAAGCGGTGGGTGGACCCAGCCACTTGGTTCAAGATGACCAAGTGGCTGGGCCCAGTGGCGGTCAGAGTAGGGCTTCACAGTCCGGGAAACAGAGGGCATCATCACAGGGGAAGGCCAAGGCGACTAGGTAGGCGAGGTTTTCGATGGAGGAGAAGGAGGCCCTCGTAGAGGCCTATATGGCCAGGCATAGGAGGCTGCAGCACCAAAAGACAACCCCGACTGACAAGAGGAGGCTCTGGAATGAGATCAGGAATGCAGTCAATGCAGGTGGGTGGCCGGGAACCGAGATATGGATTCGATCAAACATCGCTACCGGGACTGTAAACTGGAACTCAAAAAAAAGTTAGGTCTGGAGGCCCGACATGCCGCAGGAACCGGTGGCGGACCTGCCCTTGAAATCGAGTACTGCCGATGGGAGGAAATGTTGCGGCCCAGCATCTCCGAGGTGGAAGTAGTCGGTATCGGAGGAATTGATACCGGGAACCTGCCACTCTCATCTGACGGTAAGCTCATTGAACAATAATTTCACATACGAATGTATTTCAAGGGACACTATACGCAAACATTTACTTTCATGATTGAGGTAGCGAATACAATTTGACAAAACATTCAAATGTACTTAAATTACCTAATTTGAATCCTTCTTGAGATATATTTTAAGGAAGAAATAGCCATGCACACGGGGAAACAATCACAGGAGGCAGCTATATTCAGCTAACAATCAGCATCTTCTAAGCATATTTAGATATGCTTTTCAGCAAAGAATATCCAGAGAATTAAGCTAATTAGATAAGAAAAGTACATTCGAAAGTTGATACAAAATGTATGCTTCTAAATCATGAAAGATAAAACATTGGGTTTCATGTGTTAAGGATTAATGCTATAACGTTGTTTACACGCATTCAATTACTTTGCGGTTACATCAGTATCTAGGCTATAGGTTAGGTGTGCATTTAAACAGACTGAAAACAAACGCTAAAACATTCACATTGACCACAGATATCACAAACACGGTTTATGAAAAAGCTGAAATCGTATTGATTGTTTGTTAGATTTCTAAGTGGATTAATGATTCTGCATTTGTAATTGTATCGTAAGCTAAGTCATTTAAAGCTTGATTTGCAAATATGCTAATATATACATTTTTTTTTTTTTTTTAATATACAGAGTCTGGGGAGGAGGCAGCACAGGAAACACAGCCTCATGCATTCTCCCCGGGATGAGAGTGGTGGGGAGGAATTTCCACTTCGGAGGGAAGAGGCCCCCCGTGACGAAGAGCGCACGGGAGATGATGAAGAGGCCCCGGAAGCAGAGGAGGATCCCGCGGAACCCGAGGCCCCTCAAGGACCCCGCACCCCGTCGTGCACGGGCACCCCCGCCGTGCACGGTACAACAACAAGCACAACAAGAGGAAATAGCGGAGGTGCGGGTTCTACTGGACTACATAGACCAGATGCGTACCTCCGGATAGAAAATATCGAGGACGCGAATAGAATACTTGATGGCCAAAATCAAATTATTCAAGGACAAAACGAAATAATCACCATACTCAATCGAATCGAAGAAGGACAAAACAGAATATTTCAGCTTCACCAAGAACTGTTCAATTTTTTTCCGGGAGGTGCATGCTGGTCTACCTCCTGGTCCGCCTCTTGCTGCTGGGCCTCTTGCTGCTGGGCCTCTTGCTGCTGGGCCATCTCCTCCTGCCGGCCCATCTCCTCCCTGCCGGTCCATCTCCTCCCTGCCGGCCCATCTCCTCCTGCCGGGCCATCTACCTCCTGCCGGGCCATCTACTCCTCTTCAGCCATCTTCTCCTCCTCAGCCATCTTCTCCTCCCTCAGCCATCTTCTCCTCCCTCAGCCATCTTCTCCTCCCTCACCTTGGTCGTCCCAGTACTCTTCCTTTCCACTCTTCCCACAACATCTCCAAGGAGAACTCTTCGGAGTCGGCAGTTGCCCTCTCCCAGAGCCTCAGCCCGTGGGAAGAGGGGAAGGAAGAGGAAGTAAGTATTTGTTTTCATCTTTACTGTTTTTTTTAATTTAATGTGTAATGGATAGGTATGTGATGATGTGGTTTTCATTACAACCTTGTGGACCACACTCTGTATATAATCGACTTCTATGGGACCGGGTCCATGGAGGCAGATTGTTAGCAGAGTGTGGGTTATAAGTGTGTGAAAACCACATCATCACATACCTATCCTTGATCATGATATTGATTTGTTTCTGTGATGTAATGTCCAAACTGTTTCCCCGAATCGCAAACAAAATTACCATTACAATTATCCATGATGGCATATTACTGTTTGAATGCCAATAACACAGCTTAAAAGGGACAGTCAGAAAATTATTGATTACAAAGAAAACACTGTATTACACATTATCAAGTTGGAAACAACAAAACATGGAGAAATACGTGTGACTTATGTGCTTACCCTTGTATCTATGACTATGAAAAATGACCACTTATTTTGTTGTTCAGACATAACAACATTTTAGATATCAAAGATCAATACATGGTCAATAATATGCTGTATGAGCACAAGGTTTTTACATATACAAATGCTATCACAAATGCCCTCTAGTGGTCAAATTGATATGATTACAAGCACTCTTCAAGCTCGAAGAAATTAGCACACGAACCCTCATAGGTTTAGCTAGCAAATTTAAATAAACCCAGACAAATGATCAATTGTGAGAAACATTTGATATCATAGATATTACATAATTGACTTTTAGAATAATGAAAAACATTATTTGTTTTCGAAACTGTCCCTTTAACAAAATTACATATGCTAACACATATTTGAAGCTTGTTGGTATATCTACATGTACTTTGTGAAAAAATAAATATTGAAATCACATTTATATTGACGTGTTAAATAAAGTCTATTTTCTTAAAGAGACATTATTGTGTTAATATTTTATTGTAAAGGACATTTGTTTGAACAATGAATATGGTTTAAAGTCCTTTTAGGAGTGGGGGGGGGGGGCGTGAAAAATATGCTAACAATAATATATTTGAAGATTAACAATGTGGAACTCATACATGATACAAAAAACAACATTTGCAATTCAAGGGACAGGTCTACCTATATTATTTAAACGAACTGTATGTAATAGACACTACTACAAACAACAAGATTAACATATACTGATATCAATATTACAAAGCTTCAAACACTTTCAACTAAAATCGGGTTAGCTATATTGACAATACTAGTGAACCCCCATTACAAACGTAAAACAAGACAATACCCCATCATTAACATATGAAAAGACCCTTTACACAAACAGGAGAAGCTGGAGATGGTACTCACATGAACATCAGAGGCTTTGCGAGGAGTCTGAAAATTACTTACATTTTCGTAGAACAGAAGCAAAAATAAACGTATTGGTTAAACAATGGGACTATCCTAACTAGAGACAAAATCAAAGCTTTTGATTTATAATGTGAGTGTCTAATGAACCTTTAATAAAATATACAACGAAACATTACATTTAGAAGAAGTCGGCATCCTATACTTTAGCATATGATAAATATAAATGCATAATGATTACTTTATTCAAACACAATAGCGCAATATTTATTAATTATATATGTTCAACATTAAACACAACAGTAATTTTTCAGAAAAAGGAACATTGTTGACAAACATATTAAACATGGACTATAGAGATTTGCACTTGCCTCGAAATATCATATGCATGAAAACATTTTGCTTTCGTTCGTTTATTCAACCAGACATCCAGCAAAAGAGAATGTGTTGGTCTTTATCAGCTACGGGGTCAACAATGTAACATGATGCAAATAATACATATTCGCAAGGTTTTTAAAATTGGCTGCAGTCACAAACGTTTTTAACGTGCACAAATAATTGCGGGACTACGTAATACAATCAGACGTTTTTTTTACCTTTGCATGTGACGTCTTTAACATGGCGCTTCCTTGATCACGTAAGAACGCCATCCCAATGAAAGGCACATTATTGATCACGTAAGAACGCCCCCAAAAAAAAAGGCGCATCCTTGATCGCGTCAAAACGCAATCAATAAAAGGCACATTCTTGATCACGTAAGAACGTCAGTCAATACAAGGATCATGGACAGCCTGGCAGGTGACGTCCTTAAGCAACATGGCACATCCGACATCGCTGAAAAACCCGCAGCCAATACAAGGACTCAGTGACATCTTGGCATATCACTAAGAAACGTATTTATATTTTAGGAACTAGTATGTGTCTAGATTGCTATCTAGGAATGTCACCAAATCATGAATCATCTTTTCGGACTTGACTGTCACTTGAACCTATAGCTATGGTGTATATCTTTAACATTTAAAAGATACCATGAGAAATACATATGCCATTGATGTTTTAAGATATGTTTGGATTGTTGTGGAATAACAATAGCTTATACATGGATTGATTAAACGTGTAATTTATTCAAGTTTAATTATTGTCAGCCTACCTATAACCCAAATATGGGAGGAGAAGTATTTTGTTAACATATTTGTTAACAAATATTCATCATCTAAATTATTTGCCATTTACACACAGCGATTTATTCTGGTATACACTTTTACAATAATATAGAATTGAAAATGAAATACATGTGCTGTCAACATTACAATAAGATTGTTTATTAATAAGATTATATGTCCTTGTTCATGTAAAAAGGACAAAAACGCTTTAGAAAATGGAAAATACATTCATTAACAATTGTGCTCACCCATCACTTAAAGGGACATGATTTTGTTTTTAAAAAGAGCATACACACTAGACAATAACTATTTCAATAAAATGAACACTTTACAGGGATTATATCATTGTATCAATACTCAGATCATTTGGTAAAGGTGCATCAACTTCATGCAGAGTTTTCTAAATACACACATGGATCTGAACATTGAAATATACATATATACACAAATAACAATCTATATATACATATATAAAACAATTACTATGCTAATCATAATCATGCAATGATAAAGCTAAGAGAAAAATATATAAGACAAATAATAAGATTACATTGGAGATGTTAATCTTAAAGTCATTTACAATTGTCTTACATATATGATTTTATTATTAAAAATATTTTTGGTAGGTCCCTTTAAGGATCAACAACATAAACTAGCGCTTTAATAAAATAACATGAAGAATCAGGACAAAGATTCGTGCAATAAAATGTCTTTTATTAGTATGTAAGAAAACATACACAACGTTTATAAATAATCTTGTAAAAATAAGGAATATATGAGCATATGACAAGGTAACACAGTGCATCACAGTCCATGAAGAGCGTTGCCAAGGGCCCAGCATAGCCCCATTGGTGTCAGGGATTTATCTCTTTTCCTACTGTGCCTTTAAGGATGTCAACTCACTACCCCTATTTAAGGCTCCTCCCAACAGAACTCATTGCTTGGTAATTTGTTGCTCAGTGTGAAGCTGCTTCAGAAGAGACCTTGCGATTATACTACTTTGTATTCTCAACTTATTGCCTCCCCATGAGTATCTGCCTATTTGAATCAACTTGCAGATACTCTTTTGTGCCTTGAAGATTTGCTCCGTTTGTTCACTAAGAGATTTTTTCAGTCTCTCTCCTGTAGTGAGGTTGTTCCCCTGCAGCGTGTGACGTCACGCTCCTCATTCTCCCGCCGCGGATCTCTGCCAGGCTTTCTGCGATACTCCTAGGACTTGTTGCTGTGTGGGTAACTGTATCGCTATGTGCTAATATCATCTACAATATTTCTAGTCTATATATATTGCATTCTATGAACTGTGTGTATTGCTGCAACCTCATTTTTCCTTCACTTGCTATATATTGTGGAACGCTCACTTGCTGGATTTCCATATTCGCTTCAGATATCAAATATGCACCTAAACCTTTTTACTGCTATTTACCATATTACAAACAAATAACTGTGACAAAGATTATTACAAAGTACCATTATTCATTATCGGATTGCATAAGCATAATTCAAACTTTACGCAATTAACCCTCTATTGTGCTTGAAATGAACTGTTTGCTCTAACTTAAACTATATCTGTTTCCTCAAGTTTACCACAGCTTATATTACTCTGATTGAACACTCTGCAAAGTATTAATATTCATTATCAAAGTATGGTTTACAAAATGACCCAGAGGTTGATTTATTCCACTTATCAAAGTACTGTGTTAATTTCAGTGTGTTTGTTAAAGCCTGCTGCATAAACTATTTCCATTACAACTCTGTTTGAATTAAGGCACCTGCACTAATTAACTCTTTCACTACTGCTGCAGTCAATCCTATAAGACTTACTCTCTTTTCTGCTTTAAGCATTTATTGTTGTGTGAAGGTTCCGGTTTCACTCAGCAACCCTGCTGTAGTGACCCTCAGATCAATGAGCATATCAGGGTTCCCTTAAGTTAAATCTGTGGGAATCCGAGGTAAGGTGTGAGACTGAGTGGTCCTGCATTAAAGCAGGGGCTGTAATTGTAGTGTTCTCTAAAACACAACTAAAACATATCCTTACATAATTACCAAGCCCTTAAAAAAAGGAATACTACTAACAGCTAAAATCATGGATGTAAGTGAACTGTCCAGGAGAGTTGGTTCTTTAGCTCAGAGTATGGATCACATGATTCAAGGCTTAAGGGATATACAACTAGAGAATCAGAGTATAAATTTTTTTATTAATGATCATCTTGCAAACAAAACTACTAATGTTGAACTCATGTCCCAGAACCCATTGTTAGTCCACCTGAAAAGTTCTCCTGGGGACAGAGCTATGTTTAGGGATTTCAGGAATTCCTGCACTCTGCCTTTTTACTTTGAAACCTAAGTCATACCCAACTGACAGGATTAGAGTTCTAACTGTAATTTCATTTCTCAGAGGTGAGGCCAGGTCTTGGGCCAATGCTTTCTATGAAAAAAATGATCCTATCCTAAATTCACTAGAAGATTTTTTTTCTGCAATGTCTCTTTTATATGAAGTCACAATAGAAAAAATACTGCTGAAAACTGCCCATTAGGTCCTCTAAGACAGGGCATAAGAATGGTAGAAGACTACATTACTGAATTTAAAAGATGGGCTCCTGACACCCTGTGGAATATTCCTGCTCTACACAATCAGTTCCGTTTGGGACTCAATGATGCAGTTAAGGATGAATTAGCAAGGGGTGTGATTCCAGAGGACTTGGATGAATGATGACTCTCTCTATTGGCCATAGATTGTCGGCTTAGGGAAAGGAAGTCAGAGAGATCTATTCAGAGACTACCCCCAGAAGAAACCCCCAATTATCCATCACTCAACACCTTCCACAGCATTCACTAGACCCATAGAAGAACCCATGGATGTTGCAGTTATTAGGGGACCCTTGAGACCTGAGGAGAAAGCTAGGCGTAAGCTACTAAACCCTATGTCTATACTGTGCTGAAAAGAACCATGCCTGTTAGGGACTGTCCCTCTCTGATTCGACAAAAGAAGGGTAAGACTTCGTCCAATGACCATACTGTTAATTTGGTTAACAGCATAAAATCTCATCTATCTATTTATGTCTCCCCTACAGTGGTCCCATCAGAGATAAACGTTCAGGCCATAATTGACTCTGGGGCTTCTGGGAATTTTGCTGATAACACCTTTGTTGTTAATAATCACATCCCACTAATAAAGAAGAGTGTTGCTTTAGCTATTCGTCTGGTTGACGGTTCCTTCTTTAGCTCTGGTCCCATAACTCACCACACTATCCCACTCAAAGTTGTTACCCCTTCAGGACACACAGAGCTTATTTGTTTTGATGTTCTTCCTTCTTCTGTCTATCCATTAATCCTTGGACTGAATTGGTTAATAAAGCATAATCCCACTATATCGTGGTCCACAGCATCAGTAGTTTTTGATTCAAACCACTGTAAACAATCCTGTTTTGGGGTACACACACTTTGTCATATCACTGAACATAAGTTACCAGAATGTTATAGTGAATTTGCTGATGTTTTTGATAAAAAGGAGGCTGAGTCATTACCTCCACACAGAGACTATGATTGTCCTATTGATCTTATACCTGGAAGCTCCATACTATATGGACATATACTATCCATTGTCACAGCCAGAATTAAATCATTTAAAAGAATATTTAGATGATAATTTGAAAAAAGGCTTTATTAGACCTTCCACATCCTCTGCAGCTGCAGCAATGTTCTTTGTAAAAACAAGGATGGCAGTCTTAGACCCATCATTGATTATAGGCAGTTGAACAAATGCACAAAAAAGAACAGATACCCCCTCTGCCCCTCATACCTGAACTTATTGAACGTTTACAAGGAGCCACAGTTTTTACTAAACTTGACCTCAGAGGTGCTTACAATCTGATTAGGATGAGGGCAGGGGATTGAATGGTTAACTGCATTTCGTACTAGATACGGTTTATATGAATACACTGTAATGCCCTTTGGGCTTGTGCAATGCCCCAGCGACTTCAATCGTTTTTATAAATGATGTCTTTCATGATTTGTTAGATATCTGTATTGTCGTATACTTGGATGACATCTTGGTTTACTCAAATTCTCTACAGGATCACATTGTACATGTCAAACAAGTGTTGACACGTTTAAGGGCACACGTCTTTATGCAAAGCTTGAAAAGTGTATTTTCTAATACAAACACCATATCATTCCCTTGGTTATTGCATCTCACCAGCTGGAATTTCAATGGAGTCAAGCAAAGTAGAAGCTATCACTAATTGGCCTATTCCTCGTAATAAAAAAAGATATTCAAAGATTCCTTGGCTTTGCGAACTTTTATAGAAAGTTCATTAAAGACTTTTCACTTATTGTTAGACCTCTCACTACGTTAACATGTAAGCAAGTTAAGTTTGTATGGAATCAAGATGCTGATCATTCCTTCAATACTCTAAAAAACTAAATTTGTTTCAGCCCCTATTTTATACAGTTTCCAGATCCCACATGTCAATTTACGCTAGAAGTCGATGCTTCTGAGTTAGCTGTGGGGGCTGTTTTATCTCAAAGACGTTCTGAAAAAGACCTTTACATCCTGTCTCTTACTATTCTAGAACTATGAGTTCAGCAGAGATTAACTATGGAATCGGTGATAAGGAACTTCTTGCAATCAAATCAGTTTGGAGTTCCTTGCGACACCTCCCTAGAGGGTGCCAACATATCAATCACCATCTTATACGATCACCGTAATTAGAATATCTAAAATCAAACCAGACCCTCACTGCTCGTCAGGTTCGATGGAGTTTGTTCTCTCTCTCGTCTTTGATTACGTCATCACTTATAGACCCAGGTTCAAAAAAATATGAAAGCTGATGCTCTTTCTAGAAAAGACCCCTCGTCCTACTGATGTGGTTTTCTCCTTCATCTATCATACCTCCGGATAGAATATTATTTGTTAACAACTGAGTTTTAAAACCCATCTTACAAGAACATCTGAAGGATGATTCATCTTTGGGTCATTTGGATGTACTAAAACATTCCGACAACTTATACTATCATGGCATATACTATCATATATTGTATATACCTTCCTTCTCTCAGGAATGAGATACTTACCTCTGCTCATGACTCTTTATTGGCTGGTCATTCCCTGGAGTTCATAGAACTGCTCATTTGATTTAAAAGGAATTACTGGTGGCCCAAGATGAATGATACTATTAAACAGTATATTGATTCCTGTATGGTATGTACAACTAAGAAACATCAGCATAAAGAGTCCTTACTGGTTACCTTCTCTCTTTACCAGTACCAGCCAGACCCCTGGGCAGCAATTGCTATGGATTTTGTTGTTGATCTGCCCTCGTCAGCCTAATTATAATACCATATTGGTTGTAGTGGACTTATTCTCTAAAATGGCTCATTTCCTTCCACATAGAGGATTGCCTACGTCTTCAGAAACTGCTTCACTATTTTTGAATCACATTGTAAAACTACATGGTCTACCTGAAACAATCACCACAGATAGAGGTACGCCAATTCACCTCGAGGTTTTGGAATCAATTGTGTTCCTCTCTTAACAATTACCTAAACGTTTGAGTACCGCTTATCATCCACAAACGAGCATGGTCAAACAGAACGAACAAATCAAACATTAGAACAGTACCTTCCTTATGTACTGCACTCAACAACCAAGATAACTTGGCATTCTCTACTTGCTACTGCTGAATTTGCTCATAATAATGCCGTAAATTCATCAACTAAAATGACACCATTTTACATCAATATGGATTCTCATCCCTCATACTATCCAAATCAGATCAACCATTCCGACATGCCTATAGTTAATGATCTTGTTAATACCATTGCTACCAATTTCTCAGCATTGAAACAAGTTTTACTAGAAGCCAGGCCTGTTCAGAAACATCACTACGACCCTACGTAGATCCAAGCCTCCAGATTACAAGATTGGCTGACAAAGTTAGGTTAAGCACTAAAACCTTTACGCTTACAAGTTCCATCTAACAAAACTGGCCTTCCCTATATTTAGGGCCTTATCCGCTACAAAAGATCATCAATGTTACATGCTGTAACACTTAAACTACCAGATTCCATGAAGATACATCCCACATTCCACGTCTCTCTTTTGAAACCTTACAGTGCAATCAGCGATTCAACTCAAATGAGACGGTGGATCTTACAGTCATTGATGGCATGGAATATGAGATTGAGTCATATCATAGACTCTCGTTACCATCGTAATCAATTCAGTAGCTTGTCAGTTGGAAGGGATTTGGTCCTGAGGAGGACTCCTTGGGAGCCTTTCAATAATGTCTCTGCACCACGTCTTGTCTCTTTGTTTCATCGTAGACACATCCTGATCGTCCTGGTCCTTGATCCGCGGAGCGGCTCCTTGGGGGGGGGGTGTCCTGTCAGGGCTTTATCTCTTTTCCTACTGTGCCTTTAAGGATTGTCAACTCACTACCCCCTATTTAAGGACTCCCTCCCCCAAACAGAACTCATTGCTTGGTAATTTGTTGCTCAGTGTGAAGCTGCTTCAGAAGCGACCCTTGCCGATTATACTACTTTGTATTCTCAACTTATTGCTCCCCATGAGTATACTGCCCTATTTGAATCAACTTGCAGATACTCTTTTGTGCCTTGAAGATTTGCTCCGTTTGTTCACTAAGAGATTTTTCAGTCTCTCTCCTGTAGTGAGGTTGTTCCCCCTGCAGCGTGTGACCTCACGCTCCTCATTCTCCCGCCGCGGATCTCTGCCGGCTTTCTGCGATACTCCTAGGACTCTGTTTGCTGTGTGGTAACTGTATCGCTATGTGCTAATATCATCTACAATATTTCTAGTCTATATATATTGCATTCTATGAACTGTGTGTATTGCTGCAACCTCATTTTTCCTTCACTTGCTATATACTTGTGGAACGCTCACTTGCCTGGATTTCCATATTCGCTTTCAGACTATCAAATATGCACTAAACCTTTTTACTGCTATTTACCATATTACAAACAAATAACCTGTGACAAAGATTTATTACAAAGTACCCACTTATTCATATTGGATTGCATAAGCATAATTCCAAACTTTACGCAATTAACCTCTATTGTGCTTGAAATTGAACTGTTTGCTCTAACTTAAACTATAACTGTTTCTTCAAGTTTACCACAGCTTATATTACTCTGATTGAACAAACTCTGCAAAGTATTAATATTCATTATCAAAGTATGGTTTACAAAATGACCAGAGGTTGATTTATTCACTTATCAAAGTACTGTGTTAACTTCAGTGTGTTTGTTAAAGCCTGCTGCATAAACTATTTCCCATTACAACTCTGTTTGAATTAAGGCACCTGCATAATTAACTCTTTCACTACTGCTGCAGTCAATCTATAAGGACTTACTCTCTTTTCTGCTTTAAGCATTTATTGTTGCGTGAAGGTTCCGGTTTCACTCAGCAACCCTGCCTGTAGTGACCCTCAGATCAATGAGCATATCAGGGTTCCCTTAAGTTAAATCTGTGGGAATCCGAGGTAAGGTGTGAGAACCTGAGTGGTCCTGCATAAAGCAGGGGCTGTAATTGTAGTGTTCTCTAAAAACAACTAAACATATCCTTACAAATTGGAGACATATGACAAGGTAACACAGTGCATCACAGTCCATGAAGGAGAGTAGCCAAGGGCCAGCATAGCCCCATTGGAGACATATGACAAGGTAACACAGTGCATCACAGTCCATGAAAGAGAGTTGCCAAGGGCCAAGCATAGCCCCATTGGAGACATATGACAAGGTAACACAGTGCATCACAGTCCATGAAGAGAGTTGCCAAGGGCCAGCATAGCCCCCATTGGAGACATATGACAAGGTAACACAGTGCATCACAGTCCATGAAGAGAGTTGCCAAGGGCCCAGCATAGCCCCATTGGAGACATATGACAAGGTAACATAGTGCATCACAGTCCATGAAGAGAGTTGCCAAGGGCCAGCATAGCCCCATTGGAGACATATGACAAGGTAACACAGTGCATCACAGTCCATGAAGAGAGTTGCCAAGGGCCAGCATAGCCCCACTTGGAGACATATGACAAGGTAACACAGACAGCATCACAGTCCCATGAAGAGAGTTGCCAAGGGCAGCATAGCCCCATTGGAGACATTAGGACAAGGTAACACAGTGCATCACAGTCCATGAAGAGAGTTGCCCAAGGGCCACCATAGCCCCATTGGAGACATATGACAAGGTAAAAGAGTGCAACAGGCACAACAATAAACTTTTTTAAAAAAGGCCAAATGGCAAACAATAATACAACAAAATCAACATGTGGACGGAGGATTCTTATCTGCCACCATGGAGCATCTCCAGATCCCTCCACTTACTGGTCATCCTCTTCATTGTCCTGTGCATGTCCAGCTCCAGATTCAGGCCTTGAACTTAATCTCATAATTGCACGCAGAGGTCAAGTCCTGACCCCGGAGCTGGGCACTGCATGGTGTCGTTCATCCCTCTCAGGACAGCTGCGTTCCTCAACCCGGCCTGCTCTACTCCTTGCTATACCTTCTAGCATGAGCCATGCTGAGTCACAGCCTAAATAAAGAATACATTAAATATTAAGGATAATTACCACAACAGACGAAAAATTTTACAACATACATTGTCATCATAAAGACAAATAATTCTTTACATCAATTAGTTTACATTTATTCTTTACACATGAATTAGGTTATTCAGACAGACAGAAATCATTAAAGGGACATTTCTACTCAAACCATGTTGTCCCCTTAATTGGTTTTAGATGATCCACTTATACAGCTTGAGTGTATCAAATCTTGTTAAAGGATTTACATCTGTACTTACATTCGCAATTTAAATATTTCAATTACTCACTGTGGTAGGCCACACCTATCCTAACCATTTTGGCATTGAGGACACGCTGTGTAAACATAGCAACCTGAAGAAACTTACATTCCCAACTGGGTTAGACAAGAGATAATGTATCAAACATTTGTACATTAATTGTCTGGAATCCAAGTAGTGGTGATTTGGTATTATGTAGTGATATCCAATTAAAGGGACACTGAACCTAATATTTAATGGACTGATTCAGAATAGAGCATGACATTACAAATCTTTAAAACTTACACATATTCATTAAAATGTTTGAATTTCTATAGCTAGATTTAGAATGCAAGAATGTTGCTTTTAGGGAAGCCAATATTTGTTTATCAACTTTGTTTGTCCCTGCTGGTTGATGGATACATTCACCCAAATATAAAGAATGATGGCCAGATTTTTTTATTGTTTAAAACTAATTATAGGCATTTCCTTTGTTTCAATAAAGATATCAAGAGAATGAAGAATAATTCATAAGAGTAGTAAATTATAATTTGATTTAACCCACTTGCATGCTGGGATTGCGAAACACTCTGAAAATATTTAACTTCACTGTACCTTAAAGTATCTTATAACGTGTATTTTGAATGATACTTACAGCTGTGCCTGGGAAGGACCAATCCGACACCCAGGACAATGAAGGTTGAGACAGGGGGGGAGGGATGGGATGGCTTGGGGAGGGATGGGAGTGGCTCAGGGGAGGGACTGGTATTGGCTTGGCGAGGGCGTGAGCTGCCGCTCCAGGGTAGGCCGTACAGCTGGGGAGTGGGGAGAGAGTTCTGGGGTCTGGGCAGCTGTACGGGCCAATACTCGGGGGAGAGGGCGAAGGGGGGGTGTACAGGGCGTTTTTTTAGGGAGGGACAGAAAAGAGAAATGGGAAGGGCCGGCAGGGGGTCTGGGCATGGGCAGGAGTCTGGTCATGGGCAGGGGTACTGGGTCTGTGCCAGGGGTTCTGGGACCTGGTCAGGGGTCTGTGCATGGGGAGGGGTCTGTGACTGTGCAGGGGACTGGGCAGGGGCCGGAAACCACGATGACCAGAAGTGGTGGAACCATCTGAAAATTTAAAAAAAATATATTACATCTCATACATCCTGACATCAATCAACGCCATTTCAAATTGATTATGTTTTCAATATACTTCGAAGTGTGTTTGAATTTGTAAACAATTCTGAAATGAGGATATGGTATGTATATAGGCACTCAGCATGAATATCAACTGACTGTCTGTACAATTATAAATTATTATTGTGTTTTGGCCTGGCATATGCATGTGACATAATGATGTCATGAATTTAAAATATTTTCGATTCAAAATTTTTTCATGCTGCCTGATATAGAAAGGGGGCCAGTAGTGTATTTTGAACAGAAAAATAACTATTCCTTTTTAAAGTGCAAAAGCTGTAGACTTTTGAATGTCTTCAATTAAATTATTTCAAATAAAACAAACATGTTGGAAACATGATAGATATATTTCACATCCCCCATTAGACTCCAAGGCAGCCCTCTTCCTCCTCCGTCACATATGTTAAATCAATCCTCTGTAAAACATAACATGTTGTGTACACGATAACAACAGATATTATAACATATGTTACTGTTGTTCAAAGACACACATCAATGTTGCATTAAAGATATACCACACCCAAAGTTATGATTTACATCATTTTGATGGAGCATACAAATTACATTAGATTTGTTATTCTCAATGATTCATATTTTCGATGTAATTGTTTGGATTAATGTAAAAATCATAAAAGCATAGTACATAGAACATTTAATATTTCTCATGTGTGTATCACTTGATGACTGTTGTCAAAAAAGAACATGGAAACAAACATATGTTATACATCTTCTGAATAACAAATGTGTAGACTAATAAAGTTTAAAATTATTAATCGTTCAATATTAAAAGAAAATTAATATATAATCAGAAGAGAAAATGATATGTTTGTTTCAAATGTTATGCTTCATCAGAATCATGCTCATACTATTGATTACCAATACACCTTCAATTACATATAAATGAGTCAATGGACTTACCCAGGAGACCGCAAAGGCGGCTCTATGTCACTGCTGGATTCCTGTGGGCTCACCACACCAACTCTCTCTATGAATGATATATATATATATTATGAAACACATTTGGGATATCACTAAATCACATCTGTCTCCGAATTGTACCCATTAATCAACTTGAAAATGTGAAGAATAGAGCAGTCATTACACCAGAAAATGCTTGATTGAATCAAGGGGATTCTGTTAAAAATTCTGTATTGAACATATGTTTAATGTCAGACTATCATTAGACATCAAAATCATCTCATACGATGCTATTGCATATCTAAATATACCCCTTGATCAATGTTCTTAACCCTTTAAGGACACAGCTTTCAGTTTGCACAATTGTTTTATGACGGAATAATTCTGTCATATGTCCTTAAGAGGTTAAAAGAATACACACAAACCACATTTTGAAGAGCATCTGTTGACAAATCTAAACAAACACATGTGTCACATCGAGCCATTTGTGCAATGTACAGTAATCTTGTTTAGGACACCCACACATATTTATCACAATACAAAACCAAATTGATCATTACAAATATGTAATCATGGTGCTGTTAGAGTATGCAGATATCTATAAAGTAACTCCAACAGTGAATATGTGAATTATATATCAATATTGTTTAATCCAAAGAATGTAAAGATGAATGAATCTATTTTGTCTTAAAGGGACACTGACATGATTAATTTAAATCAGTGATTTCTATGTTCAAACTGTTCAAAATGATTTAACATTGACTCCTATTATAATTAGAATGTTGCTAAATTTTAATCTTAAAGGCAGATAAGCAATATTGGATTCAATAAATATTGTTTGTTGAACGGTATCCACCCAATCATCAATAAAAACCCAGGTTGGTCAAACCAAAATTGAGATGCAGATAAACGTACATTCTTGATTTTAAAATACATTTAGCAATAGAATATGTCACATATGATGATAGTATTATATTTTTATGTTTATTAATATTGCATACTGTATCTGAATGACAACATTAATAATTGTAGCTCAGTATCCCTTTAATCTAAAATTAAATTGATTCGACAATGTTGTTGTTAATGAATTCTCTACTCCATATGTTGATGTAATGAATGGTATTGAGCATGCAATTCAAATCTAATATGTTATTTAAGTATATCCGAAGAATTATTTAAATTTCCATCTATTAAAGGGACATTACATATAAATATTGAACAATGTGGATTTAGTATGTAATGTTCTGTCCATGTTTCTAAGACAAATGTCAATTAAAAAGAGACATACCATACTGTGACAAGCCCTGGCTTGAGGATCCAGCAGCCACATCCCATATCTGTAATATATTAAATGAGGATTGCATATCATTAATACTAATCATGCCATGTTTAAAAACTTTACATTATTAACAAATCAATTTAAAAATATTAATCCTTTGGTAGTCCCATGAGTTAATTGTTTCCTCAATTAAATTAATGATAAATATATCCTGGACTCTTATTTTCAATCAGTTGTGTTGTTTACTGTATCTTTAATAATTTTTTTGTTGTTATTTCATAATCATCAATTGATGGCCATATGTTATAAATTTATTTGTATTCTTTGTTTTTTATTAGCTATAATATTGAAAATAAGAATACTGTATTCTTCACTAATATAATAATTCACATTTAATTTTGACCAACATGTGTAAAGCAATGCCCACTTACAGCAAAGCCATGTTAACGTGGATGAGAAATTCCATTTTCGCGATCATTGCGCAATGATTCCAAGCGGAATTACGCATCCGTCATTTGAACAACATGTATAAAGCAATGCCACTTACAGCAAAGCCATGTTAACGTGGATGAGAAATTCCATTTTCGCGATCATTGCGCAATGATTCCAAGCGGAATTACGCATCCGTCATTTTGAACAACATGTAATAAAGCAATGCCACTTACAGCAAAGCCATGTTAACGTGGATGAGAAATTACATTTCCGCTCTGTGACGCATATTCTGTAGAGCGCAAGAAACATCATTCCTATTTCATGTGTCACTAATCTAAAATCAGATATCTAAACATCATATGTAGTGTATGTTGTGAGATCTGTATAGGTTTAGTATCTGACTATATACACATATTTGGATAAAAATAACAAATATTAAGATATTATATGAAGTTGGATAGTTACCTGGTTCAGATTCTCTATCAGCTCCTCCCAGGCCACCGGACGGAGAAGCATCTGCCTGTCCCCCGCGTCAGGACTTTCAGATCCCGCAGCTGGGAGGGAAGAAGAGGAGGCCCGAGGATGGCGAGGATCGAAATCTTTTGGGGACCCCGGAGATTGAGGAGCTCGCATAAAGTCACCTCATAAGGGAGTAGGTACAGTTTCCCGCGGGGCCCTCTCTTTTGCCACCTCTTTTACGGGCTTGTACCCAGTCCCCTTATGAGGTTGACTTTTTTGGATAAACGCAACCTCATATCTCCGAATCTCCTCATGATCTGATCCTGGGTCCTCTGGACGTCACACACCAATCTAACCGCATTGGTGATAGACTCCCAGAGGGCCTTCTTAACAGGCGCATCTGTCAACCTCCTCTTGTTCCCAAACAGCTGGGGATAAAAGTCCCTTGACGGCGTGGACCAGTGCAGCGCTCTCCTCCTTGGTGAACCTGGGAACTGACATGCCTGCTGGGTTGTAGAATATATGTAGGGATATAATATATACTGCCTGCAGGCATTAGAGAACTGACAAAGATGGCAACGTGTAATGGACTTTTATATGGTGAAGTAAACATGAGATGCACCATGGGACAAGTTATCTGTACATCTGATTGGATAAAAGTTTTGAAATATTGTTAGAATGTCTGTGAGACCATCCTGACTCAAGTTGTGTTTGTGTGATGAACTCTGATTGGCCGTTCCTTAATGTTTCATATCTTAGTAACTTCCTTACACATACCGCTTGGTGGTGCTGTTACTTCATTTTCATGTAGACTTATTTGTAACTCATGGGGCCTGTCATGCGGATATGTGTGACGCAGATTTAATATCCGTGATCCGTTAAATATTAATGATTAAATACTCTTTAAAATCTAATACTGTCACATTATTAAATGTTGTAGACATTTCTCGGTTTAATAACGGTCTGTTTCTTTAATACAAATACACATTTATATTGTATGTCTTTATTGTTCTTTAAATAAATTTGTTGACTTATTGAGAATTATTGACATTGCTCTATTAAATGTATTTATAATGCACATTGATTGTGTGCTATTGCGTGACATTAGAATAATGTTTAAAGATGCTAATCTGGTGTTTCAAGATGCGTTTCCCACGCAATATTTCTTAATGTTCAAATTCAGGTTTAGAATGTCAGTAACTTTGATAATCTGTTTTATAAATGTTAAACTACATGTTTGTTTGTTATTAGCAAATAAACCTCGAGCTTGTATTTCTCTGAAGTGCTCATATATGTTATTGTGCAATGGCGTCTTTAGTTTTAAATATACATTACAAACAAACAATTGTATCAAATGATCTGTAGAGATAGAAGATTGTTTAGACTTTAAAATGTAAATCAATTTCTCTTAGTATTTATATATCCTCAACAGAAGAAATTTCAATGCACATGGTTGAGCCAATCACATAAGGCATCTCTGTGCATCCACCAATCTTCATCTACTGAGCCGATCTCGATATGCTTTTCCAGCAAAGTATGTCAAGATAGGAAGATAAGTAAATACACTATTTAAAGCTCTCTTAAAGGGACACTGTCCAAACAAATTTAGCATTGGTGATTCAGATTGAGCATGAAATGTTAATCAACTTTATTATTTAATCCGATTATCAAATGTTAACAGTTATCTTGTTATGTTTCTTTGCAAATCAATAATGATATTTTATATTACGGACATTTGTTTAAAAAACCTGGGTTGTCCTTGACGATTGTTGGATCAAATTATTCCAAACAAAACAAGCAAGTTCTGTCCAGAGTACTGAAGCAAATAAATTATCTTTTTAATGCCTCTTATTTTAAAGTAATGATAGCAACATCACAAGGAGCATTCATAATACAAGACAATTTTTAAAGTTGCTTAAAATAGAATATCATTCAGAATGTATAAATCATTAATTTTTTAACTGTCTACCCTTTAAGTATATTTTTTAGTTCATGTCCCTTTAAAGAAACATTTTCACAATAATGCTTAAACTATCATAAACCTAGGCACACTTCCTTTTGCTAAATTAGTCTAACATATGAGTAAAGCAAATTTAGATTAACTTCTAGATTGTTTTACACACTGACCTGAAATATATTTTATTAAAGGAGGTATTCACGCTTAGAGGGACATTAAAGCTATATGTTATGTATGCATTTTGTATAATATTCTAATATTTGACCAACTTAATATGTTTTGTTATTCAATCATTATATTGTAATTATATATATTCTTGGATTAAATACATCTCTACATAGGCTATTTTGATGCTGATTGTTGTTTGCATATAGATGCCTTATGTAATTGACTAAGATATGTGCATTGATGTATTTTTTGAAAAGTATATTTAAAGACTGAATGTAATTCTATATTACTTTTTAAATATGTTTAAATTCTTGTATGATATTTTTAAAAATATATACACCAATATACTTTGTGAATGTCCCTTTAAGGACCCAAACATTTGGAATGTTGATTTAACATTGACAAAATAAACTAAAGGGGACTTAAAATTCTATATAGATATTTGATTTCTAACCCAAGAGGTAAGATTTTTAAAAATACATAATATTACTAAGTATAGTTAAATGACTCCACTAGAAAATTACATAGATTAACCTGGCATCCAATAACTAGCTTGTGAAAAATATCAAGTTAAATGACCTACCATTTATACAAGTAAGTTTTAATTAATTTTTTAAAAAAATGTTTAGAGATACCTAAGGAAGATACAAGATCTTATAAAATTAATTTTACATTCAACAAACACTGTCACTTTAATGTAATTGAACCACTTCCCCTTCTTAAAAGTTAAAATAAAAAACTTTTGAATACATATCCAAAATTAATTTAATATCTACATTTTCAAAAGAAAAGCATCGAAGGATCTCACTCCCCAATTAATGTTATAAAAGATATTTTAATGTAATATTCTCGGAATCAGTTGATTTTCTAATATTAATGCATTATTTGATCTTATGCATGTGCTTGTCAAATAGCCAACTACCAGTCATGGGAGTCCAACTTTTATTTATTGACAGATTTATATTGATATTTAGTATAATCTGTTCAAAAGAATGTATTTAATAATAAAATGTTTATTATTAACATGTAAAAATTAAAAAATAAAAGTTTATAGAAAAAATTAAAATATTCCTGGAAGTCATCAGATGCCAATCTGAAATGACAAATAAAAAAAATGGAACAAAGTTAATACACCACGTTGTCAAATATTCATAAAATACATTTACAATCATCTTGTGTCTATGCTCTAACTTTGTTCAACATTTTTGAAAGATATTTATTAAATTGATTTAAAAAAAATACAAAACATACACCATTATATTGTTGAATCAAAATTCTATTAAATATTCAAATTTCTAATTATACATAATAATGTATATCACATTTCAACAATATATGTATGCTGAACATAAATGTAATATTTCATGTCCATTCAAATACCTCTATATCAACTATAATATGTATTCCTTTTTCGGATTGTGATCCCCTAAATATCTAATGATGAAATAAGTATGACTAATGTATGTAAGCTAACAATAATCAACATTCTTCATGTGATTCTTAACTAGCATGCACCAACCTGGATAATGCATGGTCTTTGAAAGTCAATTCAGGTGTACAACAGTTGATCTTCAATAGGTGGTCTTATTCAATCAGTCTCATTAAATAGAGGACTGGGAAATACCCCATCTAAAAAAGTAAAATCATCTAAGTGTCTGATTGTGATCCCTAAATATCTAATTAGAACTAAATATGACTAATGTATGTAAGCTACTAATATTCAACAGTCTTCACTAGCATGCATGGTACACCAACCTGGGACAATGCATGGTCTTTGCAAAGTCAATTCAGGGGTAAACAGTTGATCTTCAATAGGTGTCTTATTCATCAGTTCATTAAATAGAGGACTGGGAAATACCATCTAAAAAAGTAAAATCATCTAAGTGTCTGATTGTGATCCCTAAATATCTAATTTAGAACTAAATATGACTAATGTATGTAAGCTACTAATATTCAACAGTCTTCACTAGCATGCATTCGTACACCAACCTGGACAATGCATGGTCTTTGAAAGTCAATTCAGGGGTAAACAGTTGATCTTCAATAGGTGTCTTATTCATCAGTTCATTAAATAGAGGACTGGGAAAATACCATCTACAAATTAGAAAATCATCTAAGTGTCTCCAATAGGATGTCTCCACAGCCTTATTCTATCAAATAGTTTGCACTTACCATGTGAACATGTCTTTGTATGGTTTTCAAGGTCAGCAGAATTGAAAGATAATGCCAGACATGATCCCATTGGTATACTTCAATTTCAATCTTGCTTTTTTCCCCACTGTCAGTCTGGGCAATCTTCACTGTCAGGCTTCTAATTGTTCCCTTTCAGTCTTTAGATTAAGTAATGTCCCTAATGGAAGAAAGATTTTAAATAAAATTCATACAAGTGTGTGAATCAGTTCTGTACCCCTCTCCCCACCCCCCATTTCATAATAAATTTCTGTCACTAGCTTACTAAGCGTGTGTAGCAACTTGTGTTATTTTCTATCAAGTGTGAAGATGAGTCATCATTGAGCAGAACAAACCTCTAATGTGTGACATTGAACCATAGTCATTCTAGAGGATCCCTTTCTGAGTATGTACATTTTAAGTAATGTGTAAACTAAATTCTATTTTTGAAATGTATGCCATATGATGTATTTGTGTACAATTCCATGCCAGCAACAGCCCATACATTTCTACTTACCATCTGATGTCTTCTTTAAAAACCAGGTGGCAAAGACTCGCTACAGGACCCAATGCCCAGAGCATCACCTATATTAATAAATGAAATTTTTTTTTAACATTTGATCAATACTAACATGTTTGCACAATTCTCTACTTGTCATTTCCCTAGAGTTCACATCTATTGAAAATACTCCAGTCTAACTTCTATTCTTTACCGTCTAAAGTGGCGGTTGATGACGTCTGCTCTGACATCGAGTCCCTCGTCCTGGAATTCCCCCTCTAGAACAGGATCATCCTCCTCATCTCTGAGGAGGGTCTCTGTCCACCGTGACGGCCCTGCAGCATCCCAGCCCGCTGTGCAATATTATGCAGGACGCTACAGGCTACAACGATCTTAGCCACCTTCTTTGGGTTGTACTGGAGTGCTCCTCCAGAAACGGTCCAGGCACCTGAATCTCATCTTCAGGAGCCCGAACCATTCCTTTCAACCACCGCCCTGGTTCTCTTATGAGGCCCTATTGTAGCGCTCCTCAGGCACATCAGTCGGGGCTACGCAAAGGGGGTAATGAGCCAAGGCCGGCTCATGTACCCAGAATCACCTATAAATTATGAACAGCAACATAATTCAAACAGAATCCTTAAAATAGTATCATTGTTTTATAAATAAATTTTTTGTACACGATAATCCATATTACAAATTTTTTCAGAAACATCCAAAAAAAAAGTTCTATATTATTCTGTATCTTGCCATTTCAGCTAAGACATGCTACATATGCGTATTTCTCCTAAACCAAACCTTGTGTAAAATGCTAACTACATGGTTACATTGCATTCTCTATCTGAGCACTTAAGGTAAGACATGCTACATATCTGCATTGAACTAAAAGTAGGACATTAGCGGAAAGAGACAATGACATGGTTAAATTGCATGAGCTAATATCTTCCCATTTCAGCTAAGACATGCTACATATGCGTATTTCTCCTAAACCAAACCATGTGTAAAATGCTAAATACATGGTTACATTGCATTCTCTATCAGAGCATTTAAGGTAAGACATGCTACATATCTGCATTGAACTAAAAGTAGACATTTAGCGGAAAGAGACAATGACATGGTTAAATTGTATGAGCTAATATCTTCCCATTTCAGCTAAGACATGCTACATATGCGTATTTCTCCTAAACCAAACCTTGTGTAAAATGCTAAATACATGGTTACATTGCATTCTCTATCAGAGCATTTAAGGTAAGACATGCTACATATCTGCATTGAACTAAAAGTAGACATTAGCGGACAGAGACAATGACATGGTTAAATTGCATGAGCTAATATCTTCCCATTTCAGCTAAGACATGCTACATATGCGTATTTCTCCTAAACCCAAACCTTGTGTAAAATGCTAAATACATGGTTACATTGCATTCTCTATCAGAGCATTTAAGGTAAGACATGCTACATATCTGCATTGAACTAAAAGTAGACATTAGCGGAAAGAGACAATGACATGGTTAAATTGCATGAGCTAATATCTTCCCATTTCAGCTAAGACATGCTACATATGCGTATTTCTCCTAACCAAACCTTGTGTAAAATGCTAACTACATGGTTACATTGCATTCTCTATCTGAGCATTTAAGGTAAGACATGCTACATATCTGCATTGAACTAAAAAGTAGACATTAGCGGAAAGAGACAATGACATGGTTACATTGCATGAGCTAATATCTTCCCATTTCAGCTAAGACATGCTACATATGCGTATTTCTCCAAAAAAAAACATTGTGTAAAATGCTAAATACATGGTTACATTGCATTCTCTGAGCATTTAAGGTATGACATGCTACATATCTGCATTTAAATAAAAGTAGGACATTAGCGTCGGTAAATAACAAATGGTTAAATTGCATCCTATAGATGAACATGACGCTAACATTTTAAAACTACAGTGGCAATTGTCAAACTAATTAACCATGTTGTGCACAAATACTCACCAACGAGATAACCAGGGGGCATTTGTCTTTCCTCAAACTGTCTCCACAGGGACGACAGAGAGAGGATGCGGGCATCATGACAAGCACCCTGCAAAATTCGCACACACATGCATAATCCTCATCCGTGCGTCACAAACATACTGCACGTTGAGGCTATGGAAAAAGTTTGCGATTTCTGATGGGCAAGTCATCAATTGGAGCACGCAGCGCAATGTTGGTACAATCAATGGCTCCCAAGACATTGGGCAATTGAGCAATATCAAAGAATTCCCGCTTCAGGCGCCTCCAATCACCATCATTTTGTGGGAATCCTATGTATTGCTTACTGATACGTACCATGGCGTCCAGAAAGTTATCAAACACCACAGAGAATGTACCTTGAGCCAGGCCATGCATGTACAGTTCTCCGGATTGAAAACTCCCGGAGGCCAGGACGTAAAGACAACTTAGCATCTTACTCATGCCGGGAACAGCAGTCCTTATTTGTATACGTGGCTCCAAATGAGGTTTAAGAAGCTCGTAAAGGCCAATGAGCTGTTCGCGATCGAGACCGATACTTATCAAAAACCTCAAAGACACTCATGTTTTCCAAGGTGGGTCTCACCCCTGTAGGACACGAGGACCTCGAACCAGACGACCCCTTCGTCTCGGTCTGAGCCGCCGAGGCTGCCTGATTCGACCAACAGCTAGTTCGCCAATAGCAGCACCAGCAGTGTCTACCATGTCATCGTCATCCATCTTTCAAAACAGCGTAACAAGGTAAGCACTTGATCTGATGTGGATCACAAGTGATGCATTGGCCATGTTGTTTGGGGGATTTATAGTACAATTAGTCCAATGGTAGTGAGTTTGTAATGATTGCTGATTGTATTCACCTGTTTGTATAGTGAGCGGCGCGAATGCTTTCACAGTGGGCGTTTTTTTTTTTTTGGGACGGAAATGTTGTTTTCACCCAATGAATCTCAATGTGAAGTGTCAAATATCACACATACAGTGCATGTTGTAATGTTTGTTCATTTGCGTAATCAATATTTATTTAAACGCGATCTCTATAGTAACAAAGCACACGTCCAGGTAACATGAATGAAATTGCATAGTTGTGTATAATGTGCATCGAATGTGATCCGATCAATGTTGATGCACTATTGTTCTGTAAACGATAAAGTAACATCTGCCATCTGTAGTATTGTATATATAAGTGATTGCCGAGCTGTCAATATTGTACGCGTCCCTTTAAAATCGCAATAATAATTCCAAACTTCCCGTCTGCCATCTGTAGTATTGTATATATAAGTGATTGCCGAGCAGTCACATAGTGTATGCGTCCCTTTAAAATCGCAATAATAATTCCGAACCTTTCCCGTCTGCCATCCTGTAGTATTGTATATATAAGTGATTGCCGAGCAGTCAATATTGTACGCGTCCCTTTAAAATCGCACATAATAATTCAGAACTTCCCGTCTGCCATCTGTAGTATTGTATATATAATTGATTGCCGAGATGTCAATATTGTATGCGTCCCATTCAAATCGCACTAATACTGAAGAACTTCCGGCTGTCATCTGTAGTATTGTATATATAAGTGATTGCCGAGCTGTCAATATTGTATGCGTCCCTTTCAAATCGCACTAATGCTGAATAACTTCCGGCTGTCATCTGTAGTATTGTATATATAAGTGATTGCCGAGATGTCAATATTGTATGCGTCCCATTAAAATGGCACTAATACTGAAGAACTTCCGGCTGCCATCTGTAGTATTGTATATATAAGTGATTGCCGAGATGTCAATATTGTATGCGTCCCATTAAAATGGCACTAATACTGAATAACTTCCGGCTGTCATCTGTAGTATTGTATATAAAGTGATTGCCGAGATGTCAATATTGTATGCGTCCCATTCAAATGGCACTAATACTGAATAACTTCCGGCTGTCATCTGTAGTATTGTATATATAAGTGATTGCCGAGCTGTCAATATTGTATGCGTCCCATAAAAATGGCACTAATACTGAATAACTTCCGGATGCCATCTGTAGTATTATATATATAAGTGATTTGCGATCTGACAATATTTCTTAATTGTCCCATTGAAATTTCAATAATAATGCTGTTCCAAAATGTTGTTTACGTATATGTTGTATTGTAGTATTGAGTGTTAAAGTTCCTAAAGGGGCGGTACAGTGGTGAATCTGTGATGTGTATGGTTGAATCTTCTAATGACGTCATGATATTATTAACCTGCCTATGTAGTTGTGAAATCCTCATTGTGTTGTTGTATTGTGCTACATTGTTATTGTGTGCTGAATAAAATCTAAATGTGTGCTTTGTGGTTGCGTGATGGGTGATGCGTGTTATGTACATGTACGTATATATTGTGATTGTGTCCCACATATGCTGACTTCTATATAGCGGGTGTGGCATTGTTGTTCCTTCCATAAAGTGACATCTGTAATCTGGTGTAATGATGTTCTTGTTGTACGTAATTCCTAATGGTTTCTGGTGATGGAATCATGATGTTAAAAGTACAGTAAAATCCATATGTTGTGTTTTGTGATTCCTATAGAGAATGTAATGTGTTTTTCCCCATCATTTGAATGCACATGTATGAGTGAATGTTAAAAGTAATATATGTGCATCCATGAGTGATCATGTGTTAAGCCTATGTAGATATGCTGTTGATGCAAGCATATGAGTTGAATAACTGAAATGCAATAATAAAGGTAAATGAGAGGTGTTTCCCATTGTGTACTGTTTGTGAATCCAGAAATGTTTACTGATTTTTTTTTAAAGTTTAAATGTCATTTTATTTAAATAATAATGTGTTACTAGTGATGTGGATTTGTAGTTGATGTAATCTAAAAGTGTGAAACAATTTAATGGTGTTGTGAATATTCAATAATTAAAATCCATAAATCCACCATAGGGAAATAGTCATTTCTTAATCTATTTATCATAGCTGGGTCTAACGCATGAAATCATGTATTTTCTAGCGCTGGTATTTGGAGTTTTTCTGTCTACGCTATTTGCGTGCGTTAGGGAAATGAGGGTTTCGCGTGCACGAGCACGTCTTCCCAATAGAAGTCAATGGAGGCTCTAAATATTTCTAAAATTTTTTTCTAAGACTGGTTTTCCTCGTAAAGTGAGTGACGTCATGAGCTTGTGTGAAAAAGTAACTAAATCGTGTTCTTTTTGTAATAAATAAATATTTTGTGTATGTCATGTGGTGTATATTGTTTGTATGCATCGATGAGTGTATTTTGTGATAATGTTATTAGTTAGATGTAGGTATATGAGGGTCTTTTCCCGTGTGTCAATGTAAGTCAATTGGAAAATGGATTTGTGTTGTTTTTTTTCAAACACCCGAGATCTCGCAACTTTAATCCTTTGTATTTTGATGAAAAATTATTAAATATGAAAAATAAAACATAGTGTAGTGTTTGTATGAGTGTAAGTGTACTTTGTGTAATATTTTTAATTTGATTCGTTGAATTTTTTTTTGTCGGTATATGTTTACTACTGGGTCTGAGGTGTCGGTAGAAATTTCAGCGTTAGGTGATTTTGGAGTGTCGGTAAATAACTCTAAATACCGGAGTCCATAAGAAACCCGCGTTAGGAGCCTCTAATGCTGGTTTTCACGGCTAACGCCGAACTCTAAATCTAGGCCATAGTATGGCCGGAAGACCTCTCACAAGTATGCATCTCAGAGCAGAGAGGCGATCTCTTCAGTAACTGGTATAGGCTTGCTTTTTCAGTGCGTAGCCGCTCAACCAGTCCCACTTCCTTCAGTATGTCAGTCCCAGGGACAGATGCCTCCACACAGCTGTCCTCTATAATAGACTGGAGACAGTCCAGCTGAGTAATCAGCTCAAAGGGCTGAAAAGGGCTTGCACTCTAGAATGTAGTACCTCCATATTTATAGGTATTATTGCAGTATAAATACTGATACTGCCCTTCCCCGAGTTTGCGGGGGGGTGGGTGGTGTTGATAGTTAGGCCGCCACCTTGGACATCAATGATCCAGTCCGGAAAACTGCCAGTGGCACTCAAACCAAATTCACATCTCTAGATTCAGCACATGCTTCTATAGCAGGATTTATCTGATTCAATGTAAGATGGATCCTTAAATAGTAGATAATCGGCGAATTATCTCAGTTTCAGCAGCAGTCCCCAGATTTGCGACTGATCTCGGCTGCTGCCCGGACACGTCCCCACCAAAGGAGATTATTTATAAGTTTAAATATATGCTAAGCAACCATATACAAAACAACTACATACAATATCACTTAAGCAAAGTATACCTATCATAAAATGAGGAAAACTGTTTATATAATTAATTATGTTTCTTAATTTTTATCTTCACTGGCAAAGCTAATATATATTTTACTGGTGTCCATGATATCCCCAGTCTGTAGCAGGAATCCATTTTAAGGAAAAGTCATTTACTTCTCAATTTAAAATTTGTTCCGTGGAATATTGTAATCCCAGGCTTACAACACTTGCTTTGAACTTGTTAATTGAAACTACCAAAATAAGCATCAGTCTTATAACTGTTACGTTCTTCTTTGCTTGAATAAAAACATTGGGGCCAGTGCAGATTCTTCTCTCTTTATGTAGCTGCTTCTTCGATCATGTATCTTCTCCTACTACCTCATTGTTCTCCAGTCTACAAATATAACCTGCTCCTGTCTTTTTTTTTTTTTTCCAAAGCTTTATTGAAATTAATAAGTTGTGATACAAATGTTTAGGAGACGCAGCTCCTTTACTTCACATTTACAATACATGACAGATTTCCATTATTGAAATAATATTACCAGTTATCTTAACAAATAATTGGTTCAACATCCTTCTACTCTAAATCTATAATACAACTTCAATCTATCCTAAGATAAATTCTTATATGTTTACATGGTCACCTATATGAGGATATCTTCTTTTCCATCGTCTACCTAGACCTTTATTGCCTTATTTCAATACCATGACCTCCTATATAGGTTAAAAACACATCACTTGTTCTGAACAAAGCGGCTGATCCGTAAGAGAGATTGAGTATCTATTTGGACCTCTGAGCCCGATTATCAGTTTGGTATCTGTCCTCTATTGTTTATAACAGTTGGAGAAATTCTCCACATCTGCGAGGTGGGTCTTATTAAATAGTGCGTAAGTTGTATTTGTTAGTTTACATTAGCGCTCAGAATTTCAGGTTGTACGCATACTCCTGATTCCCATTTAGTCTCCCATGAATCAGTCTAACTTAACCTTACTTAAAAGGGAGCCTAGAGAAGGGGGATCTTAAGGAAAGGGGTTGCGGGAGAGGGGAGAGAGAGAGAAAAAAAGGGGGGGGAGAAATTCCCATCCAGGGGGAGCCTAGAGAGGGGGGATCTTAAGGAAAGGGGTTGCGGGAGAGGGGGAGAGAGAGAAAAAAAAAGGGGGGGAGAAATTCCCATCCAGGTATTGACCATGCCTGGCCCATATTATCCTCCAAGATCAAGCGGGTTCAGGAGTAATGGAGACAGCAACTTGTTACTAAGGGGAAAATCACCTCCATCTCTCTTGAGAACTATTGGTTCGAAAACCATGATCTGTAAAGTAAACCCTGCTCTATTTGACATTGTACCCAGGCTGAAGATTGAAAGTGGGTCACCGCCTGTCTTTGCATCTCCAAAGGGAGTGAGTAGATATATTTCTTCCATTTACTAAAAAATCTAACTATCATTTTTGAATTAGGACAAGCAATTCCACCAAAAGCTTTAGGTAATGTTAACTTGAGGAGTGCTATACGCGGTTTCTTAACTTGCCAAATAAATTGATTAAAGGACCTATTAAGGAGAGCCAGGTCTTTCTTATATAGCAAGAGAGGGAGGTTCTGTAAAAAATATAGAATTTTAGGAAATAAGACCACTTTAATTAGCATAATTCGGGCAGTAAGTGAGAGAGGGAGATTACCCCAACTCTGTAGTTTGGAAACTAATCCCTTAATGCATTGTTTGAGGTTGAGCTCGTACCAGCGATTGGGATCCCTGCTTAGCGTGATTCCTAAATATGAGATCTGTAACGATTCTCTAAATGGATGCTGGCTCTGACCTAAAGGTTTACGGATCCACATAATCTCGGATATTTCATAATTAATTTTGTACCCTGAAAAAGAAATGAACAAATTACATATTTCCAGAAGACGGGGCATAGAGTCCTCCGTGTTGCTGAGAAAAAGTAGGAGATCATCTGCAAATAGAGAAAGAACTAGCCTGTGTCTTCCTACCTGAATACCATGTAATTCTTGCCTTAAATAGGTTGCCAAAGGTTCAAGGGAGAGATTAAATAGAAAGGGCGATAATGGGCACCCTTGCCGAGTGCCACGCCCAAGCGTAATCTTCTCCATTGCTTCCCCATTCACTATAATTGTGGAAGTTGACTCCTTGTATAACTATGTAATAAATTGTTGGAAGATACCAGATATGCCGAATTTCCCCAGGACCGTTATTAGGTGATCACAAATAATAGAATCGAACGCTTTCTCAGCGTCGATCGTAAGAATAGCAAGATCTGGTTTAGGGTGGGTTCTCTGTCTTTCCACTTTATTCCAAAAGAAATCCAGAACCAGTTGTACTTTCCTTAAATTCTTAACAGGATTCCTACCTGTCATAAAACCGGTCTGGTCTGGGTGCACCAAATAACCTAAAGGAACTTTTAATCTATTAGCAAGAATGTAGGTAAGAATTTTATAGTCCTGATTCAGAAGTGAGATGGGCCTGTATGATGAAGGCAGCTCTAGATCTTTATCTTTCTTGGGAATCAAGACTATATTGGATGCCGCAAACAAGTGAGACTGTGGTTTATTCTGAATGTAATAGTCATTGAACAATTGAGCAAGAACCATCGGGACCTGATCAAGAAGTAACTTGTAGAACTCTGCCGGAAGGGAGTCTGGCCCAGGAGTTTTCCCCAGTTTTAATTTTTTTAATAGTGTTGACAATTTCTTCAACTGCGATAGGATCATTTAATCCTTGTAGATCTTCTCTCGCAATTTGAGGCAGGGTAAGCCCTTGCCAGAACTGTTGCTTCAAGGGGTTATCGATCTGCTTGGCTGCATATAGTTCTTGGAAGGCATTCAGAAAGGCTTCTCTAATTCCTGAAGGATCAGTCACTCTAATGTTCCGTAATTTTACTGCTGTGATATAATTCTTCTGCTGTCTGATTTTAACGATTCTAGCTAAGTACTTAGCTGAAATACCTTGGGCCCCTGAATAGAGGGCCTTTAGTTTAAGGTCCTCTGAGACAGAATTTTGTTTCAGAAAAAGGTCATAAAGCGCTTTACTGTCTTTATATTTGTTTCACCAGTCCCACTTCCTTCAGTATGTCAGTCCCAGGGACAGATGCCTCCACACAGCTGTCCTCTATAATAGGCTGGAGACAGTCCAGCTGAGTAATCAGCTCAAAGGGCTGAAAAGGGCTTGCACTCTAGAATGTAGTACCTCCATATTTATAGGTATTATTGCAGTATAAATACTGATACTGCCCTTCCCCGAGTTTGCGGGGGGTGGGTGGTGTTGATAGTTAGGCCGCCACCTTGGACATCAATGGTCCAGTCCGGAAAACTGCCAGTGGCACTCAAACCAAATTCACATCTCTAGTTTCAGCACATGCTTCTATAGCAGGATTTATCTGATTCAATGTAAGATGGATCCTTAAATAGTAGATAATCGGTGGATTATCTCAGTTTCAGCAGCAGTCCCCAGATTTGCGACTGATCTCTGCTGCTGCCCGGACACATCCCCACCAAAGGAGATTATTTATAAGTTTAAATATATGCTAAGCAACCATATACAAAACAACTACATACAATATCACTTAAGCAAAGTATACCTATCATAAAATGAGGAAACTGTTTATATAATTAATTATGTTTCTTAATTTTATCTTCACTGGCAAAGCTAACATATATCTTACTGGTGTCCATGATATCCCCAGTCTGTAGCAGGAATCCATTTTAAGGAAAAGTCATTTACTTCTCAATTTAAAATTTGTTCAGTGGAATGTTGTAATCCCAGGCTTACAACACTTGCTTTGAACTTGTTAATTGAAACTACCAAAATAAGCATCAGTCTTATAACTGTTACATTCTTCTTTGCTTGAATAAAAACATTGGGGCCAGTGCAGATTCTTCTCTCTTTATGTAGCTGCTTCTTCGATCATGTATCTTCTCCTACTACCTCATTGTTCTCCAGTCTACAAATATAACCTGCTCCTGTCTTTTTTTTTTTTTTTTTTCAAAAGCTTTATTGAAATTAATAAGTTGTGATACAAATGTTTAGGAGACGCAGCTCCTTTACTTCACATTTACAATACATGACAGATTTCCATTATTGAAATAATATTACCAGTTATCTTAACAAATAATTGGTTCAACATCCTTCTACTCTAAATCTATAATACAACTTCAATCTATCATAAGATAAATTCTTATATGTTTACATGGTCACCTATACGAGGATATCTTCTTTTCCATCGTCTACCTAGACCTTTATTGCCTTATTTCAATACCATGACCTCCAATATAGGTTAAAAACACATCACTTGTTCTGAACAAAGCGGCTGATCCGTAAGAGAGATTGTGTATCTATTTGGACCTCTGAGCCCGATTATCAGTTTGGTATCTGTCCTCTATTGTTTATAACAGTTGGAGAAATTCTCCACATCTGTGAGGTGGGTCTTATTAAATAGTACGTAAGTTGTATTTGTTAGTTTACATTAGCGCTCAGAATTTCAGGTTGTACGCATACTCCTGATTCCCATTTAGTCTCCCATGAATCAGTCTAACTTAACCTTACTTAAAAGGGAGCCTAGAGAAGGGGGATCTTAAGGAAAGGGGTTGCGGGAGAGGGGAGAGAGAGAGAAAAAAAAAGGGGGGGAGAAATTCCCATCCAGGGGGAGCCTAGAGAGGGGGGATCTTAAGGAAAGGGGTTGCGGGAGAGGGGAGAGAGAGAGAGAAAAAAAAAAAGGGGGGGAGAAATTCCCATCCAGGAATTGACCATGCCTGGCCCAGATTATCCTCCAAGATCAAGCGGGTTCAGGAGTAATGGAGACAGCAACGTGTTACTAAGGGGAAAATCACCTCCATCTCTCTTGAGAACTATTGGTTCGAAAACCATGATCTGGAAAGTAAACCCTGCTCTATTTGACATTGTACCCAGGCTGAAGATTGAAAGTGGGTCACCGCCTGTCTTTGCATCTCCAAAGGGAGTGAGTAGATATATTTCTTCCATTTACTGAAAAATCTAGCTATCATTTTTGAATTAGGACAAGCCATTCCACCAAAAGCTTTAGGTAATGTTAACTTGAGGAGTGCTATACGCGGTTTCTTAACTTGCCAAATAAATTGATTAAAGGACCTATTAAGGAGAGCCAGGTCTTTCTTATATAGCAAGAGAGGGAGGTTCTGTAAAAAAAACATAATTTATGCTTACCTGATAAATTCCTTTCTTCTGTAGTGTGATCAGTCCACGGGTCATCATTACTTGTGGGATATTAACTGCTCCCCTACAGGAAGTGCAAGAGGATTCACCCAGCAGAGTTGCTATATAGCTCCTCCCCTCTACGTCACCTCCAGTCATTCGACCAAGGACCAACGAGAAAGGAGAAGCCAAGGGTGTAGTGGTGACTGGAGTATAATTTAAAAAATATTTACCTGCCTTAAAAAAACAGGGCGGGCCGTGGACTGATCACACTACAGAAGAAAGGAATTTATCAGGTAAGCATAAATTATGTTTTCTTCTGTTAAGTGTGATCAGTCCACGGGTCATCATTACTTGTGGGATACCAATACCAAAGCAAAAGTACACGGATGACGGGAGGGATAGGCAGGCTCTTTATACAGAAGGAACCACTGCCTGAAGAACCTTTCTCCCAAAAATAGCCTCCGAGGAAGCAAAAGTGTCAAATTTGTAAAATTTGGAAAAAGTATGAAGCGAAGACCAAGTTGCAGCCTTGCAAATCTGTTCAACAGAGGCCTCATTCTTAAAGGCCCAAGTGGAAGCCACAGCTCTAGTGGAATGAGCTGTAATTCTTTCAGGAGGCTGCTGTCCAGCAGTCTCATAAGCTAAACGAATTATGCTACGAAGCCAAAAAGAGAGAGAGGTAGCAGAAGCTTTTTGACCTCTCCTCTGACCAGAGTAAACGACAAACAGGGAAGACGTTTGTCGAAAATCTTTAGTTGCCTGTAAATAAAATTTAAGGGCACGAACTACATCCAGATTGTGCAAAAGACGTTCCTTCCTCGAAGAAGGATTTGGGCACAAGGATGGAACAACAATCTCCTGATTGATATTCCTGTTAGTGACTACCTTAGGTAAGAACCCAGGTTTAGTACGCAGAACTACCTTATCCGAGTGAAAAATCAAATAAGGAGAATCACAATGTAAGGCTGATAACTCAGAGACTCTTCGAGCCGAGGAAATAGCCATTAAAAATAGAACTTTCCAAGATAACAACTTTATATCAATGGAATGAAGGGGTTCAAACGGAACACCCTGTAAAACGTTAAGAACAAGGTTTAAACTCCATGGTGGAGCCACAGCTTTAAACACAGGTTTAATCCTGGCCAAAGCCTGACAAAAAGCCTGAACGTCTGGAACTTCTGACAGACGCTTGTGTAACAGAATGGACAGAGCTGAGATCTGTCCCTTTAAGGAACTAGCGGATAACCCCTTTTCTAAACCTTCTTGTAGAAAAGACAATATCCTAGGAATCCTAACCTTACTCCAAGAGTAACCTTTGGATTCGCACCAATATAGGTATTTACACCATATTTTATGGTAAATCTTTCTGGTAACAGGCTTCCTAGCCTGTATTAAGGTATCAATAACTGACTCAGAAAAACCACGCTTTGATAAGATCAAGCGTTCAATTTCCAAGCAGTCCGCTTCAGAGAAGTTAGATTTTGATGTTTGAAAGGACCCTGAATCAGAAGGTCCTGTTTCAGAGGTAACGACCAAGGTGGACAGAATGACATGTCCACCAGATCTGCATACCAAGTCCTGTGTGGCCATGCAGGCGCTATTAGAATCACTGATGCTTTCTCCTGTTTGATTCTGGCAATCAATCGAGGAAGCATCGGGAAAGGTGGAAACACATAAGCCATCCTGAAGGTCCATGGTGCTGTCAAGGTATCTATCAGGACCGCTCCCGGATCCCTGGATCTGGACCCGTAGCGCGGAAGCTTGGCGTTCTGTCGAGACGCCATGAGATCTATCTCTGGTTTGCCCCAACGTTGAAGTATTTGGGCAAAGACCTCTGGATGAAGTTCCCACTCCCCCGGATGAAAAGTCTGACGACTTAAGAAATCCGCCTCCCAGTTCTCCACTCCCGGGATGTGGATTGCAGACAGGTGGCAAGAGTGAGACTCTGCCCAGTGAATTATCTTCGATACTTCCATCATTGCTAGGGAGCTTCTTGTCCCTCCCTGATGGTTGATATAAGCTACAGTCGTGATGTTGTCCGACTGGAACCTGATGAACCCCCGAGTTGTTAACTGGGGCCAAGCCAGAAGAGCATTGAGGACTGCTCTCAATTCCAGAATGTTTATTGGAAGAAAACTCTCCTCCTGATTCCATAGTCCCTGAGCCTTCAGAGAATTCCAGACAGCGCCCCAACCTAGTAGGCTGGCGTCTGTTGTTACAATTGACCAGTCTGGCCTGCTGAATGGCATTCCCCTGGACAGATGTGGCCGATAAAGCCACCATAGAAGAGAATTTCTGGTCTCTTGATTCAGATTTAGAGTGTTGAATGGAATGAAGGACACGGCATGCATTTTGAAGTTTTGTTAACCTGTCCTCTGTCAGGTAAATTTTCATTTCTACAGAATCTATCAGAGTCCCCAGGAAGGGAACTCTTGTGAGTGGAAAGAGAGAACTTTTCTCTTCGTTCACTTTCCATCCATGCGACCTTAGAAATGCCAGTACTATCTCTGTATGAGATTTGGCAGTTTGAAAGCTTGAAGCCTGTATCAGTATGTCGTCTAAGTACGGAGCTACTGAAATTCCTCGCGGTCTTAGTACCGCCAGAAGAGTGCCCAGAACCTTTGTGAAGATTCTTGGAGCCGTAGCCAGTCCGAATGGAAGAGCTACAAACTGGTAATGCCTGTCTAAAAAGGCAAACCTTATATACCGGTAATGACTTCTGTGAATCGGTATGTGAAGGTAAGCATCCTTTAAATCCACTGTGGTCATGTACTGACCCTCTTGGATCATGGGCAAAATTGTTTGAATAGTTTCCATCTTGAACGATGGAACTCTTAGGAATTTGTTTAGGATCTTTAAATCCAAGATTGGCCTGAAGGTTCCCTCTTTTTTGGGAACTACAAACAGATTTGAGTAAAACCCTTGTCCTTGTTCCAACCGCGGAACTGGATGGATCACTCCCATTAATAAAAGATCTTGTACGCAGCGTAGAAACGCTTCCTTCTTTGTTAGGTTTGTTGACAACCTTGACAGATGAAATCTCCCTCTTGGGGGAGAGGATTTGAAGTCCAGAAGGTATCCCTGAGATATGATCTCTAACGCCCAGGGATCCTGGACATCTCTTGCCCAAGCCTGGGCGAAGAGGGAAAGACTGCCCCCCACTAGATCCGGTCCCGGATCGGGGGCCCTCAATTCATGCTGTCTTAGGGGCAGCAGCAGGTTTTCTGGCCTGTTTGCCCCTGTTCCAGGACTGGTTAGGTTTCCAGCCTTGTCTGTAGCGAGCAACAGCTCCTTCCTGTTTTGGTGCAGAGGAAGTTGATGCTGCTCCTGCTTTGAAATTACGAAAGGAACGAAAATTGGACTGTCTAGCCTTGGCTTTGGCCTTGTCCTGAGGCAGGGCATGACCTTTACCTCCTGTAATGTCAGCAATAATCTCTTTCAAGCCGGGCCCGAATAAGGTCTGCCCTTTGAAAGGAATATTAAGCAATTTAGATTTAGACGTAACATCAGCTGACCAGGATTTCAGCCACAGAGCTCTGCGTGTCTGAATGGCGAATCCTGAATTTTTAGCCGCAAGTTTAGTTAAATGTACTACGGCATCTGAAATAAATGAATTAGCTAACTTAAGGAATTTAAGTTTGTGTGTGATGTCATCTAGTGTGGATGATTGAAGTGTCTCTTCCAGAGACTCAAACCAAAATGCTGCTGCAGCCGTGACAGGCGCAATACATGCAAGAGGTTGCAATATAAATCCTTGTTGAACAAACATTTTCTTAAGGTAACCCTCTAATTTTTTATCCATTGGATCTGAAAAAGCACAGCTATCCTCCACTGGGATAGTGGTACGCTTAGCTAAAGTAGAAACTGCTCCCTCCACCTTAGGGACCATTTGCCATAAATCCCGTGTGGCGGCGTCTATTGGAAACATTTTTCTAAATATAGGAGGGGGTGAGAAAGGCACACCGGGTCTATCCCACTCCTTAGTAACAATGTCAGTAAGTCTCTTAGGTATAGGAAAAACGTCAGTACTCGTCGGTACCGCAAAATATTTATCCAACCTACACATTTTTTCTGGGATTGCAACTGTGTTACAATCATTCAGAGCCGCTAATACCTCCCCTAGTAACACACGGAGGTTCTCAAGCTTAAATTTAAAATTTGAAATGTCTGAGTCCAGTTTATTTGGATCAGAACCGTCACCCACAGAATGAAGCTCTCCGTCTTCACGTTCTGCAAACTGTGACGCAGTATCAGACATGGCCCTTGCATTATCAGCGCACTCTGTTCTCACCCCAGAGTGATCACGTTTACCTCTTAGTTCTGGTAGTTTAGCCAAAACTTCAGTCATAACAGTAGCCATATCTTGTAATGTGATTTGTAATGGCCGCCCAGATGTACTCGGCGCTACAATATCACGCACCTCCTGAGCGGGAGATGCAGGTACTGACACGTGAGGCGAGTTAGCCGGCATAACTCTCCCCTCGTTGTTTGGTGAAATATGTTCAATTTGTACAGATTGACTGTTTTTTAAAGTAGCATCAATACATTTAGTACATAAATTTCTATTGGGCTCCACTTTGGCATTAACACATATAGCACAGAGATATTCCTCTGAATCAGACATGTTTAACACACTAGCAAATAAACAGCAACTTGGAAATACTTTACAAAGTAATTTACAAATAATATGAAAACGAACTGTGCCTTTAAGAAGCACAGAAAAATATTATAACAGTTAAAATAATTAAGTTATAGCATCAATCTTTGTCAGAATATACAGTTTTAGCAAAGGATTGTTCCCCTCAGCAAATGATAACTAACCCAGGCAGCAGAAAAAAATACACAAATAAACGTTTTTTTATCACAGTCAATACAATCAGCACAGCTGTGCTGTAATGATTACTTCCCTCAAAAAAGGCTTTGGAGATCCCTGAACTCTGTAGAGATGAACCGGATCATGCAGGAAGAAAATGAATCTCTGACTGAGTTTTTTCTGATGCATAGTGAAAGCACCAAAATGGCCCCTCCCCCACACACATAACAGTGAGAGGGATCAGTGAACTGCTCTAATTTAAATCAAAACTATTGCCAAGTGGAAAAATAGTGCCCAAAACATTTTTTCACCCAGTACCTCAGAGAAAAAAACGTTTTTACATGCCAGCAAAAAAACGTTTTACCTCAATAATTAATTGTCATTTAAAACCTATTGCAAGTCCCTGCAAATTAGGTTAAGTCTATGTATACAGTCTAAAAACCAGAGAAGTATAAAATATACATACATGACAGCCTGATATCAGCTACATCTACTGCATTCAAGGCTGGGTTTACATTATAACGGTATGGCAGGATTTTCTCATCAATTCCATGTCAGAAAATAATAAACTGCTACATACCTCTTTGCAGATTAATCTGCCTGCTGTCCCCTGATCTGAAGTTTGCCTCTCCTCAGATGGCCGAGAAACAGCAATATGATCTTAACTACTCCGGCTAAAATCATAGAAAAAAACTCAGGTAGATTCTTCTTCAAATTCTACCAGAGAAGGAATAACACACTCCGGTGCTATTATAAAACAACAAACTTTTGATTGAAGATATAAAAACTAAATATATCACCATAGTCCTCTCACACATCCTATCTAGTCGTTGGGTGCAAGAGAATGACTGGAGGTGACGTAGAGGGGAGGAGCTATATAGCAACTCTGCTGGGTGAATCCTCTTGCACTTCCTGTAGGGGAGCAGTTAATATCCCACAAGTAATGATGACCCGTGGACTGATCACACTTAACAGAAGAAATATAGAATTTTAGGAAATAAGACCACTTTAATTAGCATAATTCGGGCAGTAAGTGAGAGAGGGAGATTACCCCAACTCTGTAGTTTGGAAACTAATCCCTTAATGCATTGTTTGAGGTTGAGCTCGTACCAGCGATTGGGATCCCTGCTTAGCGTGATTCCTAAATATGAGATCTGTAACGATTCTGTAAATGGATGCTGGCTCTGACCTAAAGGTTTACGGATCCACATAATCTCGGATATTTCATAATTAATTTTGTACCCTGAAAAAGAAATGAACAAATTACATATTTCCAGAAGACGGGGCATAGAGTCCTCCGTGTTGCTGAGAAAAAGTAGGAGATCATCTGCAAATAGAGAAAGAACTAGCCTGTGTCTTCCTACCTGAATACCATGTAATTCTTGCCTTAAATAGGTTGCCAAAGGTTCAAGGGAGAGATTAAATAGAAAGGGCGATAATGGGCACCCTTGCCGAGTGCCACGCCCAAGCGTAATCTTCTCCGTTGCTTCCCCATTCACTATAATTGTGGAAGATGACTCCTTATATAACTATGTAATAAATTGTTGGAAGATACCAGATATGCCGAATTTCCCCAGGACCGTTATTAGGTGATCACAAATAATAGAATCAAATGCTTTCTCAGCGTTGATCGTAAGAATAGCAAGATCTGGTTTAGGGTGGGTTCTCTGTCTTTCCACTTTATTCCAAAAGAAATCCAGAACCAGTTGTACTTTCCTTAAATTCTTAACAGAATTCCTACCTGTCATAAAACCGGTCTGGTCTGGGTGCACCAAATAACCTAAAGGAACTTTTAATCTATTAGCAAGAATGTAGGTAAGAATTTTATAGTCCTGATTCAGAAGTGAGATGGGCCTGTATGATGAAGGCAGCTCTAGATCTTTATCTTTCTTGGGAATCAAGACTATATTGGATGCCGCAAACAAGTGAGACTGTGGTTTATTCTGAATGTAATAGTCATTGAACAATTGAGCAAGAACCGTCGGGACCTGATCAAGAAGTAACTTGTAGAACTCTGCCAGAAGGGAGTCTGGCCCAGGAGTTTTCCCCAGTTTTAATTTTTTTAATAGTGTTGACAATTTCTTCAACTGCAATAGGATCATTTAATCCTTGTAGATCTTCTCTCGCAATTTGAGGCAGGGTAAGCCCTTGCCAGAACTGTTGCTTCAAGGGGTTATCGATCTGCTTGGCTGCATATAGTTCTTGGAAGGCATTCAGAAAGGCTTCTCTAATTCCTGAAGGATCAGTCACTCTAATGTTCCATAATTTTACTGCTGTGATATAATTCTTCTGCTGTCTGATTTTAACGATTCTAGCTAAGTACTTAGCTGAAATACCTTGGGCCCCTTAATAGAGGGCCTTTAGTTTAAAGTCCTCTGAGACAGAATTTTGTTTCAGAAAAAGGTCATAAAGCGCTTTACTGTCTTTATATTTGTTCCACCGCTCAACAGAAGGATTACTGAGATATTTCCTGTAGTTGTTACTTAGAGTATTTGCAAGTTGCTCCTCCCTTTTCCCCCAAATTGCCGCATTCTTGCCGCATATGCCTTAATCTCCCCTCTAAAAACTGCTTTCGCAGTTTCCCAGAGAATTTCTGGTCTGTTTAAATAATCTTCGTTCTCAGCCCTGAATTGGTACCATCTCTTTTGAATCCATTTTTTAAAATGAAGATTATAAAAAAGATGTTGAGGGAAATACATCCTTCTGTTATTTAGCATACTTTTATCACTTAAACCAATCTCTAGTGTGATAATAGCGTGGTCAGAGATCACGATATCACGAATATCTGGCCATTTTGGCCATATGTTTAGCTATTAGGAAATAATCTATTTTAGAGAAGAGTGTGCGCACGAGGCACACGTATATTCACGACGATCCGGGTTTTGTGCCCGCCATATAAAGCAAGTTTCTTTCTGAACGTTTGAAGTATATAGGATTCCCTAGCCTTTCTCGGTACAAAGTTGGTCTTTGATCTATCTAAGACGTGGGAAAAAGCCAAATTAAAATCGCCTACAACCACTAGATTTTTTCCAGTATGCAAAAATAGTTTCAAACTTATATCCTCCCAAAATCTTTTATCGATCAGGTTGGGACCATATATATTACAGAAAACAAAATTAAAACCATTCACTTTGATCTCGAGTATTTGATATCTCCCATTAAAATCATTTTCTACTGAGATAATTTTATAGTCCAGCTGTTTACGAATTAAAATAGCTAGACCTCTTTTTGCTTTATCATATGGGGTGAACACTACCTCCCCCACCCATTTGGTTCTAAGTTTAACAGCCTCCTTTGGTCTAAGATGGGCCTCGTGGATAAATGCTATGTCAGGATTTTGGAGTCCAAGGTGCCTAATAATCAACTTCCTTTTACTTGGACATGAAATCCCTCCAGTATTCCACGATAGTAATTTTAGCTTAACCATTTAATACCACGGAGTGGAAAGAAGAGGAAAAAAAAATAGAATCCCCCCCTCCCCCGAACCTCAGTGCGGGAGTCTCTAGTGCTTTACCTCTCTTCCCTCCCAAATCCCCACTATCATAGTTCTTCTTCAAATAGATAGCCATCTTTCTCTTGTCTATCTCAGTTCCCTGCACAACCAGCATTGTCATTCTTTTTGAGGTCCCTTCTCCCAGCTACGGTACCAAGTATTATAGTCCTATGCTCTGACAGTATGACTTAATCTCTTCAAGCTTCGTAAAGCTGTGAGATTCGCCATCTTTTTCCAGAATCACCTTGGCAGGGTATACCAACCTTGCCTTTATATTGGCTTTAATCACTTGGGGGGCCTGGGAATTCCCAATCTGATTGAATACTATAAGGCCGCTAGACTCGCCCAAGACACACTGATACTCAGAGCCAAAGATGAAGCCCTTTGGGTACAATTAGAGTCGGACATGGGGGGGGGGTACGGAGTAGATGCTATACTATGGGAACGTAAAAGCAACACAAGAGAACTAAAAAAAACATATATCAATTACAAGCGAGACCACCCAACATATATGGACAGACTTAGCACACAAAAAGGGGCTGTGCCCCAGGGACTCCACACTGCAGCCTATTAGATACCTCCTGCACGGAGAGGCTTGGGGAGAGGTTAAAAAATGGGAGAATAAGGGGCTATATCAGGTGGCAGATCTTCTAGTGCAGAACAAAGCAATTTCCCAAGCCCAACTAAACGAGAAAATATCCCCCGACACAATACACTGGTATCTGTACCTTCAACTCTCATCATCACTACATACGTTTCTGCAATCATCACTACCCAGAAGTAAATCCATTCTAGATCATATATGTAACTCACCATCTAGACCGAAACATTCCATCTCTAGAATATATCTAGAAATAGAAAAACCAAAACCTGGGGTCAAAACAACGCTTATGCACAAGTGGAAGACAGACCTTGAAATACAACGAGACCCGGACGAATGGTATATGACTTTTGCGTCGGCCACTAGAGGTTTATTAAGTGCAGACCTAAGAGAAAATGCTCTGAAGACAATATTCAGATGATATCTAATGCCCCTTAGAACATCACATATGACGCAAACTAACTCAGGGCTATGCTACAGAGAATGTGGGGAGTTGGGCACATACCGACACATGATTTGGGACTGTGCTGAGATTCAGGTACTATGGCAGTCACTGTCATCCTTACTTGGTTACCTACTAGATGAACAGATACAGATTAGCATAGGTCAGGCACTAATTCACGAATGGATACCTAAATACAATAAGTCAATAAACACTTTTATCAGGATTTTGTGTACGATAGTGAGAACGTGCATAGCAAAATACTGGAAAATAGGCACACCAACATGGCAGGAAATTAAATGCAGAATTCAACATATCTACAAGATGTATGACCAAGCAGCTTGGTCACTGGGCACCAAAGACACTAATGATGAAATTTGGTTCTACTGGAATTACAGATTGGGTTTCAATTACTCACCACGACAGCCAATAGCCCACTCTCGGTTACCCACTCACTAGGCAGGTATCCCCTCTTGAATGCTTATCCTGTGTATATGGTTCAAGGATAACATCAGATACTCTCTTTACCTCTTACTTCTGACCCTCTTTTTCCTCTCTTTTTCCCTATTCTTCTTTTTTTGATATACTGTATAAAAACAAAGGAAGACCTATACTCCCCTATAAACCAGTCTGTTTGAGTTCGTCATAGGCATGACAACGGGGAGAGAGGTGAAACGCAAACGTATTAATCATTTACTTTGTTAGTTTTTACTACTGTTTAGAATGCACAACCAATTATATGTCTTGTCATTATATCTATGCACCCGATGTGTGGTGGTGCTGTTGTATGTTTGCATCTGTTTTTTTTTGTTGACAATAAAAACAATTTAAACATAAATTGGCTTTAATCATTTTAGAGCAGTATGGGGCCATTTCAGTACGCCTGCTTTGAGTTTCTAGTGAGAAATCCTGAAATAGTAAAATTTTGTTGGGACCGAGCATGATATTGTTGTTCTTGCGATATAATCTGAGGATATGGAACTTATCTTGGAAATTCAAGAATTTGATAATTCCTGCTCTCGGTCTTGACTGACCATCTGGATTTCCTCTAGGTGAACCTAATCTGTGAGCTCTCTCTATAGGGATTCTTACGTTTTCAATATTGCTTCATACTAGTTTTGGGAGCTGTGTAGCTGCAAAGCTTATCAGGTCTTGATATTCCGCCGTTTCCGGCAGCCCAACAACCCTCAGGTTGTTGCGCCTCGACCTATCCTCTAGTTCTTCTATTTTGGCTTGCAGCAAAGAAAGTTTAGCCTCATGCGAGTTAGTCATCTGATCTTGCATTACTGATCTATCTTCTAGATCTGAAACTCTAGTTTCTATTTCATTCATGCGGGTTGAAAACTGCTTTATTTCATTAGTGACTGTTGCCATTTCTTGTTTCAAAGCTTTGAATTGTGGCATAACTAACTCTGAGATCTGTTGAATTAATAAAGTATTATCTAAAGAACTTGCACCTGTTTCATTCTGGGTCTGTGTGTCTGCACTATTCTCGCTAGATTTGAGCTTTTTATCTTTAGCTTTGGGTGGCATGCTGGGTGAAGAAAGTTTAGAATGTGAAATATATCTTTCCATGTATTTGGTGTAAAGTGAATAGTGACTACTACCAAAACTCTACTAACAACTTAACTCCTAACTGTATCAATTAATTTTTGCTCTAAGAGTGTCTCAGAACATTTATCTAGGAACCAGTACCTAATTAAAAGAAATTAAAAAAAAAAAAGGGAATAGGTGTTGACTTAACAAACTATATAAGACCAGCCATCAAAATCAGCTGGAATCGATCTTACACAGTGAACTTAGTTCAAGCTGTATTATACTATACACACAACCTAACAAAGGTGGGAATCAAAAACCATAGTGTACATATTTATATGAATTTAAAGGTGAGGAAGAAATCATATAGTGGATTTGTTGAATATTGATATCTAACCATACGTGCAATTCCAAAAAACAAAACAGTTTTCAAAGTAGCAAGAAAAAAAAAGAAAAAAAAAATACCAAAAGAAAAATGGGCATACCACATAGAAAATTACTATTGAACTCAGAGTACTTGCTTTGAGACAAGGAAGCCACTATATAGTTCAGACCTTAACCACTTTACGCAATGACTATAGGTTTAAAATGAGGTCTTGTGGACTAACAACCAGCTTCCTTCTGATTTTTCCTTCTTTACCTGCTCCTTCCCTTTTCCTTTGCCCCTGCTTATATACCTGAAGCCAATTGCCTCTCCCACCTACCAAGGCTTCACAGTTTAGTCAGAGAGAAAATACCTAATAAATCTTTTATACGGAGCTCAATAGCGAGGAAGGGAGCCCAGGAGGAGAGAGATAGGAAGAATAGGTTTTTCTCTTTCCTTTCTTTTTTATTTAAGCAATATATATGTTTTTTTTTTTTTTTCTTCCCCCTCTTAACTTCTCTCCTTCTTTAAGGAGGTGCCTCCATAACAATTATTGTGTATATAAATTTTATAGCCCCTTATTGAATAGTGGGCCTGAATGTTCCTGACCAGTATTATTACCCGCTCTGTAGGTTAAGTGTATCTTTACCTACTACAGAGATTAATATCTCCTATAATATACATAGCATTAGGCTCCTAAGAGTACTATTATATTCAGAAACTTTTTCCCCAGAGATTTGTACTACGTCAGGATTATGGTCGAACCTTCCCTTTACAAGTTGGTTATTGCTATAACAGTCAGGGTTGGGGGTTATTCAAATAGGAGACAGTAAGTTCTTTATTTCCTTTCAAAGTCTGTTTAATCCTTCAGATTAGGTAGAACACTTTGAAATATTGCCAGTTTTCAATAGAGGACAATGTCTCTTTGGTGTGTCTTTATGCAGAGGACAAGTCCCAAAACTCCTTTAAAAAGCACGGGTAAATAAGCCCTCTATAGCAACGACAGCGATATGCCTTTATTTTCCTCAGAGTCCATAGATAGTATAACTTTAGGAGCCAAGAGAGGTTCTAATTGAAAGTAGGGGAGGACCTGCTTTTCTTCCACTTTTTTTGGGGCTATTACACCCCTTCCAGCTCTCTATGCCCCAAAATAGCAGAGTACTTAGCCGTTATTTAGTAAAGTCTTATATGGAGATAGACAAACAGTCTTACCAGACCGGGCAGTACTGACCTTGCCCAAGCAACTGGATCCACTCCGGTATCCTCCGGTGTCCACACACCAACGGACTGCACTGTTCTTACCAGCGGTTCCGGTACACGGATGCACACATCCTGCGTGACATGCTTCCTGTGTCTGGGCACCAAACTTTCCCAGCTGTAGGTTCCAGGGGGAGACTTGCCAGTCGCGGTAAGATGAAAGGGCCGCAAATCCCAGACACCTCCGTGATCGCCGTCTCAGCTACTGCAGACTTATCTCCACTCCCCTTCCAGGCGTTCAGACAGGTATTTCCACACGCTGGCTTGCTTATCTTAGGTAGGGTGCTTTCATGCAGGAACGCCGTTCGGCGTCACGACTCTGCTCCTGAGTCAATCTGCAGATAAGGTGCCGGCATCTGCTATGAACCATCCAGGTCAGGTAGTGTCTCACCGGCCAAGGAAAAACGCAGGTGGGGAATGTTCGATCTTGCCCTTCACATCAGAGCACTGTGCTAGCGTGCGGATTGCTGCTAGCTCCTCCCCTTCCGGCCTAACCCTGCTCATGTCTTCTACTACTTCCCACATCTTTAGCACAACAATTTTTACACCCTCTGAAATGAAGCAATAACACCTGGAAATTTGTAAAATACAAAACAGCCTATGAAATTGAAAAAACTGGTTGTGTACCACAATGATCCACGATTTTCTACACTAATATTCAATTAGTACTAATTTTAATGACTAACTGTCAGGGTTTTTCCCCTGTTGTATTTGCCATGTGCTGCTGGCAGCCATTTTTCTCACCTCTCTTCCTGACTATGGTGCATTGTGGGGGATGCTGCTCAATTCCTGCACTTCCTTTTATGACAAGACTGTTGTGCATCATCCATTTGAGACAGGATGCAGTCTCAGAATTGTGATGTCATCACTTATTATTTAAAGGGCCTCTGTTCAGTATGCTTTGCCTTTGTGTTGTCTCAGACCTGTTTGTGAGAGTTCCTGTGTATTATCTGGCTGCCTGACGTCCTTCCTGGTTCCTGATCCCTGGCTTGTTCCTGACTCTGCCGTTTTCCTGGTCCGGCTCGTCTGTCTTTTTTTAGCTTTGGCTCCTGACTCGGCTCGTCTGACTACCAGCTCTGGTTTTGATTCCTGGCTTGTTATTTGACTTGTGCCTGTTTTGTAAACGGCCTGTTTTGTAAACTCGAGAAATGTGAGTTCCATCAGACTCAAGTAACCTTCCTAGGTTATGTTATCTCCATTGAAGGGTTCTCCATGGATCCTTACAAGTTATCTGCAGTTCTGCAGTGGCCGCGCCAAGTTGGTCTTCGGTCTATTCAACATTTTTTGGGGTTCGCCAATTACTATAGAAAGTTTAATAAAAACTATTCTTCCTTGGTCAAACCTATCACAGACATGACCCGTAAAGAGAATGATCCACTCCATTGGTCACCTACTGCCATTAAGGCCTTTGATAGTCTTAAGACTGCCTTTGCTGCCGCTGCAGTTCTGGCTCATCCTAACCCTGTCCTGCCTTTCGTTCTTGAGGTTGATGCGTCTGAGACTGGAGTAGGTTCCCTCGTGTCTCAACGTCCTAAGCCTGACGGTTCCTTGCATCCGTGTGGTTTCTTCTCTAAGAAATTGTCTCCAGCGGAAGTTGCAAGTAAATCTTAGGGTGTCAAAGATAACTGAAAAGGACCCGAGTGTTGTCCCAGAAGTAGAGATTCCCTGAGAAATTGTTAAGCACAAAGGTGATATCTTGGTACTTCAAACTAACATATGTCTGTCTGTCTGTCTTGTTTCTCTGCATCCTCTAATTAGCTGCAAGACAAGCAGAAAACTATTCTTATATCACTGGCCAGCAAAGGTGGATCTGGGTTTTTTGGATCTCTGGTTGCTTTCCCAATTCCTTACTTTCATTTGCACTGGGTATTAGGTACCGGATCATTTTCATCAAAGGATACCAAAAGAATAAAGCAAATTAGATAATAGAAGACATTTGGAAAGTTGTTTAAAATTGCTCTGCCTGAATCATTAAATCATTTTTTTTTGTTTCATTCCCATTAAAGGGAAAATAAAGTCCAAATTAAACTGTCATGATTCAGATAGGGCATGTGATTTTAAACAACTTTCTAATTTGCTTTTATCATCAAATTTGCTTTGTTCTCTTGTTATTCTTAGTTGAAAGCTAAACCTAGGTAGGCCATATGCTAATTTCTAAGCCTATGGAGGCCGCCTCTTATCTGAATTAATGTTGACAGTTTGTCACAGCTAGAGGGCGTTAGTTTATGTGTTTCCTTTAGAAAACACTGTGCTCACGCGAGTGGTTATTTAAGAGTCAGCACTAATTGCCTGAAATGCAAGCCTGTCAAAATATCTGAAATAAGGGGCAGTCTGCAGAAGCTTAGATACAAGGTAATTACAGAGGTAAGAGGTATATTAATATTACAGTGTTGGTTTTGCAAAACTGGGGAATGGTAAATGGTGTTTACTATCCCTTTAAAGGGATATGAAACCCAATTTTTTTTCTTTTATGATTCAGAAACAGCATGTAATTTTAAACAACTTTCCAATTTACTTCTATTATTTAATTTGCTTCCATCTCTTGTTATCCTTTTTGCTGAAAGGTTTATCTATGAAAGCTCAGGAGCAGCAAAGAACCTTGGTTCTAACAGTTGATATGTGGCTGCATATATATATACCGATTGTCATTGGCTTAACCATGTGTTCAGTTAGAAACCACTAGAGCATTGTTGCTCCTTCAACAAATGATACCAAGAAAATGAAGCAAATTTGCTAATAGAATTAAACTGGAAAGTCAATTGGATATGATCAACTCTCTTGTCTGTATGGCTTAAAATCAAAGGCTTCATATTGAAATGTAATGAACTTATTTTACTAGAGATTACTTACATTATAAGACAAGTATTTATACCGAACAATTGTATAAGGCAATCTCTGGCTCTTTCTTGCCTATTATTAATATTATCATTTTTTACAGTGTAGTGTCACAAGCTGTATGCAAAACTCTTATTGGCAGAACGTTGTCAAACCTACAAAGTATTGTCTTCCCTTGTATGTCTACATATTGGTCACTTTGATACTGTCCAAAAGTTTTGAACATAACTCCAAAGTATAAGAAAAAATCTAATTTTGCACATTTGAAAGGATATTGGAGAGTTTCAGTAGTTTGTTCCTGTCTGCTTGAATAGGGAATGCAAGTAGAGAAAGCAAGATTAGATGATCATCATATGTCTGCAGAAAGCAGTGTGTATAGGCAGGAATGTACAAGAGTCTTCACATAGGGGGTCCATGAAAATGTAGCAACTTTTAGAAATAGTTAAATATTTACCACTGCTTTGCCTTGTATAAGTGGCAATATCTGAGTTACAAAATGATAAAGAGATATATGTGTGGTATTGTACAGACCCAAAACAGATACATATACAATCTTATATTTACTAGTACACATTTGCTTTTTAAGAGGATTATACCTGTGCTGAGATACAATTTGCATATGATACATAGAAACATACGGCTAGATTACAAGTTTTGTCGGTAAAAACTTGCGTTGCTAAGGCGCCTTTTTTTTCCAGCGCTCACTTTAAACAACGCTGGTATTACAAGTTTTCTGAATGGCTGCGTTAGCCTCAGAAAAGTGAGTGTTGAGCAAATTTAGCGCCACTTCTCACTGTAATACCAGCGTTGCTTACGGTAGCGTTAAGCTGGCTAAAATGTGCTTGTGCACGATTTCCCCATAGGAAACAGTAAGGCTGAGCTGGCTGAAAAAAAAACCTAACACCTGCAAAAAAGCAGTGTTCAGCTCCTAACGCAGCCCCATTGTTTCCTATGGGAAAATACTTTCTAAGTCTACACCTAATACCCTAACATGAACCCCGAGTCTAAACACCCCTAACTTTACACTTATTAACCTCTAATCTGCCGCCCCCGACATCCTCGCCACCTGCATTATATTATTAACCCTAATCTGCCGCTCCGGACACCGCCGCCACCTACATTATACCTATGAACCCCTAATCTGCAGCGCCTAACATCGCCGACACCTACATTATATTTATTAACTCCTAATCTGCCGCTCCCAACATCGCTGCCACCTACCTACAATTATTAACCCCTAATCTGCCGCCCCCAACGTCGCCGCTACTATATTAAATGTATTAACCCCTAAACCTAAGTCTAACCCTAACACCCCCCTAACTTAAATCTATTTTTAATAAATCTAAATAAAATTACTATAATTAAATAAATTATTCCTATTTACAACTAAATACTTACCTATAAAATAAACCCTAATATAGCTACAATATAACTAATAGTTACATTGTAGCTATTTTAGGATTTCATTTTATTTTACAGGCAACTTTGTATTTATTTTAACTAGGTACAATAGTTATAAAATAGTTATTAACTATTTAATAACTACCTAGCTAAAATAAATACAAAATGACCTGTAAAATAAACCCTAACCTAAGTTACAATTACACCTAACACAACTCTATAATTAAATGAATTACCTAAACTACCTACAATTATATTAAATAAACTAAATTACGAAAAAAAACACTAAATTACAGAAAATAAAAAAGAAATTACAATATTTTAAACTAATTACACCTAATCTAATCCCCCTAATAAAATAAAAAAGCCCCTCAAAATAATAAAATTCCCTACCCTACACTAAATTACAAATAGCCCTTAAAAGGGCCTTTTGCGAGGCATTGCCACAAAGTAATCAGCTCTTTTACCAGCCCTTAAAAGGGCTTTTGCGGGGCATTGCCCCAAAGTAATCAGCTCTTTTACCTGTAAAAAAAAAAGAAATACAATACCCCCCCAACATTACAACCCACCACCCACACACCCCTACTCTAAAACGAACCCGATCCCCCCTTAAAAAAACCTAATACTACCCCATTGAATATCACCCTACCTTGAGCCGTCTTCACCCAGCCGGGCACCACTGGTTATCCGATGGGGCAGAAGAGGACATCCGGACCGGCAGAAGTCTTCATCCTATCTGGGCAGAAGCGGACATCCGGACCGGCAGACATCTTCATCCAAGCGGCATCTTCTATCTTCATCCATCCGACGAGGAACGGCTCCATCTTGAAGACCTCCGGCGCGGAACATCCTTCTAGGCTGACGACTACCCGACGAATGGCTGGTCCTTTAAATGACATCATCCAAGATGGCGTCCCTCGAATTCCGATTGGCTGATAGGATTCTATCAGCCAATCGGAATTAAGGTAGGAAAAATCCCTATGACTAAGGGACTAAGGGCTCAGTTGGAGTACGAAACGCGTAAGGGGTTAATTCTCTGATCCTCACCTTTATCTTTTAAAGAAATGAAATAAAATTTGAAGTTTTTACCTTAAGTGACCCACGAGTGCTGCACTTTTTCTCATTCAAGGAAAAATCCAATTGGCTGATGCAATCAGCCAATCGGATTGAAGTTCAATCTGATTGGCTGATTGGATCAGCCAATAGAATGCAAGGGTTTGATACAAGGTAATCACAGAGGCAAAACGTGTATTAATATAACTGTGTTGGTTATGCAAAACTGGGGAATGGGTAATAAAGGGATTATCTTTGTAAACAATAAGAATTATGGAGTATACTGTCCCTTTAATATAGCAAACGAATGGCAAACTACTCATATGTGAATGTGATGTACACAGTATTACAGTGCTGTATTCTAAATGCAGGTGGCAAAAACTCTTCTGCAAATCTTTTGTTTTCAGATAAGAAGCCTGTGGAAGAACTTCCTCTATAGTGGTCACATGGTCACCTGGAACTGGAGTCACTTGAAACTGCGCAAATTGAACCGGCGCAAATCGAGGGATACCTGTAAACTCTTTTAATTGAAATTAGCCAGAAGAGGCAACAGATTAAAATGACATATTATGATTTTGATCTTTGCCCACTTACTTCACTGAATCGGTTTTAACTCTATTATGAAAATTATATATATTTTTTATATAGATATAGTTTTATAAATATTTTTTAAATATACTTTATAATTACATATTCTCATTAGTTTCCAACTGAATAATCAAGGGATCTATTTTTTATCTTAATTAGTGAGGGTAATTTCCCATGCCATGCAGGGAGAGCCTGAACTTTAGGAATATCATCAATATTTAAAGGGACAATGTAATTTGGCAAGATGCTGATAAGAGTTCATGGTATTCAAAGTTGCTGCAAAAAGACCTTTCAAATGGTCTGGGTTCTCTCTCTTTGACCCACCCCCACTGAGAGGATGATTTCTGCTGCTGCCTCTTGTTTACATAGTTGTTTTATAGTCAGTACTGCAGTACTGACATTTTTAGTAAAGGTGGTGATTTCAACAAGAAAAAGAAACTATTTCAAATGAAAAAATAAAGGTGATGGAGTGCATTGAACTGCCTACAAATAGGTACAGCAGTTAAAATGAATCATTTTGAACACATTAACTGGGAGAACATTTTACAGTGCAATGTTAGTTTAAGCCAGGGATGGACAATGTTATAAAACATATGGGCCACAGATCAAATATTTTTAAATTTTAAGAGCTGCATTTAAAATGATAATATAACAATATTGAATGTTTGATATGATATAATATTTCCTGAAAATGTCAAGTGGTTCATGGCCACATCTAGGTAAGGTTGCAGGGTACACTTTTTCTGCTCTTCTCCCCATAGAGGGGTCTTTTGAGTCATGGCCAGTATTCCCTCTAAGGCCAGATTTTGTGAGTGGTCCAGCAGTAAAACAGTTATATAGTGAACCACACTTTTCAGATAGCAAATACAGGGAGTGCAGAATAATTAGGCAAGTTGTATTTTTGAGGATTAATTTTATTATTGAACAACAACCATGTTCTCAATGAACCCAAAAAACTCATTAATATCAAAGCTGAATAGTTTTGGAAGTAGTTTTTAGTTTGTTTTTAGTTATAGCTATTTTAGGGGGATATCTGTGTGTGCAGGTGACTATTACTGTGCATAATTATTAGGCAACTTAACAAAAAACAAATATATACCCATTTCAATTATTTATTTTTACCAGTGAAACCAATATAACATCTCAACATTCACAAATATACATTTCTGACATTCAAAAACAAAACAAAAACAAATCAGTGACCAATATAGCCACCTTTCTTTGCAAGGACACTCAAAAGCCTGCCATCCATGGATTCTGTCAGTGTTTTGATTTGTTCACCATCAACATTGCGTGCAGCAGCAACCACAGCCTCCCAGACACTGTTCAGAGAGGTGTACTGTTTTCCCTCCTTGTAAATCTCACATTTGATGATGGACCACAGGTTCTCAATGGGGTTCAGATCAGGTGAACAAGGAGGCCATGTCATTAGATTTTCTTCTTTTATACCCTTTCTTGCCAGCCACGCTGTGGAGTACTTGGACACGTGTGATGGAGCATTGTCCTGCATGAAAATCATGTTTTTCTTGAAGGATGCAGACTTCTTCCTGTACCACTGCTTGAAGAAGGTGTCTTCCAGAAACTGGCAGTAGGACTGGGAGTTGAGCTTGACTCCATCCTCAACCCGAAAAGGCCCCACAAGCTCATCTTTGATGATACCAGCCCAAACCAGTACTCCACCTCCACCTTGCTGGCGTCTGAGTCGGACTGGAGCTCTCTGCCCTTTACCAATCCAGCCATGGGCCCATCCATCTGGCCCATCAAGACTCACTCTCATTTCATCAGTCCATAAAACCTTAGAAAAATCAGTCTTGAGATATTTCTTGGCCCAGTCTTGACGTTTCAGCTTGTGTGTCTTGTTCAGTGGTGGTCGTCTTTCAGTCTTTCTTACCTTGGCCATGTCTCTGAGTATTGCACACCTTGTGCTTTTGGGCACTCCAGTGATGTTGCAGCTCTGAAATATGGCCAAACTGGTGGCAAGTGGCATCTTGGCAGCTGCACGCTTGACTTTTCTCAGTTCATGGGCAGTTATTTTGCGCCTTGGTTTTTCCACACGCTTCTTGCGACCCTGTTGACTATTTTGAATGAAACGCTTGTTTTTTCGATGATCACGCTTCAGAAGCTTTGCAATTTTAAGAGTGCTGCATCCCTCTGCAAGATATCTCACTATTTTTGACTTTTCTGAGCCTGTCCAGTCCTTCTTTTGACCCATTTTGCCAAAGGAAAGGAAGTTGCCTAATAATTATGCACACCTGATATAGGGTGTTGATGTCATTAGACCACACCCCTTCTCATTACAGAGATGCACATCACCTAATATGCTTAATTGGTAGTAGGCTTTCGAGCCTATACAGCTTGGAGTAAGACAACATGCGTAAAGAGGATGATGTGGTCAAAATATTCATTTGCCTAATAATTCTGCACTCCCTGTACTACACAATGCAGACAGCAAGGTATGGTTACCTTATTAACTGTTTCACTGCTGGGCCTCTCACAAAATCTGGCCTTAGAGGGAACACTGGTTATGGCCACCTTCTTTGCTCACCCACCAGTCCCCAAAGTGCACATTTAAAGTTCCACTTTTTGGGGGGCCACAAAAACTATTAAATACGTCCTTAGTTCATTTTTTTTCTCTGGGCCACAAAAACTAGTACAGAATACTGTGTGTGGTTGTAGAATTCCAGTTGGCCATTGTTGATTAAGCTATGCAAGAAGCTTCTTAGGGGTAAACTTCTGAAACTATGACTCTCAGGAGTTTCTTCAAATGAAGCAAAACAGCTAAGGAACCATGTTAGCGAGTGAATTGCTCACACTCTCTGGGACAATACCTTTAACAATTTATTATGTGATGCCCTGGAACCAAGCTGCAGATGCCACCATTTGAAGCAAGCTTTCTATCTGTATACTAACATTCTTAGATAATTATCAAGATGCAGTAACAACAGAACCACTATTGCAAGAGATCACATTTGTTAGTGCATCGATGCTAGTGTGTGACCTCTACTCAGAGACTAGATCAAAGTGTATGGAGCTTTATGGTCATTATGTACCATATCTGGAGCTAAAAACAATCAGTTTTGTATTGATGTCATTTCATCCACCACAGAAATGCATCATAAGACATCCTGTCATAATTGCATCAGTTTGAATATGATGAAACAGACCCAGGGGGCCTATTTATTATATGTCTGTTCGACATGATTCGATCAGCCGATCATGTCCAACAGACCTCGCTGAATGCGGAGAGCAATACGCTCTCTGCATTCAGCATTAAACCAGCAGCTCTTGTGAACTGCTGGTGCAACGCCGCCCCCTGCAGATTTGTCAATCAACCCGATCGTATTTGATTAGGTTGAATTGCGGCGATGTCTGTCTGCCTCTCCAGAGCAGGCGGACAGGTTATGGAGCAGTGGTCTTTACCCCTGCTTCATAACTGGTGTTTCTGGCGACTGGCGAGCCTGAAGGCTCGCCAGAAACACAGGGCTTCAAGCTCCATACGGGACCAAACCTCTTTTGCAGTGACTGAAAGCTGTGTATTTTCTCAAGTTAGCAGAATTAGCAAGTAAATATCATGATAAAAATAAAACCTACAGAATATATAAATGTAAAAAAATAAGCATCAAGTGTTTATAAATATCCCTGTATTGCAAAACCTTCTTTCCAATATAAGTCCCTTTTTACATATAAGCAGAGTGCTGGAGGAATGTCACACACTGATTCACAGCTGTTTGCAGTTATCCAAAATTGATATGGGAGGAATGCAAAAAAGAAAATCTATATGAAGAAAATACTGAAGACAGCATTGCCATTGGCATTTTCCAGTGGGCAGCAAAAAGAGCCTGGATGGCGCTCACATATAAATATAATAAGCAGATAGATGAATAAATAGCAGTATTAGTGCATATACACAACCTGGAAACATATACACAGGTAGTATTTTAGAAAAATAATAAAATAAACAAATTGCATATAAAAATGAGTAAAAATAGAACAAAAAGGTAAAAGTTCATATAAAATATTTAGAAATGTTGGCTGGTGTGGAATCTCTTCATATGATGTGCACTTACTTCAATAACCCTCAATCATATGAGGTAAGGATGATTCGTGTCAGTGAAATGCTTAGCACTTCCCAGAGTATATGGAACCGGATCACCGTAGTTGTATATCCCCTTGATGTATGTCGAGAAGATCACTGTTCAGCAACCAGTAGTCTGTATTAATTTGAACTTGCACACTTGTTCCGGTGAAACTCCCAATCACAGATCTGAAGGTCTTGTTGTAAACAGAGCTGGACAAAGGCTTCTGGCTACAGACTGGAGCTGCACTCTAGACACGTGTATATATATATATATATATATATATATATATATATATAAAATATATATATTAAGTGATTCAAAAAGTGGCCCTAAGGGAAATAAAAAAGTTCGTTCTGTATCTCTTTTGGATAGACTTGTTCATCTGATTTATCTTATTTGTTCTGAGGGGCAATATCCAAAAGTGTGCTGCAGCATGATACTTTGTGTAACTATCTATAAATAGGTTATTTTTATATATATATATATATATATATATATATATATATATATATATATACACAACATTTTAAATTAGAGGGAGATAAAAGGCGAGTTTAAAATCCTCCACTACGCACAAAATATAGAAAAAATAACTCATTGTGTAGTTCATTAACAAATCTAGACAGGCCCAGATGCTTGTTTTCCCACAGAAAACCTCTGAATTACACTGTTTCCAATGCAGCAAAGGATTCTGGGTAAGATATGCAAATTAAGTACACAATGACACACCTTTTTACTTCAGCCTGCTTTTCAGCAGGTTCCCTTTACGCCAAAGTATTGCTGTTCACACAGCTTATAAACTTAGCTAGGGTTAGGGTTAGCCTCTGGGCCTGTCTAGATTTGTTAATGAACTACACAATGAGTTATTTTTTTCTATATTTTGTGCGTAGTGGAGGATTTTAAACTCGCCTTTTATCTCCCCCTAATTTAAAATGTTGTTGTATTCTGCCTGGAATCAACTTCACCCAGCAGTGATTCTAACCTTCTCCCAGCTGATGAGTGGCAATAACCACGAAACAGTCTGTCCTGGGATGGTTATGAATCACTGCACTAACCCTAGCTAAGTTTATAAGCTGTGTGAACAGCAATACTTTGGCGTAAAGGGAACCTGCTGAAAAGCAGACTGAAGTAAAAAGGTGTGTCATTGTGTACTTAATTTGCATATCTTACCCAGAATCCTTTGCTGCATTGGAAACAGTGTAATTCAGAGGTTTTCTGTGGGAAAACAAGCCTCTGGGCCTGTCTAGATTTGTTAATGAACTACACAATGAGTTAATTTATATATATATATATATATATATATATATATATATATATATATATATATATATATATATATATATATATATATATATATATAAAGCTAGACAGAAGCGCACTCCAAAGGTCTTGAATTAGTAGTCACTTTTAATGTAAATGTTTTTGAGTCTAACAGACTCGTCCTCAGACAAAACAGTGTACTGTTGCACTTACCACCACCAAACATTTAAACAGTATTCCGACAGAATGTTTGGTGGTGGTAAGTGAAACTATACACTGTTTTGTCTGAGGACGAGTCTGTTAGACTCGAAAACATTCACATTAAAGTGACTATTAATTCAAGACCTTTGGAGTGTGCTTCTGCCTAGCTTTCTATTTTACCTTTTGCTGCACATAGGGCTGTTGAATGAAAAATCTGGAGTGAACTTGGTTCGATATATATATATATTTAAAAATTACAATGTATTTACTTTCATTTTCCTTAAGAACAAATACAGCTTTTTTTTTCTTTTTTTTTTACTTAAAGGGACAGGTAACCCATTTTCTTTCATGATTTGAATAGAACATACAATTTAACAGTTAATTTACTTCTATTATCAAATTTGCTTCATTCTCTTGTTATCCTTTGTGGAAGGAACAGCATAGCACTATTAGCAGCTAGATGAACACATCTAGATAGCCAATCACAGGAGACAAATGTGTGCAGGCACCAATCAGCAGCTAGCTCCCACTAGTGTAGGATATGTGCGCATTCTTTTTTAACAAGGGATACCAAGAGAACAAAGCACTTGAAAATATAAGTGAATTTAAAAGTGTCTTAAAATTACATATTGCACATTGTATCTTGTCCATGAAGTATGTCATTGTCAATAAATAAATTAAAATATATAGGGCTAAATATATATTTGTGCTCCACTTAGTAATACTAACGAGAGCGCGCTTCCATAGCCTCCAATGGGAGCCTCGTTCTCATGCCGTGAAATAACACCTGAGAACCTAGCACAGCGAAGGGCAGCAAATGTTAAATATATATGTATATGCTTATATACATACACAGTATATTTATCTGTTAATATGTGTTTTAAACATATTAACACATAAATATATATTTATATAAGCATATACATATATATTTACATGGAACACACAGTTACCAAGGTTACTAACGATCTTCTCCCTGCTAAAAATATTGACCACTACTTTATACTTTTCTTACTTGACCTCTCAGCTGCCTTTGACACAGTTGACCACCCCTTCCTCCTACAGACCCTTAGCTCTTTTGGTCTCTGTGACACTGCTCTTTCCTGGATTCACTCCTATCTTTTTCACAGGTCTTTTTCTGTGTCATTTGCCGACGACTCCTCCTCTCCAATGCCTCTGTCTGTTGGAGTACCTCAAGGATCTGTTCTGGGTCCTCTGCTCTTCTCCATTTATACTTCCTCACTGGGTGAACTTATCAACAGTTATGGCTTCAAATATCACCTCTATGCTGATGACACCCAGATCTACATCTCCACCCCTGCTCTCTCTCCCTCTGTCCTTTCTCATGTCAGCGACTGCTTAACTGGTATTTCTTTGTGGATGGCCTCTCACCACCTAAATATTAACATGTCCAAGACTGAGCTCCTTCTTATGCCCCCTTCAAGCTCTACGCCGACTTCTGACTTCTCTATCCCTGTTGACGGCATCACCATTTCCCCATTGCCCCAAGACCGCTGCCTCGGAGTTACACTAGACTCAAATCTATCCTTCGTCCCCCATATCCATTCACTTTCTACATCCTGCCACAACCATCTACTCAATATTTCCAAGATTCAACCTTTTCTGAGCGCTAACACCACAAAGCTAATAATCCACTCCCTTGTTATTTCCCGACTTGACTACTGCAATAACCTACTTAATGGCCTTCCTCTTTCCCGCCTGTCCTCCCTTCAATCAATTCTAAATGCCTCTGCCAGGCTGATCCACCTTTCTGGTCACTCTATATCTGCTGCACCTCTCTGCGAGTCCCTTCATTGGCTCCCCATTCACAGCAGAATTAAATTCAAAATTCTTACCCTTACATACAAAGCTCTCACCAACACCGCTCCCCTCTACCTATCCTCTCTAATAAACGTATAAAAGTATACTCCAGCCCGTCCACTAAGATCCAACACTGATGTGCTCCTTGCATCTGCAACTATCACCTCTTCTCATGCTAGACTGCAGGACTTCTGTTGTCTAGCACCTACCCTCTGGAACACTCTCCCTCGTGCTGTCAGGCATTGCTTTAATCTTTCTTCCTTTAAATGTTTCCTGAAGAGTTTTCTGTTCAGAGAAACCTACCACCCAACTCAATAATAAATTAATTTCACTTACCAACAATATTTCCCTCATCTAACTCCTCTTTAACATCTTTCTCAATCTTGCAATCCTCACCTCCTGTTTCTCAACCTCCTACCTTTCTAGATTGTAAATTCCCACGGGAATAGGGCCCTCAATCCCTCCTGTATCTGTTTGTAAATTTTGTCCTGTCTCCTACAAATTTTTTTATCATTGTTTTATTTAAATGAACTGTATCCATGGACAGCGCTGCGGAACACCCGTCATTTTTAACCCCTAAAAACTGCTTTGTGCAGTTGCTTTTTATTTAAAAAAAACGCTACTTTTTAAAAAAAATAAAAATGAAAAACTCTTAAATTTGGTGCCAATTGGGAGACATTTAGAAGATTAACCAGAGATCTGATCTCTGGTTAAATTTCTGAGCTCACGGTAGCAATAACTAGCCACTTGTAATGGCTGGTTATTTATTGGGCACATTTGCCCAGTTACGGACGAGCAATAAATTAGCACTCCACTTATAATCTAGCCCATAATAAGTTAGGTTAATTTAAATTGCTTACAAAACTAAAATATCTGGTTGTATATTTTCATTTGGCATGATGGGGGATAGTTATAAATACACTTTATATTTCCCGGCCGAACTTGAACTTGATTAGTTCAGCCAATCGGATTGAACTTGAATCTGATTGGCTGATTCAATCAACCAATCAGATTTTTCTACCTTAATTCCGATTGGCTGATAGAATCCTATCAGCCAATCGGAATTCGACGGACGCCATCTTGGATGACGTCATTTAAAGGTACCTCATTCGTCGGGAAGTCGTCGTGCCGGATGGATGCTCCGCGGCGGAGGAGCAAAGAAAGAAGATTGAAGATGCCGCTTTGCTTGAAGACATCACCGGATGGAAGAAGACTCTCTGCAGCTTGATTGAAGACATCGCCCGGATCGGATGAAGAGTTCTGCCCGGCTGGGTGAATACAAGGTAGGGAGATCTTCAGGGGGTAGTGTTAGGTTTATTTAAGGGGGTTGGGTGGGTTTAGAATAGGGGTATGTGGGTGGTGGGTTGTAATGTTGGGGGGTGGTATTGTGTTTATCTTTACAGGCAAAAGAGCAGTTTTCTTTGGGGCATTTTTTTATTTTAGGGGGCTTTATTATTTTATTAGGGGGCTTAGAATAGGTGTAATTAGCTTAAAAATCTTGTAATATTTTTTTTATTTTTTGTAATTTAGTGTTTGTTTGTTTTTGTAATTTAGTTTAGTTTAGATATTTGTAGTTTATTTAATTTATTGATAGTGTAGGTGTATTTGTAACTTAGGTTAGGATTTATTTTACAGGTACATTGGTAATTATTTTAACTAGGTAGCGATTAAATAGTAAATAACTATTTAATAGCTATTGTACCTAGTTAAAATAAATACAAAGTTGCCTGTAAAATAAATATAAACCCTAAAATCGATACAATGTAATTTATTAATTACATTGTAGCTATCTTAGGCTTAGATTTAGAGTTTGGCGTTAGCCGTGAAAACCAGCGTTACAGGCTCCTAACGCTGGTTTTAGGCTTCCGCCGGTATTTGGAGTCACTCAAAATAGGGTCTAACGCTCACTTTCCAGCCGCGACTTTTCCATACCGCAGATCCCCTTATGTCAATTGCGTATCCTATCTTTTCAATGGGATTTTTCTAACTCCGGTATTTAGAGTCGTTTCTGAAGTGAGCGTTAGACATCTAACGACAAAACTCCAGCCGCAGGAAAAAAGTCAGTAGTTAAGAGCTTTCTGGGATAACGCCGGTTTCTAAAGCTCTTAACTACTGTACTCTAAAGTACACTAACACCCATAAACTACCTATGTACCCCTAAACTGAGGTCCCCCCACATCGCGACACTCGAAAAAAATTTTTTAACCCCTAATCTGCCGACCGCCACCTGCGTTATCCTTATGTACCCCTAATCTGCTGCCCCTAACACCGCCGACCCCTGTATTATATTTATTAACCCCTAATCTGCCCCCCTCAACGTCGCCTCCACCTGCCTACACTTATTAACCCCTAATCTGCCGACCGCAAAGCGCCGCCACCTACGTTATCCTTATGTACCCCTAATCTGCTGCCCCTAACACCGCCGACCCCTATATTATATTTATTAACCCCTAATCTGCCCCCCACAACGTCGCCTCCACCTGCCTACACTTATTAACCCCTAATCTGCCGACCGGACCTGAGCGCTACTATAATAAAGTTATTAACCCCTAATCCGCCTCACTAACCCTATCATAAATAGTATTAACCCCTAATCTGCCCTCCCTAACATCGCCGACACCTAACTTCAATTATTAACCCCTAATCTGCTGACCGAATCTCGCCGCTATTCTAATAAATGTATTAACCCCTAAAGCTAAGTCTAACCCTAATACTAACACCCCCCTAAGTTAAATATAATTTAAATCTAACGAAATTAATTAACTCTTATTAAATAAATTATTCCAATTTAAAGCTAAATACTTACCTGTAAAATAAATCCTAATATAGGTACAATATAAATTATAATTATATTATAGCTATTTTAGGATTTATAGAATCCTATCTGCCAATCGGAATTCGAGGGACGCCATCTTGGATGACGTAATTTAAAGGAACCGTCATTCGTCGTTCAGTCGTCGGCCAGGATGGATGTTCCGCGGTGGAGGTCTTCAGGATGCTGCCGCTTCGCTCCGGATGGATGCCGCTTGGATGAAGACTTCAATCGGATGGAAGACCTCTTCTGGCCCGCTTGGATGAAGACTTCAGCCGGATCATGGACCTCTCCAGCCCCCCGCTTGGGCTTGGATCAGGACATCGGAGGAGCTCTTCTGGACCGATCGGTGAACCTGGTATGGTGAAGACAAGGTAGGATGATCTTCAGGGGCTTAGTGTTAGGTTTATTTAAGGGGGGTTTGGGTTAGATTAGGGGTATGTGGGTGGTGGGTTGTAATGTTGGGGGGGGTATTGTATGTTTTTTTTTTACAGGCAAAAGAGCTGAATTTCTTGGGGCATGCCCCGCAAAGGGCCCTGTTCAGGGCTGGTAAGGTAAAAGAGCTTTGAACTTCAGTAATTTAGAATAGGGTAGGGCATTTTTTTATTTTGGGGGGCTTAGTTATTTTATTAGGGGGCTTAGAGTAGGTGTAATTAGTTTAAAATTGTTGTAATATTTTTCTTATGTTTGTAAATATTTTTTTATTTTTTGTAACTTAGTTCTTTTTTATTTTTTGTACTTTAGCTAGTTTATTTAATTGTATTTGTTTTTAGCAATTGTATTTAATTAATTTATTGATAGTGTAGTGTTAGGTTAATTGTAGGTAATTGTAGGTAGGTTATTTAATTAATTTATTGATAGTCTAGTGTTAGGTTTATTTGTAACTTAGGTTAGGATTTCTTTTACAGGTAAATTTGTAATTATTTTAACTATTTTAGCTATTAAATAGTTCTTAACTATTTAATAGCTATTGTACCTGGTTAAAATAAATACAAAGTTACCTGCAAAATAAATATAAATCCTAAAATAGCTATAATATAATTATAATTTATATTGTAGCTATATTAGGATTTATTTTACAGGTAAGTATTTAGCTTTAAATTGGAATAATTTATTTAATAAGAGTTAATTAATTTCGTTAGATTTAAATTATATTTAACTTAGGGGGGTGTTAGTATTAGGGTTAGACTTAGCTTTAGGGGTTAATACATTTATTAGAATAGCGGCGAGATTCGGTCGGCAGATTAGGGGTTAATAATTGAAGTTAGGTGTCGGCGATGTTAGGGAGGGCAGATTAGGGGTTAATACTATTTATGATAGGGTTAGTGAGGCGGATTAGGGGTTAATAACTTTATTATAGTAGCGCTCAGGTCCGGTCGGCAGATTAGGGGTTAATAAGTGTAGGCAGGTGGAGGCGACGTTGTGGGGGGCAGATTAGGGGTTAATAAATATAATATAGGGGTCGGCGGTGTTAGGGGCAGCAGATTAGGGGTACATAGGGATAATGTAAGTAGCGGCGGTTTACGGAGCGGCAGATTAGGGGTTAATAATAATATGCAGGGGTCAGCGATAGCGGGGGCGGCAGATTAGGGGTTAATAAGTGTAAGGTTAGGGGTGTTTAGACTCGGGGTACATGTTAGAGTGTTAAGTGCAGACGTAGGAAGGGTTACCGCATAGCAAACAATGGGGCTGCGTTAGGAGCTGAACGCGGCTTTTTTGCAGGTGTTTGGGTTTTTTTCAGCTCAAACAGCCCCATTGTTTCCTATGGGGGAATCGTGCACGAGCACGTTTTTGAGGCTGGCCGCGTCCGTAAGCAACTCTGGTATCGAGAGTTGAAGCTGCGTTAAAAATGCTCTACGCTCCTTTTTTGGAGCCTAACGCAGCCTTTATGTGGACTCTCGATACCAGAGTTATTTTTATGGTGCGGCCAGAAAAAAGCCGGCGTTAATTTTTCGGGTCGTTACCGACAAAACTCCAAATCTAGGCCTTAGGGTTTATTTTATAGGTAAGTATTTAGATTTAAATAGGAATATTTTCATTAATAATATTAATATTATATTTATTTTAATAAGAGTTTAGTTAGGGATGTTAGAGTTAGATAGGGTTATTATACTTAATATATATATAATATAATAACTATATTAATCCTAATATAATTAGGGTTAATATAGTTAGTATAGCTGGCGGCGGTGTAGGGGGATTAAATTAGGGGTTAATATTTTTAAAATAGATGGCGGCTGGGTAGATGTCGGCGGGGTAGATGGGGTAGATGTCAGCGGGGTAGATGGGGTAGATGTCGGCGGGGTAGATGGGGTAGATGTCGGCGGGGTAGATGGGGTAGATGTCGGCGAGGTAGATGGGGTAGATGGCGGCGCGGTAGATGGCGGTGGGGTAGATGGGGTAGATGTCGGCGGGGTAGATGGGGTAGATGTCGGCGGGGTAGATGGGGTAGATGTCGGGGGGGTAGATGGGGTAGATGTCGGCGAGGTAGATGGGGTAGATGCCGGCGGGGTAGATGGGGTAGATGTCGGCGAGGTAGATGGGGTAGATGTCGGCGCGGTAGATGGCGGTGGGGTAGATGGGGTAGATGTCGGTGGGGTAGATGGGGTAGATGTCGGCGCGGTAGATGTCGGCGGGGTAGATGGGGTAGATGTCGGCGGGGTAGATGGGGTAGATGTCGGGGGGGGTAGATGGGGTAGATGTAGATGGGGTAGATGGCGGCACGGTAGATGGCGGCGGGGTAGATGGGGTAGATGTCAGCGGGGTAGATGGGGTAGATGGCGGCGGGGTAGCTAAATTAGATGGCGGCGGTTTAGGGGTTAATAACTTTATTAGGTAGCGGCGGGGTCCGGGAGCGGCGGTTTAGGGGTTAAACACTTTATTGGGGATCGCGGACCGCGGTTGACAGGTAGATAGACATTGCGCATGCGTTAGGTGTTCGGAATTGTTTGCGCATGCGCTACATGTGAACGAGCATGGATTGTCAATGACGATTTGTTAGGGAACGCATGCGCAGCTTGATCGAGTTACGTGTGCAAAAAGGGGCTGGACGCCACGTGATATGAGCTAGAATTCGTTAAGGGCAATGTCAATCAAATTAGATACGAGGGACAAGATGGCGGGCGGAGGAAGAAAGTAAGCGAAGTAGGTTTATAAATCCTTCGATTATGGTTTTAGTCTTAAATTATAAAAAAATTATGAATTAAACTAACGTTTATTTTAGGTAATTAACAAGATGAGGAAGAGTGGTGAACGTGACTTGACATTCACTTTAAATAAACCTTACACTAACCCCCAATGATCCACTTACAGTTGTTGAAGTCCCGCTTGAAGGATCCATCCAGCCGGCAAGAAGTTTTCATCCGGGTGGCAAGAAGTCTTCATCTGGGCGGCCTTTTCCATCTGAAGACATTCAGTGCGGAGCTCCTCTTCATACGGTCGCCGCCGTAAACTGAAACTTCAATGCAAGTGACGTCATCCAAGATGGCGTCTATTGCATTCCTATCGGCTGAAAGGTTCCAATCAGCCAATAGGATTAGAGCTGCTCAAATCCTATTGGCTGTTCCAATCAGCCAATAGGATTTGAGCAGCTCTCATCCTATTGGCTGTTCCAATCAGCCAATAGGATTGAGCTCTCATCCTATTGGCTAGTTTAATTTAATTGTAGTATAATAGTTAGGGTAGGTTAATTAATAGTTTAAAAATAGTTTCTTTTAATTCTACAGGTAGCGGGGTTGTTAGGTTTAGGGGTTATTAGCTTAATTTAGTTTATGGCGATGTGGGGGGCTGGCAGTTTAGGGCTTAATAGGTTTAGTTAGTGGTAGTGATGTGGGAGGCTAGAGGTTTAGGGGTTAATACATTTATTTAGTGGCGGAGGGGTCCGGGAGCGGCGGTATGGGGTTAATAACTTTATTTAGGTGGCGGCGGGGTCCGGGAGTAACGGGATAGTGGTTAATAACTTTATTTAGGTTGCGGCGGGGTCGATTAGCGGTGGGATAGGGGTTAAACATTTTAGAATAGTGGTGGCATTTAGTGACAGGGTATAAATAAAGTTGGTTAAAAGCCGAATAGACGCGAGGTCCATGACTGTTAGTTAACAACAGCCCGATGCTCATCGCCCCGTACTTGGTGCGCATCTTTTTGCCTGCTTTTGTTATAAATATGGAGATTGTATTCAGGTCTGCGACCACATTGTTAGGCGAGCGTATTGATGCCGTCGAATGCAACACAGTTGACGGCTTGATAAATATCACCCAATGTATTTGAATTATATAGAGAAATTGTCAGGTTTTTTTTCCCTGCCTTGTTTGCCATGTGCTGCTGGCAGCCATTTTACTCATCTCTCTTGCTGACTCTGGTGCATACTGTGTGATGCTGCTCATTTCCTGCACTTCCTTTTATGGCCAGACTGGTGTACATCATCCGTGTGAGACAGAATGCAGTCTCAGAATTGTGATGTCATCACTCTTTATTTAAAGGGCCTCTGTTCAGTATGCTTTCCCCCTGCATTGTCTCAGAGATGTTTGTGAGAGCTCCTGTGTATTACCTGGCTGTCTGACGTCCCTCCTGGTTCCTGATCCCTGGCTTGTTCCTGACTCTGCTGTTCTCCTTGTTCCTGATTCTGGCTTGTCTGACTACTCGCTTTGGTTTCTGACTCGGATCGTCTGACTATTCGCTTTGGCTCCTGACTCGGCTTGTCTGACTACCAGCTCTGGTTTTGATTCCTGGCTTGTTATTTGACTTGTGGACTTTTTATTATTTTTTGCTATTAATAAAGGTGTGATTATTTTTGCACTTCTCGTCTCAGTCTGATTCCTGGCACCCTGACAGAAATAGGGTAAGCACTCAAAGAGTGAGCTAACTGTGTCAAAATATCAATAGTACAAAACAATTCTAAAATAGATCAAGATATATAGATAAAGGTATAAATATAAATATCTAGGGCTATATATATATATATATATATATATATATATATATATATATATATATATATATATATATATATATTATACAATGGATATACGTTAAGAATCTAAAACAATATAAACATACATTTAAAAAGATGCCGGCATCAAATGGCAATTTGAATTCACATAAGCAAATAAAATAATGAACAGAATACTTATATTAGATAAAGATACAGACAAAGGGGCATATTTATCAATGTGTGAGCGGACATTATACGAAGTAGCGTATCATGTCCTCCGCACATAAATGGCTGCGAATCTGTTGGGGGCGGCATTGCACCAACAGTTCACAAGAGCTGCTGGTGCAATGCCGCCCCCTGCAGATTCGCGGCCAATCGAATTATATATATATGTATAAAAAAATGACAATGTATTGACTTTCATTTTCCCTTAAGAACAAATACAGCTTCTTCTTTTTTACTCGCTCCGCATCGCTTGCAGTGGGTCACAGCCTTAATGATGTAACGAACAGCAGTGTGCTGAAGAGCTGAGGGGGTGCGTCACAACTCACCAGAGGAAGTCAGCTATGTAGGAACATCAGGAGCCCGACTGCACTATAATACTTGGGATTGCTGTTTGTTACATCATTAAGCAACATTGTATCAAAGTAAATGGAACGTACTGTATATGGAGTAGACAGGAAAAGTGTTGCTGAGTCCCATTACCATTTATTTTATTTGCTGGTTTTGTTATTTAGTAAATTTATACAGCTGTTTCCTAGCTTCTTGCTTAGAGGAAGACTGTGCAACTAGGTCAGGCATTTTGCACAATGTCATTGAATAGTAACAATATAAGGTTAGATTAATATGCAAGAATTTACTCAGCACAGTAGCAAATCTGAATAATGGTATTAACCTTTTAACGCCGTTATGCCGTTCTATTCCGTCATATTTACACTGGGCTTTAAAGCCGTTATGACGGAATAGAACGTCATATCAAACGGCTGTCCTGAAGCCTTCTGCGCTTCAAGGACTTGATCGCGGTCTGGAGGGCGTTCCTAGGGTTGTAGGGACGCCCCCCAGATGCGATCCAATAATTGAAATCTCGCGATCGTATGCACGATCGCGTAGTTTCAATTTGTCTACATCGGAACAGGTGTTCCGATGTAGACACTTTAACCCTGTCACGAAAGGGTTAAATAACTATGAGTGCTATTTATGTTTTGTTTGTCTTAGTAATTTTACAAATAAAAACATTATAACTCTCATTGTGTTATTTCAAAATATGCTACTTAATTTCCTGCATATTGCAGACCATATTAGTTTGTATAATAATATTATTACAACCCTGAAAATCCCTGCATTGGGAAAATACAAAAAGCTTTATATTTGGAGCCAAGCCTGACATTTTATTCATATTTGTGTACAAACAAGTCACAGAACAGACACATTATTAATAATTAATCATAAAATGCTATTGTGCTATATCTAGGCATCCTAAAAGATGGAAGAAACTGTCTCATATATAAATAATTTCCTTAGAGTTGTGTTTCTTTTAAATTTGTTGCACAAATATAAAAACTTTATTCAGCACTTTTATATCATGACCATTAAAATCCCTTTTATAATTAATAAGAATATAAATTTAGACCATTTATTTACACACAAACACATAGAGTGATATAGTTGCTGTAGATCAGGGGTGTCCAAACTTTGCTCTCCAGAGGTTTTGGAACTACATTTCCCATGATGCTCAGCTAGATAAAATGCTGGCTGAGCATCATCGGAAATGTAGTTCCAAAACCTCTGGAGAGCAAAGTTTGGACACCCCTGCTGTAGATGAATAATAGTTACCCTGTAAATAAGCTGATTAAGAAGAATCAGGAGAAGGTTCTTGATGGATTCATTTAGAAAAGTAATATAGAGCTAAGCCAGTGAAAAAGGCTTCCAGTGAGTTGTCATCAATTGAAGCACTTATTGGTTACTTTCAACTCAGAATACAGCACACTATAGAGATGTCTCTGTCTAATCATTTATCTGTTTATTGTGCAGCGTTATAAATAATTGATTATAATTATGTGACTCCTTATCTGTTTCCATAAATATCTTCTTCTGTTCATTCTCTACTTCAGTCTCTCATCATTTTACTGTGATCATCTTTTATCTTGGTTTCCACAAACTTAAGTAATGGGTTCTTTTAGAATATAATGGTCAGACCTTACAACTTATCATTTTAACAAATGTCTTAATATGTTTGCTTTTTGGTAAGTGGCAGTGGCATGTTTTCAATGACCTTAAAGGGACATGATACCCAATTTTATTTCTTTTATGATATAGATAGAGCATGCAATTTTAAATAACTTTCCAGTTAATTTCTATTGTCTAATTTGTTTCATTCTCATTTATATCCTATATACCTATGTAGTCTCAGAAGCTGCTAAATAGTGGCTGTAGATATATGCCTCTTGGCATCGGCTTTCAGCTAGCTCCGAGTAGTGCATCACTGCTCCTTCAACAAAGAATACCAAGAGAATTAAACAAATTAGATTACAGTAGTAAACTGTACGACCTATCTGATTCAAAATTGGGTTTCATGTCCCTTTAAAAAACTGCATAACATTATAATATAGTTAAAGGGACAGTAAACTCCAAAAACAATAGTTTAAAAGATAGATAATCCCTCCTCTCACAGCCCCCTTATCACATGACTATTTATTATCTATTGACTTGCATTTTAGCCAATTTGTGCTGTGTCCTGCACAGCTCCACTGGAGAGAGCACAATGTTATCTATATGGCCCACATGAATTAGTTGTGTCTTGTGAAAAGCTAATAAAAAAAGCAGGTAATAAGAGGCTGTCTGTAGTTGCTTAGAAACAGGCAGGAATTTAGAGCTTTAAAGGTTATAAAGTATATAAATATAACAATGTTGGTTGTGCAAAGCTGGGGAATGGGTAGTAAAGGCATTGTCTTTCTTTTTAAATAATAACAATGTTGATGTAGACTGCCCCTTTAATACTTTGGAACTAGAGAGGAATCTTTGTATGTGCTCATGGTCATGCCCCTATCCAGAATTCATAATGTAATCTATTTAAAATAAAATCAGAGTTCTCAACAAGATGTATGAATGATCCTTGTTTTCACATTTTGTTTTAATAACACTTCTGCAAGTGGTGTGATCAAGGTATTTGGGTATTAGACAAGAATGGCACAGGGAATTATGATTTGATGTTAGTAATTAATTATGTAAGTTTGCATGTGTAATTTTTTAGAGGAGATATAACTGGCATACAAGAATGGGTTATTGTTTTTTATTGTTTTTTTTTTTTTAAAAAGTATTTTTATTGAGGTTTCAAAGAATGACAAGTAACAACAAAGGAGGAAAACAATACGGTTACCACTTAGTTATAGACATAAACAATTACCAGAGCATAAACAATATAGTTAGTAATGTCTGTTATTTGGGTCCACACATAGCACATTGATTTAGAAGTTGAATAGCTGAACACCTCAGCTATAGAATTATACTAAAACAATCACCATGTTCTACATAGCTATGCACAAATATGCATGAGAATAGTTACTTATATAAATAGTGATTAACCTCATTTTTGTAAATGAGACCTCTTTTTCTTTTTAGGGGTGGGGTGGGGAAAGGGGTATCAGTGGGCCAGAACCACTCGTATTGAAGTGGAAGGGGGTAGGGGGTATTTGAAGTAACATGGTTTCTAGGTGGGCTAGTGAAAATGCTATGATATGGAGAGGGTGCTGAGTAATTGTCTAGGTGGGGGGGGGGGTGCAATATAGGGCTATTAGACTATTGACATGGAATTGTGGAGGTATGGGTGGAAGAAAAGAAATATCTGTAGTACGCATTCCCAAGAGAAGATGGGGCAGGCATAGAGACATCCGATAGGCATATTAACTAAGATACATGTGCATTTAGGATTGAGCAGTGAAGGTTATATATACTATACAGGTTTAATCATAGACAGAAGACAGGATGTTTTAACATAGCTAGTGTTGGTGAAGAATCCAATTAACAAGTACAAAAGCTTAATACTTAGAATAACTATGTACCAAAAACAGAGAATGTAAAAAAAAAAAAAAAATAATAAGAAAAAAAGGGTCCTGACCCTAATTTACATTTACCTCAAGCAAATAAAATATCAGGTTAAATGATATGTCTATTAACACACAACCCTATAGTATTTCAATAATCCAGTTCTATGTTGAAGCTGCCCCCTATATTTCTCAAGTAACATTAGCAATGTCTAACTAATAAAATCTCTAAAACGTTGAGGAGAGCATGTACATGGCAGCATTATCTAATATAATCTATTCTACCTTATAGCCTAACGGTTATCCTGCAGGTATAGCATACCATCCCATCTCTACTGTAAAACAATATATGCCCCCACCATAAACTAGACAGAGTAGTCTTTGTAAAATCGGAGCTATAACTGTATAAGGGGCTATATACAAACATAAATAGAGAGCATCCACGTGGGTAACAAACTGAATGCGGCAGGCTTAGTGATGTTAAGCCATGTAAATATATAAGGCCACTAAGGCAGGCAGGGCCCAACAACATGTAGGCAGAAAACAGTGAGGAAAGTAAAAACAAAAAGAAACAATGAATCTCAACGTAAAACAGGGATGTCTTTAGAGCTATAAATCTTTATGGCTATTTAACCCATGCCTCTCCTGGGTAACCTGTCCATGTCGAGCCAGCGACTAATGAAAGGGTCAGCTGCAGCACTTGGTAACCCGGAACTTGGTTGTCTTCTGCTACTCAGCTTCTCATGTACATAACCTGGTTTCTTCTCTGAAGCAGTGCAACTACTCCATAGATCGGCCGCACCTTCCCAAGAGTCGTTTAAGCAGAATTTAGTGGCGTATACCGTCTGGGAGACATGAGTGCTGGGGGCTGCTCGGATAAAATAAATGGCCACAGTGTTGTTTGCAAGTCGGGTTCTCTCCGGTCTCTCCCAGATACTGTTGCTTCGCGGATCGCTGTAAGGTGAGGTGAGGATGTGAAAACTGACTCCGCTCAGATATTCTGCATGCTCTCGTGGAGACAGGCCTATCCGCTAGGTTACATGCTCCCTTGTTTCCAATCTAGGCTTAGGCTCGGGTGTGGGCTCTAGTATCAGATGTTGCCTGCTTAGGTTAGCTGTCTCCTGCTGGGTAGCGGTGTCCATCTCTTTAATCCTGTCAGCTGGCTCATCTGCTACTTTCCCCATGGCAACCTGCAAGGCATGGTGTAAGCCCTCAAAATTGCGGAGCATCCGTAGTTCCAGCTCCTCAAGGGCCGCCTGCATCTGTAGATGTATACCCCTCTCCATATCAAGGGACCAGGTTATGATGAATAAGTTCACTGTTCAATTTTCACTAGCACGGAGCTGTTTTACCCGGCTGCTAGCAAGCTGGGGGGGGGGGGGGTTGAATATGAAAGAAGCATGAGGCCACGGTCGTTGCTCTCTGGGAACTTCAGTTGTTTCTTTTAGCGGATGTAAACAGGGCTATATTTTATAACAGGGATTTATTTATCCTTAGCTACTGCCCTTTTAGTTTCAAAGTTTATGTGTGATTATAGCTGATTAGAGTAAAGATGGCTAAGATTTTTTAAAATTATAGAGAGAGCTTCTCCATTTTGCGACTCCTCATGGCTGTGGTTAGGACACGCCCCCTGGGTTGTTTTAACTTTTCATTCTGATGAACATGTAGTTTGGTGGCTGCTGATATAATTTTGTCCTTTAAAGGAAAATAAAATAAAATAGAAAAGCACATTAATAAGTTTCAGTGTTTTTTAATAATGATTTTTTTCCAATTTCCAATATATCATGAAAATTCTTTTAGTAAAAGGTGTGAGTAGTTCAGCGATAACTTTTACTGTGCATGGAGCATATGTACATAGACAGTATAACTCACAAAAACATAACATACATTTTATAGATAGCTTATGTATTCATACATATCACCTGTGACTGCAATGGACCAAAAGTCAAGTTCTCTATATAATGTCATAAATGCAAATGTGATAACTAAATGGCTAAATAGTGCAGGGGTTAGAGCACCTTTATGGTTAACTTTTATTGTATTTTAATAGTCATATATTAGAGTGATATTGATGATATTTCCTAAACTTACAAATAATTACTGGTTACTTTCATGATTATTTTTATCTCTACATCAAATGGTTGTGTTTTCATAAATTCAAAGGATATCAAATAGACTTCCGGCTTCACAGTGTGAGGCAGTTCATACTGTGAGTCTGTTACTTATTTCATTGTATAATATCTACTTATGTTATTGTATAAACTTGTAAAGGTTTCTTTTAAAGGGACAGCATACTATAAAATAGTTTTTCCCTTAAAGAGACACTCAAGTCAAAATTAAACTTTCATTATTCAGATACAGCATTCCATTTTTAAATGTAATTTTTATTGAGGTTTTCAATAATACCCACATAAAAAGAAAAAATGCAACAAAAAAAAACACAGTTTGGTGCATACAAAATAGATAAATCGGAGCATGTTACAATTATTCATAGTAGTAGAAAAAAAGGAGTTTCTTGTTGGATATTCTAATATTTGTAACTACTTTAGAAGTCTCACTGACACCTTTGATTTTCCAACAAGTCAAAATAAACATTAATTTTCCATGATTCAATAACATTTTACAAAGGCAATCAGAAAACACAAAAAAAGAAAAAGAGAGAAGAAAAAAAAAAATCTTTGCAGTGTTTATATCTACTCAATCTAATAAATGCATCAGTACCATTTGAGCGAAAATCTATCCATCTTCCACCTTTTGTTGAAAAATAATATTTTTCTTCCTTTTTGAAGAAATTGTTGAAGTTTCTGAGTTTTTTAGAAAAGGAGAAACCAAGGAAAAAAAAGAAAAAAAGAGAGAGAGAAAAAAAAAAAAAAAAAGAGCCCCGCCTTGCTTAAGCATTTCCTCCCTCCCCCCTCCACGCATACCCCACACTACCAGATACCCAAAAGAACTATTTCCGAATTTTGAAATGGGCTTATCATATACTCTATTTCGGTTGGCGAAAAGCTTTTAATGAATTTTGACCATTTGCTAAAAAATGCTACAATTTCACCCTCTGAGTTTAAATCTGTAGCGAGTTGTTCTACCCTATATTGTTTTTTGAGATAGTTTTTGACCTCGTTCACTGTGGGTATGAATCTAGTTTTCCATTTTTTGAAAATCAAGTTTCTTGCGGCAAGAACTACTAGGTTTAATATCTTAGCGTCTCCAAAATCCTCCCTATTGTTGGACAAGAAAATTATGTTAGAGAAAGTAAGTTTAAGAGGCTTTATTTTTACCACCTTTACTAACCAATACTCTAATTTGTGCCAGAATTGTTTTACTTTCGGGCATAGCCACACCATATGCAATAATTCTGCAGCCAGTAGGCTGCATTTTGGACATTTCTTGAAGTCAACATTACTCCATCTATAAGCTTTATCTGGCGTGTAATAAATCTGGTATATAAGCTTTGTATGAGACTCTCTCCACGTTTCAGATATCGTAGTGTTGCGTAGTAGCGTGAAGGATCTCATAATATGTATTTCCTTGCCTATGTTCATGGACAATTGATCTGTCCATTTTTGGGCTAATTTTTCAACATTACTGTTGCCTTTCTGTGAGTTCAGGAGGGTATACCATGGAGAGATGGAGCCGCGACCAGCCTTGATCAGGGCCGGCCATGGCTCCAATCTCCCCCAAGTCCACCTCCAGTTGTATTGGGCATGCAGCTGAGTAGTATAGTGCCTGGCTTGAAGATAGGCAAAAAAATCTTGGTTACTAAGTTTGAATTCCACTTTCAGTTCTTGGAAAGATTTGATGATTCCTGACTCTGCGTGGTGGAGCTGTGCAACGTGTCTGAGCCCCTGCTCCTCCCACTTTTTCAAGTGCGGGGCTTGGGATCCCTCTTGAAATTCTATATTACCTATAAAAGTTTGGTACCTGGGAATATTAGTATTTATTCCCAACAACATGCCTATCTTCTTCCAGGCCTGAATTATTACATATATAGTTCTAAAGTTTTTCACTTGTTTAGGTATTAAATGGGTCGGTGTATGTAAGAGCGAAACTGACTTTAAGGGGAAGATTAAATTGTTCTCTAACTCGTTATCTGTAAAATAATCAGCTTCTGCCACCCAGTCTGCTGCAGTGCGACCCAAAAAGACTAGATTGTATAGATATAAATTTGGAAGAGCCAGCCCAGCAAATTGCCTTGCCAGGTATAACCTTTGCAGGGCAACTCTGGGCTTTCTTGACTGCCATATAAATTTCCGAAGTGCCATGTTAAGTTTCTTGATATCTTGCGTTGTTATAAAAAACGGGAGGTTTTGGAGAGTATATGATATCTTTGGCAAGATTACCATTTTGTATAGAGCAGCACGCCCTGAAAGGGAGAGAGGTAGATTCTGCCAATCTCTCATAAGTGAGATAGCATGTGCCAAGATTGGAGTGATATTCAAAGAGTACCACTCCTGGGGGTCTGCCGAGACAAGTATTCCCAAATATCTAAGGCCTAGATTTGGAGTTTTGTCGGTAACGACCCGAAAAACTAACGCCGGTTTTTTTTTGGCCGCACCATAAAAATAACTCTGGTATCGAGAGTCCACATAAAGGCTGCGTTAGGCTCCAAAAAAGGAGCGTAGAGCATTTTTAACGCAGCTTCAACTCTCGATACCAGAGTTGCTTACGGACGCGGCCAGCCTCAAAAACGTGCTCGTGCACGATTCCCCCATAGGAAACAATGGGGCTGTTTGAGCTGAAAAAAAACCAAACACCTGCAAAAAAGCCGCGTTCAGCTCCTAACGCAGCCCCATTGTTTGCTATGCGGTAACCCTTCCTACGTCTGCACTTAACACTCTAACATGTACCCCGAGTCTAAACACCCCTAACCTTACACTTATTAACCCCTAATATGCCGCCTCCGCTATCTCTGACCCCTGCATATTATTATTAACCCCTAATCTGCCGCTCCGTAAACCGCCGCTACTTACATTATCCCTATGTACCCCTAATCTGCTGCCCCTAACACCGCCGACCCCTATATTATATTTATTAACCCCTAATCTGCCCCCCACAACGTCGCCTCCACCTGCCTACACTTATTAACCCCTAATCTGCCGACCGGACCTGAGCGCTACTATAATAAAGTTATTAACCCCTAACCCGCCTCACTAACCCTATCATAAATAGTATTAACCCCTAATCTGCCCTCCCTAACATCGCCGACACCTAACTTCAATTATTAACCCCTAATCTGCCGACCGAATCTCGCCGCTATTCTAATAAATGTATTAACCCCTAAAGCTAAGTCTAACCCTAACACTAACACCCCCCTAAGTTAAATATAATTTAAATCTAACGAAATTAATTAACTCTTATTATATAAATTATTCCTATTTAAAGCTAAATACTTACCTGTAAAATAAATCCTAATATAGCTGCAATATAAATTATAATTATATTAGAGCTATTTTAGGATTTATATTTATTTTACAGGTGACTTTGTATTTATTTTAACCAGGTACAATAGCTATTAAATAGTTAAGAACTATTTAATAGCTAAAATAGTTAAAATAATTACAAATTTACCTGTAAAAGAAATCCTAACCTAAGTTACAAATAAACCTAACACTAGACTATCAATAAATTAATTAAATAAACTACCTACAATTACCTACAATTAACCTAACACTACACTATCAATAAATTAATTAAATACAATTGCTACAAATAAATACAATTAAATAAACTAGCTAAAGTACAAAGAATAAAAAAGAACTAAGTTACAAAAAATAAAAAAATATTTACAAACATAAGAAAAATATTACAACAATTTTAAACTAATTACACCTACTCTAAGCCCCCTAATAAAATAACAAAGCCCCCCAAAATAAAAAAAATGCCCTACCCTATTCTAAATTACTAAAGTTCAAAGCTCTTTTACCTTACCAGCCCTGAACAGGGCCCTTTGCGGGGCATGCCCCAAGAAATTCAGCTCTTTTGCCTGTAAAAAAAAACATACAATACCCCCCCCCCAACATTACAACCCACCACCCACATACCCCTAATCTAACCCAAACCCCCCTTAAATAAACCTAACACTAAGCCCCTGAAGATCATCCTACCTTGTCTTCACCATACCAGGTTCACCGATCGGTCCAGAAGAGCTCCTCCGATGTCCTGATCCAAGCCCAAGCGGGGGGCTGGAGAGGTCCATGATCCGGCTGAAGTCTTCATCCAAGCGGGCCAGAAGAGGTCTTCCATCCGATTGAAGTCTTCATCCAAGCGGCATCCATCCGGAGCGAAGCGGCAGCATCCTGAAGACCTCCACCGCGGAACATCCATCCTGGCCGACGACTGAACGACGAATGACGGTTCCTTTAAATGACGTCATCCAAGATGGCGTCCCTCGAATTCCGATTGGCTGATAGGATTCTATCAGCCAATCGGAATTAAGGTAGGAATATTCTGATTGGCTGATGGAATCAGCCAATCAGAATCAAGTTCAATCCGATTGGCTGATCCAATCAGCCAATCAGATTGAGCTCGCATTCTATTGGCTGTTCCGATCAGCCAATAGAATGCGAGCTCAATCTGATTGGCTGATTGGATCAGCCAATCGGATTGAACTTGATTCTGATTGGCTGATTCCATCAGCCAATCAGAATATTCCTACCTTAATTCCGATTGGCTGATAGAATCCTATCAGCCAATCGGAATTCGAGGGACGCCATCTTGGATGACGTCATTTAAAGGAACCGTCATTCGTCGTTCAGTCGTCGGCCAGGATGGATGTTCCGCGGTGGAGGTCTTCAGGATGCTGCCGCTTTGCTCCGGATGGATGCCGCTTGGATGAAGACTTCAATCGGATGGAAGACCTCTTCTGGCCCACTTGGATGAAGACTTCAGCCAGATCATGGACCTCTTCAGCCCCCCGCTTGGGCTTGGATCAGGACATCGGAGGAGCTCTTCTGGACCGATCGGTGAACCTGGTATGGTGAAGACAAGGTAGGATGATCTTCAGGGGCTTAGTGTTAGGTTTATTTAAGGGGGGTTTGGGTTAGATTAGGGGTATGTGGGTGGTGGGTTGTAATGTTGGGGGGGTATTGTATGTTTTTTTTTTACAGGCAAAAGAGCTGAATTTCTTGGGGCATGCCCCGCAAAGGGCCCTGTTCAGGGCTGTTAAGGTAAAAGAGCTTTGAACTTTAGTAATTTAGAATAGGGTAGGGCATTTTTTTTATTTTGGGGGGCTTTGTTATTTTATTAGGGGGCTTAGAGTAGGTGTAATTAGTTTAAAATTGTTGTAATATTTTTCTTATGTTTGTAAATATTTTTTTATTTTTTGTAACTTAGTTCTTTTTTATTTTTTGTACTTTAGCTAGTTTATTTAATTGTATTTATTTGTAGCAATTGTATTTAATTAATTTATTGATAGTGTAGTGTTAGGTTAATTGTAGGTAATTGTAGGTAGTTTATTTAATTAATTTATTGATAGTCTAGTGTTAGGTTTATTTGTAACTTAGGTTAGGATTTCTTTTACAGGTAAATTTGTAATTATTTTAACTATTTTAGCTATTAAATAGTTCTTAACTATTTAATAGCTATTGTACCTGGTTAAAATAAATACAAAGTTACCTGTAAAATAAATATAAATCCTAAAATAGCTCTAATATAATTATAATTTATATTGCAGCTATATTAGGATTTATTTTACAGGTAAGTATTTAGCTTTAAATAGGAATAATTTATATAATAAGAGTTAATTAATTTCGTTAGATTTAAATTATATTTAACTTAGGGGGGTGTTAGTGTTAGGGTTAGACTTAGCTTTAGGGGTTAATACATTTATTAGAATAGCGGCGAGATTCGGTCGGCAGATTAGGGGTTAATAATTGAAGTTAGGTGTCGGCGATGTTAAGGAGGGCAGATTAGGGGTTAATACTATTTATTATAGGGTTAGTGAGGCGGGTTAGGGGTTAATAACTTTATTATAGTAGCGCTCAGGTCCGGTCGGCAGATTAGGGGTTAATAAGTGTAGGCAGGTGGAGGCGACGTTGTGGGGGGCAGATTAGGGGTTAATAAATATAATATAGGGGTCGGCGGTGTTAGGGGCAGCAGATTAGGGGTACATAAGGATAACGTAGGTGGCGGCGCTTTGCGGTCGGCAGATTAGGGGTTAATAAGTGTAGGCAGGTGGAGGCGACGTTGAGGGGGGCAGATTAGGGGTTAATAAATATAATACAGGGGTCGGCGGTGTTAGGGGCAGCAGATTAGGGGTACAAAAGGATAACGTAGGTGGCGGTCGGCAGATTAGGGGTTAAAAAATTTTTTTCGAGTGTCGGCGATGTGGGGGGACCTCGGTTTAGGGGTACATAGGTAGTTTATGGGTGTTAGTGTACTTTAGAGCACAGTAGTTAAGAGCTTTATAAACCGGCGTCAGCCCAGAAAGCTCTTAACTACTGACTTTTTTCCTGCGGCTGGAGTTTTGTCGTTAGATGTCTAACGCTCACTTCAGAAACGACTCTAAATACCGGAGTTAGAGAAATCCCATTGAAAAGATAGGATACGCAATTGACGTAAGGGGATCTGCGGTATGGAAAAGTCGCGGCTGAAAAGTAAGCGTTAGACCCTATTTTGAGTGACTACAAATACCGGCGGTAGCCTAAAACCAGCGTTAGCAGCCTCTAACGCTGGTTTTCACGGCTAACGCCAAACTCTAAATCTAGGCCTAAGTGATTTCAGAACTGTTTTAAATGGGTTGTTTAAATATGACGAGTCGGTCTTCCTTTACCAGAGTAATTCTGTTTTTTGTTTGTTCATTTTATACCCTGCAAATTGGCCAAATTGTTCAATTATGTTAAGGATTATTGGGATATTCCAAGAGGTATTAGAAACATAGACCAGTAAATCGTCCGCATATAGAGACACCTTCAGCTCGTGTTTATTAATCTTGATACCTTCGATATGATTTCTGATTTTTATGGCCAAGGGTTCAATCGCCAGATCAAATAGAAGGGGGGAAAGCGGGCACCCCTGCCTTGTGCCTTGCTCCACTCGGATAATCTGTGACTCCTGTCCGTGCATGACTAATTTTGATGTTGCCTGTGTGCATAGATTGTTTACTAGATTCAAAAATTTATTTTGAAATCCGTATTGTTTCAATGTAGTTAGAATGTGATCATGGCTAACTCGATCGAACGCCTTCTCGGCATCGATCGCTATGATCGCTGCATCAGATAGATTTTCTGTTATCTTCATTTCACTGTTCTTGAAATAATCAATGGATAGAAGAAGTTGCCTAATTTTAGATGAGGAGCTCCTTTTTATAAGAAACCCCACCTGGTCCTTGTGAATAACTTCCCCTAAACCTATCTGCATTCTCTTGGCCATAACTGAGGCGAATATTTTGTAATCTGTGTTTAGCAGTGCAATGGGTCTGTATGACTCTCTACATTGTGGATCTTTGTCAGCTTTAGGTATTTGTATGGTATGTGATGCCAAGAAACTGGGGGGTATTTGATTGTTCTGTTGGAACAGAAAATTAAAAAGAATAGTCAAATGTGGAATGATTGCTTTATCTAGAATTTTGTAAAATTCATTTGGCAACGAATCAGGACCAGGCGCTTTCTCACTTTTCAAAGCTTGAATCGCTTGACTTACTTCCAGTTCTGTTATTGGAGCATTCAACGCCTGATTGAATTCAGGGGATATTTTCCTGAGTGCGATATCTTTCCAGACGTTCTCCCTTACAGTTATATTTACTGGAGTCGCTGCATATATTGCTTTGTAGTATAGAAAAAAGGATTTAGATATTTCCTCGGGTGAGGTAAGCAAAGTTTTATTGACTCGTATGGCTTCCACTGTTTTTGAAGATCTCGAATTCTTTACTAGTTTAGCCAATAATTTGCCCGATTTGTTGCCGAATTTGTAAAAATTAGATTGATATCTTAAATCTGCTTGTGTTGAGTTAAGCAATAAAAAGGTGTCTCTATCTTCTTTAGCTTTAGTGTATTTTCTCCAGTTCTCATCGGAGGATATGTTTATGTACCTATTATAAGCATTAATTACCGTTTCGATTACTTGTCTTTCCTTCCGGCGAGTTTCTTTTTTGATATTTGCCATAAATGCAATTATGTCCCCCCTCAGTACCGCTTTTGCTGTTTCGCATAGGGTAAGTGGACTTGCCACTGAGTCTTTATTATTTCGGAAATAATCCGCCCACCTTTCCTTGAGCCACTCTCTAAATTTTGCGTTCTTGTTAAGATATTATGGATAAAAAAACGCCTGTCTTTTAAGGCCGATTTTTGAAGCTGGAATGTTTAAAGTGATTGTAGCGTGGTCAGATAATAAAATTTCAGATATATGTGCTTTGACCCCCTTGTGATATAGACTATCGTTAATTAGCATAAGATCAATTCTTGAAAGAGATTTAGTTGTTTTAGAACAGCATGTGTATTTTCTATTATCAGGGTTCTGGACCCTCCAAATATCTCTAACTGCTAAATTTCGCATGATAGATTTGAATAATTTATTTTCCAATTTATCTTTCTTGTTTATCTTCTTTCTCAGCCCAAATCTCAATCTGTCTATTGGGGCTCTTGGGGACATATTAAAGTCCCCTGCTATGATTAAGTGACCTTCTGCTACTTGCAGAATTTTCGCTTGGAGAGAGTCCCAAAACCCATATTCAATTATGTTCGGTGCATACAGATTGCATATAGTGTATATTGAGTTTGAGATTTTCACCTTTAAGATTATGAATCTACTATCTGGATCAATCAGTGTATCTAGTTTTTCATAACTTAATTTCTTCCGATCAAAATTGCGACTCCCTTGCTCCTTTTAACTGAGGGTGCGAAGATACATTCAGCCACCCAGGACGCCTTTAGTTTTAGCGACTCCTCTGCATTAAGGTGTGTTTCCTGCAGTAGTGCTATGAGGGACTTGGTTTACAGCATGCCATTTTAAACCACTTTCCAAGTGCACAGTCTTTTTATATTTAAACTTTTTGAGCCGCCAGCTTCTATTGAGCATGGGCAAGAATTCACAGAATAAGCGTATATGCATTTGTGATTAGCTGATAGCTGACACATGGTCAGAGGCCAGAAGTAAATTAGCACTTTCACAATATATCCATTCACTCACTGCATATCAAAAGGCAGCAGGGTTGTAACTACAGGCATCTCAAAGGTCTCAACTGAGACCATGGGGCTACAGGCTCGCTAGAAACAGCAGTTATGAAGCAGCGGTCACAAAGACCGCTGCTCCATAACCTGTCCGTCTGCTCTGAGCAGGCGGACAGACATCGCCGGAAATCAACCAGATCGAGTACGATCAGGTTGATTGACACCCCCCTGCTGGCGGCCCATTGGCCGCGAGTTTGCAGGGGCGGCATTGCACCAGCAGATCTTGTGAGCTGCTGGTGCAATGCTGAATACAGCGAGCATATTGCTCGCCGTATTCAGCGAGGTCTGTCGGACCATGATAACTAGAGGCCCAAGCCCACACCTCAAGGGCCTCAAGAGAGCATTATGCCTGGCCCCTCTGTGTGTGTCCCAACCCCCGCCAAACAAAACAGGGATAGCAGTGTGAGGAATGGATTTGCCATTGCAAAAATGGTGGATGGGTCTCCAAGATATTCACCACTGTGCTGTAGTGCAGGAACATCTGCCACCATATTTGTACAGGAAGCTTGTGAAAGTGCCTATCATCTGACGCAGCCTAATGAAGCAAGAAGGATTAATCACAGTCACAGAGAGGCAGCTCCATTTCTTTTGAATATGGGTGTCTCATATTAATCTAAGATAATGATTAATTGAACAATTAGGATTTTGTGGTGTTTTGAAAATGGTGCTGTTGCTGAGAAGGGCAGCCTTCTATATGCTTTGCGCAGGAGCCCAAAGAGGTCCAGTTGCGCCCTGCAAGACAAGCTTAAGTAAACTGAACTATACCTACATATGCACCGTTTCTTTAAAAAAAAAAAAAAATTTCAGAGGTTAATAACAGGAAAAGAGAACACAACAAATATATGTTGCATTGTTTTCTTTTTTTCTATGTTTAATTAAATAGTTTATAGGGGATTAAAATGTAGTTTTTTTAATATTGCATTAAAGTGATAATAGACAAAAAGTATGTTTAAGTGAAAAAGTATACTGTGGTAAATTTATTTTATAGCAACAGCGTGCCTGAAAGTATCAAAAATCGTCTGTAGTTTATTACACTCACCCCCACCACTGCCATCCCACTGAGACAAATGCTTTATTCAAACAGGGACTTAATCACCGCTCATCCAATGTTTATGCGAGCCATACAGCACAAGCGTAATAAACTGCAGAACATTTTGACACTTTAAGGAACATTGTTGCTATTAAAATGAAGGTCAATTTTCATGTGAAAGATCCCTTTTTTAAAAAAAAAAAAAAAAAAAACTATTTAAAACAGGGGCACTTTTATTCATGAAAATTGAAATTTCACCCGTTTTTTAAAAATATACTTACCTTTTCTTCTTGAAGCCGCTCCAGCGCTTCACCAGCCCGTCGCAAGCCCCTTCATACGTCAGCAATGATGATTCCGGAATCCTCCAATAACGGCTTCCCCCCAGGGACATGATTGGAGGAAGCCGGTTTTGTCATTGCTGGGTAAGTAAACCAGGAAGAAGCAGGCAGAGCATTGTTTCAGAACGGTGATCCAGCGTTTCATATGAACAAGGTAAGTATTTTTAAAATACGGTACAATATCAATTTTCATGAATGAAAGTGCCCCTGTTTTTAATAGTTTTTTTAAAAACCGGACACTTTCTCATGAACCTTCACTTTAAGTAAAGGTACCAGTATACTTCCAAAATTATTTGATTTCATACTCTTTGCTTATCATCAATTTAAGATCTCCATAAATTCTCTTCATAAAAATCTGAATATTAGTATATAAAATTAAAACGTTTCAAAATGTAACGTAAACATCAGATGGATTATAGCTGCTGTATAATGAAAAATGTAATTGTGATATTAATACATTTATTCATTTTAACAAATGATCATTTTCACTGGGACATGGAATACAGAAAGTAAACTACTGTACTATAAAATTACAGACTTTAATTTTATCAATGTAAAATGAGAAAAGTCCATTTTATCATTCATATATATATATATATTAGTAAATTGCTAATTATTTTTTTGCAAACATTTCCCTTAATTTTCAAAAGCAGCCTGTATAGGGCAGCACATACAAGGGGTAGTGCATATGGTGTGCACAAGCATATGGCTGTATACAGGTTCTTTAGCTAATATGTATAATGGGCATATTGCTCAGGGGGGGAGCAAGAGGGAAGATACATTGTGCAATATAATGTGCTGCTTTAAAAGGACATTACAAAATAAAAGGACAATAAAGTCAAAATAAAACATCCCGGATTCAGATACAGCATGCAATTTTAAACAACTTTCAAGCTAAATTATTTTATCTAATTTGCTTAATTCTCTTGGTATCCTTTGTTGAAAGGGAGCTAGCTGCTGATTAATGGCTGCACACATTTGCCTCTTGTCGTCACTGCACCTAATGTGTTCAGCTAGCTCACAGTTATGCATTGCTGCTCAACAAAATATGAAGAAAATGTAATAAAACAAGTAAATTGGAAAGATGTTTAACATTGTAGGATCTATCTGAATCATCAAAGAGAAATTTGGGGTTTTATGTCCCTTTAAACTGTCATGATTCATATAAAACATGCAATTTTAAGAGACTTTTTCATTTAATTCTAATATCAAATTTACTACATATCTCTTTGCTGGAAGCATTGCTACATAGACTAAGGAGCAGCACTACTGGGAGCTAGCCAGTGATTGGTGGCTTTTTGTCATTATCTCATCAGATGTATTCAACTAGGTCCCAGCAGGGCCGTCATCAGGGAGCGAAAGGGGTGAATAGAGTCAGGGGCCTGGTGGAACGGGGGCCCATGTGGGCCCCAGAGCAGCACACAGTTTAACTGTGAACAGCTGGCTGCCAGTGGGTGGCTGAAATTAGAGAAAGCACTAGCATAGGACATTCTATCACTCCTTTATGTGCCCCGTAAACGCAGCGCATTTCATCGGGAGGAGGGGGGGGTCAGGCAGACTACTAGTGTAGTGCTACTGTAGTGGAACTGGGACAGTGCGGGAACTTTCAGAGGGCCTGGCACCGGCACTTCAACTGTTGGATGGCGTTGATGTAAGCTCATTTTGGATGGAGGAGGGTAGGCCAGGGCAGGGGGCTTTGAAAGAAAGGGACTGTCTGTGCACCGCTTCCTCTAAGCTGCAACAACTTGTGTTTATTTATTGTTTTATTATTTTTTTAATGTAAGCTGGTTCCTGTAGATTGAAGCAAATAAGTGAAGCTTGCCTATAATTAAATATATTTATAGTTTATAACTGAGTCTCCCCTGTGTCACCTGATTCACATTATTTATGTCTCTACAAAAGATCATGCAGTCGCGTCACTAGGATTGGTGTCACCCGGTGTGGTAAGTTATGGTGTCACCCCCCCCCTCCAGAAAGCAGACTCACACATACACAAAAACACAGGACACACATACAAACACTCAGACACACACACACTCAGACACACTTAAAAACACACTCAGATGCACACAGAAACACACTCAGACACAAACACAAAAACACACATACAAAAACACTCAGACACACACACACAAAAACACTCACGCACACACACAAAAATACTCGGGCACACACACATAAAAACACTCAGACACACATAAAAACTCAGACACACACACATACAAAATATGTAAACTGCATTGCATTAATTATAAAGCTCATGCCTAGAGCTGCTCCCTGGCTCAGCAGAGCATTATGTCCAATCACCTCTGCACTCTGCCCACCCCCAGACCTCCGCCCGCCCGCCCTCCCCTCCTACCTCTTCAGTGTGCACTTAGTGTACCGTAACTGTACCGGTCTGCTGGGCATCATATGTGGCTCCACTTTAGAGACAGTGTCAGACAGTCATGCGGTCAGGTGCCAGGCATCCCCCTTACGATTTCCTGGTTCCCGTTTAGAGAGACAGCACAGCAGTGAGTGACTCCACTGCTCCACACGTCACTGAGCAGTGAGCACAGTTAGGCAGGCAGGTTTAGGCTAGCAAGGCAACTTCGTAAGCCCCACGGCACGCCCACAACATTCATAGGGAAATTGGGCAGAGGAGGAGCAAAGTACAAAAGAGCAAAAACAGCCTGGAAAACTATTTGTGGAAATTGCAGCACTGGCTCAAGGGGCAAAAAAATTGTGTTTACAACCTCTCCAGTCCCACTAATGTTCAAAAATGCTGGCCCCTCTAATACAAAAAATCTATGCATCTCTACATTCTATTTCTTTGAATTTCAATAAAAAAAATTCTGGTGGTGTCACCCAGGTGTGCCCCCCCCCCCCACCCCCCTAATGACGCCACTGAGATCATGTATTGCTTCTGGCAATAATTATTATTGGAGCTATATATGGTTAATATGTGTTAAAGGGACAGTCAACACCCAAATTTTTGTTGTTTAAAAAGAAAGATAATCCCTTCATTACCCATTCCCCAGTTTTGCACAACCAATACAGTTATATTAGTAATTTTTTTACCTCTGTAATTACCTTGTATCTAATCTTCTGCTGACTGTCCCCTTATTCTATTTCTTTTGACAGACTTGCATTTTAGCCAATCAGTGCTCACTCCTAAGGCACTTCACGTGCATGAGCTCAATGTTATCTATATGAAACACATGAACTAATGCCCTCTAGTGTTTAAAATGCATTCAGATTAGAGGGAGTCTTCAAGGTCTAAGAAATTAGCATATGAACCTACTAGGTTTAGCTTTCAACTAAGAATACCAAGAGAACAAAGCAAAACTGGTGATAAAAGTAAATTGGGAAGTTGTTTAAAATTACATGCCCTATTTAAATCATGGAAGTTTTTTTGGAATTGACTGTCCCTTTAAGGCTGTGTTATCATATTGAGAAATAATGAGTTAATTTAGGTCAATAGATAGATAGATAGATAGATAGATAGATAGATAGATAGATAGATAGATAGATACAGCTTACAATCAGTGGCGGATCCAGAGCCTGGTCTCGGGAGGGGCACTTCCAGATTTTTTTGTATACACAATGATTAGTACAGCAACTTAGGAGTGCAGTGCAAGTGAAGACAGGGTCCTGCCAAGTCCCCCCAATTCCAGCAATACATATGTCCACAGCACTGTGTCTTTCAAATCTCTTTATTCTCTGTACATAACAGGTATATAAACAGTGACGTTTCGAGTGTTGCCACTCTTACTCATGCTAGTTACAAACTATCAAACACTGCAATTTAAAACCCTCAGTTTGGCGCCAACCACTCCATTGGGTGGATCTGCTGCCCTCTACTGGTCATTTGTAGTAATACATTAAAAACATTTCTAATTACATGTTAATATGTAACTAAAATTTAAATACAAAGTTTGCTTACACATTGAACATTTCTCTCATATCTTTTGTTAACTCTTCACAATTATAGTGGATCATTTTTATATTAAAGACATTTTTCTCAAAACATTTTTTTCTCAAATTTCTAACAGAATTTTTAAGTATTAATTTCCCAAGGCTATGCTTTACACAATTGAATACTATAATGGACAGGAAAAATTATACTATACAGTATAACGAATTGTAATATAGACAATAGTGACCTTGATATTCTCATTAGTAAAAAATGCGTTATTTACAGTATAAGAATATAGACCAATCAAAGTCTCTATTAAGCCCATATGACTCCATACTCCCCATTTCAAAGATCCACAACATTTCCTTTTGTTTTAGTATCTTTTCTCTATCACCTCCACTTCTCTGTGGACCCACACTGTCTATCACTTGCCACCTTAATTGGCTTATCTGGTGGCCACACTTTAGGAAGTGGTGGGACACGGGGGCTTCAGTATTCTTGCACCTTATGTTTGAGCGATGCTGGCATATCCTGTCTCTGATCATACGGGTAGTCTCCCCTATGTAGATCAGAGAACAGGAACACTTTATGAGATAGATTACATACTTGGACTCACATGTATAGTAATTTCTTATCTCATATCTTTTCCCATTTCTTGGGTGATAGAAATATTTACCCTTTATAATAGAGTGACAGCTCATACAGCCTAGGCATGGGAAATAACCTCTACTTTTATTCCCAATAAATGCCTGTCTTTTGCTCTTCTTTGAGCCAACATCTGTGTGTGTTAATTGATCTTTCAAATTTCTTACTCTTTTATAAGCCATTAATGGTGGGTTTTTAAATATTTCTATATTTTTATTGCATTCGCTCAAAACGTGCCAATGTCTATTTATAATACGTTTTACTTCTTCACTTACTGGACTATACTGAGTGACCAAGACTAATTTATCCTCTGTTTTTCTTTTAACCAGACTTTGCTCTTTAGATTTAACTTTATCTATGTGTTTATCAACAATTTTCTTAGGATATCCTCTATCAAGGAATTTTTGCTGCATCTCTCTAAGCCTAATCTCTTTTATTACTGGATCTGTGACTATCCTGTCCACTCTTAATAATTGACTCTTTGGTAATGAGTCCAGTAACCCTTTAGGGTGGAAACTTCTATAGTCTAATAATGTATTCCTATCCGTCTCTTTATTATAGATATCAAAAGTTAACTTTCTTCCTTCTTTGATTACTCTAGTATCCAAAAAGGTTACTGTCTCTTCACTCCACTATGCTGTAAACTCTAGTCCAGGGACTGCCCCATTAATTTCTGTCACAAATTCCAATAGGGACTCAACGCTGCCCCACCATATGCCAAACACATCATCTATGAATCGCCACCAGGTGGCGCCATATTTTCTAAATTTATCATTTTCATAGATTATTCTCTCCTCTATTTCATTCATGAATAAGTTGTCATATGATGGGGCAACGTTGGTCCCCATTGCAGTACCTTTAATTTGAATATACCAGTCGTCCTGGAACATAAAGTGATTCCAATAGAGAATAAGTCTAAGTAATTCTTATATAAATTCAACCTGTAATGCTGTACATTTTTTATTTACTTTACACACTTTTTTGATAATTCCTATCCCTGTTTTGTGCTTAATGGCCGTATACAGGCTCTTAACATCCATTGTCTATAATAGGAATTTTTCAGATTCAAAGTATAGGTCTTTGGCTTTTTTTAAGAAATCTCCTGTGTCTTTTAGGTATGAAGATATTTGTTTTACCTCAGGTTGCAAAATCTTATCTAGAAATGTTGAAATATTTGTTAAAGCTGAGTTGACGCTTGAGACTATGGGCCTCCCTGGTGGTCTAGCTAGGTCTTTATGTACCTTAGGTACCGTGTAGAAGATGGGATTTTTAGGGTCTTTATTAAATAAATAGTCTTTCAACTTTTTAGCGATTAATTTATTTTCAAATGCTTTATTTACAATTAATTCCACCTCTTTCTGTATTTTACTCACTGGATTATAATGAATCTTAGCATAAGTATCCACATCTTTAAGCTGACTTACTATTTCATCAATATAGTACCCTTTATCTAGCACCACTGTTGCCCCGCCCTTATCAGCTTTTTTAATTGTCACCTCATTAGATTTACTTTTCAAAGTTTTTATAGCATCAAACTCATCCTTAGTTAAATTTACCTCTGCATTTTTCATCTTATAGGGTGCTTTAGATTTTCTCTTCTCACTATTTTGTTTCAGTTTCCCTATATCATTGCATACTAGATTTATAAAGGTGTTCACACTATGATTAGTGGATGCAGGGTTAAACATACTTTTATTTTTTAATGCCAATTCTTTAAATTTCCATTCTACTTCAACATTTCGTGTGTCAGGCTCAGTATAAACATTATCATGGAACCATGTTTTTAACCTTATGTTCCTGAAAAACCTTTGTAAGTCTTTATTCAATTCAAAAAAAATTTGTATTAGAGTAAGGGCAGAACGAGAGTCCTTTTTCCAAAAGTCTCAGTTCAGTCTGATATATTAAGGACAGATCTTACCCCATCTCTAGGCTCAGTCCCTTCATCTATTGCTCGACTCCCCTTCTCCGTTACTGGTAGTGGTATGGTCTCCCTCTCCGGCTTGATCTTCTCGGTCCTCCTCTCCCCATATGGGCTTAATAGAGACTTTGATTGGTCTATATTCTTATAAATAACGCATTTTTTACTAATGAGAATATCAAGGTCACTATTGTCTATATTGTCTATATTACAATTCGTTATACTGTATAGTATAATTTTTCCTGTCCATTATAGTATTCAATTGTGTAAAGCATAGCCTTGGGAAATTAATACTTAAAAATTCTGTTAGAAATTTGAGAAAAAAATGTTTTGAGAAAAATGTCTTTAATATAAAAATGATCCACTATAATTGTGAAGAGTTAACAAAAGATATGAGAGAAATGTTCAATGTGTAAGAAAACTTTGTATTTAAATTTTAGTTACATATTAACATGTAATTAGAAATGTTTTTAATGTATTACTACAAATGACCAGTGTTTGATAGTTTGTAACTAGCATGAGTAAGAGTGGCAACACTCGAAGCATCACTGTTTATATACCTGTTATGTACAGAGAATAAAGAGATTTGAAAGACACAGTGCTGTGGACATATGTATATCCATTTCCAGATTTTTTTGTGGCGGCGGACAGAAAATAATGAGTGCTGAGCAAGTATTTAAAATGCTGGTGCATGGAGCATACTTAAATACACTCTTGAAACAGCAATAACTTTTATTACAAGCATTTTTACTAATACATGTGTGTTGCAAAAATGATTTTATTCAAAAGTGGAATGTACCCATGTGCATTCCAGTTTTAAATGGAATGTCCCTTTAAATAAGAAATGCATGATCCTATAAGTATGCGTCTATACTAAATATAAGGATAAAGATAAAACTCTCTCAGATAACTGACACCAGGGCAGGTTTAGAGAAAGGGAGAGTAAAGTCTGGGGTGAAAAGTCAGTATTTGTACATTAATGTGATGCACTGGGTTCCATGTGTATGATTTTCCACAGCACTAAGCCTGTGTTTTGACGATTAAAGTACTAAAGGACCCAGATATCAAACACAGAAGAGAGCAGTGGAGAGAGAAGAAAATATACAGATACCTCTACATCACCACTACTGTCATTCAACTGCCAGAGAAAAAAAAATCTGTTCTGTCTAACAGTATTATAAACTATCCTATTGAGATATATATATATACACACACACAGTACATAAGTGTACTTTTGTCGTGCTTTTATTTATTTTTTCAAACCAGCCAACATGGATTTTTTTTTACACTTTATATCACAACTGTAAAGATACAACACCACCTATATTTTATTTGGGCATTGTTAAACTCCCCCTTCGCCCTGAAAAACCTTGGTTGGGGTCCATGTTTGTAAGGCATATCTCATATCTTAAAACAGGGAAATGGATAAGCAAAGTTTAATTTATTTATATAACAGCTCATATAATTACCATATTTCTCTCTTTTTTTTATTGCACAGACTATTCGTAAAGCTAGATCTGGCCAAACCCCCACCCCTAAAAGCCTAGAGTGCAAAACGATATCGGCACCAATTCACTCCCAAATGTATCTGTGAGCATTTGACAACTGTGATTCTAGCGTGAATAAGCTGATCAAGTCCGCTTCTTCAACACTCACCTCTACTTCGGGGCGCAAACGTCAGTGTAACTGTACTTCAAAGATAGGCCTTACCTCTCACAGGCTTCAGAGTTCCCCAACACCATGGTACCTTATTCCGCTGATGTGGTCCTATATGCGGTCTGCAGAAAACAAACCAACTGCTCCGCTAGGCTGTGCTCCGTTTTCCAGCCTCGAGGTTTCTCGGCGTCTGACGTCACTATCTCTCCCCAATGCTTCAACTCTCGCGAGAGGTGAGTGGACTATGCTTTCAGGAATAATCACCTGTAACTCCGTGCAAATCCTTCGTTTCTTTAACATGTAGCAATTGAGGGATTCAAGGATGCACTGGTAGCTGATAGATGTTGCAAAAACTTTATTGAAGAAAACATTAAAAGTTCATCACTGAACAAACTTCATTCCATAGACAAGTGAGAGGTGCTTGTTCCACCCCAGGGACTGCTTGCTGACGCGTTTCTCCAAGGGAGCCGAAACGCGTCAGCAAGCAGTCCCTGGGGTGGAACAAGCACCTCTCACTTGTCTATGGAATGAAGTTTGTTCAGTGATGAACTTTTAATGTTTTCTTCAATAAAGTTTTTGCAACATCTATCAGCTACCAGTGCATCCTTGAATCCCTCAATTGCTACATGCATACTTCAGCAGACATAAAAAAAAGCTGTCCCTGCAACACTTTACACAGTTCATGTATATGTTTCTAATTGTCTACAACAGAAGAGCCAACACAAGCAATATAAGAGGCCATGTTGCAGACTGCAATACAATGCAAGTTTTACCAACATCACCTTTTCAAATTACTAAAAACAATACATTGCATTTGTATGCATATCTTTTGCAATTCTGTGTTTGTCTACATATATAATATGCACATAGTAAAAATGAGTTTGAAGGACTTTAGGTTTTACATGCATGCATCCTTTGTCATTTAGAAAACAGTGCAAATTACCTGCTAACTATAAGTCTCTAATTAGGTAATCTGTGAAATATATCACAAAATTACAAATTGAAACTCACTCCAATTAAGTGCTAGGCAGATGCTGGGGGCAATTGTTTTAAATTACATAAAAAATAAGGTAAAACTCGTAATAATTTAATCAAAGGCTGGGCTGGGCATCAGCAACTACACCGGCTGCAATGTACACTCTAAGTCTCTATGCTCAGTGAACTTAACCCTAAAAGCTCGGCATGTTGTTTTATGTGCAGTGCAGACCTTGTAGGATTAAGTTCACATAGCAGGGAGAATGTAATTTGCAGCTGTCAGAGTCTCTGCTGCACCCGATTTATTAGTTAGATAGCGGTGTCGGGCCCCTGCCATAAAACGTTTAAACAACACAGAACAAGTTGAGGGGAATTTTAAAAAAACCCCAACAACAACGGCACAGCAGTAAAATGTCCGTGCTGTTTTTTTCACTGACACTTATTACTTACTGTGTACAGCTGCAGCAAAGGCTCTAAAACAACCCAGGCTGAATTGCTAAAGTACAAGAGGTGGAGCACGTTATAAGTAACCTCTTCATCATGGCACACTCACTCTCTCTGTATGCGCGGATAGAGCACTCATGCCCCCAGTCCAGCCAGCCTCCACTGCACTTTTGATTTGAGCAGAGTCTCTCAGTATATTCTCGGTGGGGGGGGGGGGGGGGGGGGCAATTGCCCTGGTCCCCCCCCACTGGATCTGCCACAGCTTACAATACTATAGAGGGAATTATTAATTACATTGCAGCTATCTTAGGGTTTATTTTACAGGTAAGTATTTAGTTTTAAATAGGAATAATTTACTAAAGTATAGTGTAGTGTTAGGTGTAATTGTAACTTAGGTTAGTTTTTATTTTACAGGTAAATTTCTCTTTATTTTAACTAGGTAGCTATTAAATAGTTATTAACTATTTAATAGCTATTGTACCTAGTTAAAATAAATTGAAAGTTGCCTGTAAAATAAAAATAAATCCTAAGATAGATACAATATAATTATTATTTATATTGTAGCTATATTAGGGTTTATTTTAAAGGTAAGTATTTAGTTTTAAATATGATTAATTTAGTTAATAAGAGAAATATTATTTAGATTTATTTAATTAATATTTAAGTAAGGGGGGTGTTAGGGTTAGTGTTAGACTTAGGTTAAGGGGTTAATAATTTTATTACAGTGGCGGCGGTGTAGGGGGGGCAGGGTAGGGGTTAATAAATTTATTATAGGTGGCGACGGTGTAGGGGGGGCAGATTAGGGGTTAATAAGTTTAATATAGGTTGTGGCGGGGTCCGGGAGCGGCGGTTTAGGGGTTAAACTATTTATTTAGTTGCAGCGAGGTACGGGATCCGCAGGATAGGGGTTAATAACTTTATTATAGGTGGCGGCGGTATAGGGGGGCAGGATAGGGGTTACTAGGTATAATGTAGGTGGCGGCGGTGTCCGGGAGCGGCAGTTTAGGGGTTAATACATTTATAAGAGTTGCGGCGGGGTCTAGGAGCGGCGGTTTAGGGGGTAGAACAGTGTAGTTAGTGTGGGTGCTTAGTGACAGCTTGTCAATAAAGCTGTCAAAAAGCCGAAGAGCAGCGAGATCGGATGAGTGATAACTATCACAGTCCGCTGCTCATCGCCCCGTACTTGGTGCGCGGCTTTTTGACAGATTTATTGATAACTTTGGCGAAATTTTTCAGGTTCGCGGCGGCGATGGTAGGTGAGCTTAGGCGGGCGTATTGGGCCGGCGAAGGCAGTTAAAGTAGACACGTTGATAACTAGAGGCCTATGAATGAAAGTCTATTTGGATAATACATAATTTATTAATGAGAATTGTATTTATGGATTAATCTCAAGGTTAATGATTCAGATAGTTTGAATTGAATTAATATTTTAGTACCTTTCTGTCAGAGCACCCCCCCCCCCTCACTAGGAGTATTATTTCATCTAAAGCTTCTTGTTTACATAGTTTTTTTTGTTGTAAGCAGAACTTAAGCTAAAATGAGAAAATAAATGTATAGGAGCTATTTGTAAAACAATTAATACACTCCAGTAAGTAAAATAAATCATGGGGAAGACATTAAAGGTGAGAAAATCTTTGAGAGCACTGTCCATTTAAGTATATTTATTGCCCTGTATAAGATAGTCAATATTATTTAAAATATCCATCATATCAGAGAATTGAGTAACCTGTGTACGTGAAATTACGCAGTCGACTATTTATTCTTCTCAGGTTGATAGAACTAGCTTTTGATTTACTAAAATATATAATACCACCATCAATAGAAAGCTAGACTGCTAACACAATGGTTCATGGATACATTAACGTGAGTATTTTCTGTCCGTTTCTACATAAGAGTTTTATGTGTGACAGGAAATATACCTTTGTGTGTGTTTATTATGCTTGAGTGTATATTTGTAGAAAGTATGTACTGATGCAATGTCAAATAAAGTATCTTGTGGAACACAGCTGGGGCTATTGTAGTAATATTTCAGAAGTAGTTACAAGTGTAAGTTGTCTTTTCAGTAGTCATACAGAGAGTACCTGGATCAACTGAGATGTTTTTGTGAAAAGATTAGTAGAAATACAAAATGTTTAGGGAAGAACAGGTGGGATTTTCTTACATTAAAAGATTCCTGTTATTAAGAGTAAATCCTTAAAAAACATATTTAGTGGAAAAAGAAAGAGTGGAGATTTATACATCCAAAAGGAAAAGTTCTTAAAGGAGTGTTTATTCTTATAAGGGTGAGATTTACATAATAGGAAAACAAATAAAGAAATGCTATGAAGGTGAAAAAACAGGAATTATTATTGCCAAAAATTAAAATAACAGCATAAGACAATAGGTTTAAACAATAGTCTGAAGTGTGTGACATTGTTTTGCCCACCAGCTCTTATCTGGACCCAGCAAATATTCTGGTGTGTGTGTATATATGTGTGGGTGTATGTTTGTATGTGTATGTGTGTGTATGTGTATATATATATATATATATATATATATATATATATATATATATATATATATATATATATATATATATATATATATATATATATATATGTGTGTGTATATGTGCAATAAATAGTTGCTGGTGTATGCACTCTCATCATCTGTCACCAACCGCCAGGGTGCTATAAGGATATTTCAATAGTTTCAAACAGAATAAGCACTCACTGGACTTCAGCCGTCTGTGTGATAATTAATTTTTATTTGTGACGTTTCGGGACACAAAAACAGTCCCTTCCTCTGACAAGCAACAATACAAAATGACAAACTTATAAAGGTAAGTAAAACCCTCCCCTGTGCTCTAAACCAATCTGTGCAATCTGCGTGTTAAGACTGGAGAAACAAGTCTCCTGGTAGGATAAAGTCCTAAGGTCAAGCAAGCTGTTAGGATGAAAAACAGTGCAATTAAATATACCCATTGAAGTGAGCAAATATATGTGAAAAAAGTGTATGAAAATGTTTTAAAAACAACCTCCTTGGCCAGCAAATAATAAATAACCTTATAGAAACGTTCATGGGTGTAAACCATAATATAGTGTAAGCAGGGTTGGCTCTAAGGGGGGGCAAATTTTTTAATTTTTTTTAACATTTTAAAAGTGACGGAACATCCAGGGTCCCAAATGTCGCATCAACCATTTGCAGCCACTGGACCCTGGAGATCCGCCACTGGAGGGCCTAGCTAATCTCTTTACTCTTCTCTATTTACAACAAGATAACAAATAAAGTTGCATTTCCCTGCTGGTGCTCTCACAGTTAGCTTAGGGCTTGCAATACCCCTCCTCCTGCTAGCCCACTTACTACAGAGCTGAAGTGAGATGATGACATCAGTAGGTCTGCTCTTATTTTTGACTCTCATACATGCTTTTTAAATGCGTGCCCCCCCATTTTCATTCGTTCTGGAGCCGACCCTGAGTGTAAGGCTCGTGTGACATAAAACTACATAACTAAAATAACCAATGGCATTAGTTAACACAAAGGTCACTGCCAAATCGGCCAATCAAACAATCTGTCTATCGAGCTGTCAGATGAGTCATAGTCATTCAACTCCACCTCACTATTATCTGTGACTGTCAGTGTCACATTACATAAATAAATTAAACTTTACAGATCAGTTGCCATATTCATAATAGATGACTTTATGGGTCCCGTGTATTCCCTAACTGTGCTCTATCCGAACCACTGTATGTGTACAAAAGCAAAAAATAGACTGATCATGTATAAACTAGTCATCACCACCACCGATCACCAACTGGGGTGGCTCATCTGGTTAACCGCAAAATGTACCCCGTCACTGTGTACAAATAACCGCTGTCATGACTAATAATGATGTGGTTCCCAACCAGTGTGTTGTACACATCGCGCGTCACTGTCCAATAGTATGCCAGTGTAGGGCCACACAATCACCAATCAGGCAGTTTGTTGTCAAAAAATCGGATTCATAATACATGTCCATGCTGGTTATAGCAATATGATCGCCGTGCAATAGACAACACGATACAGCTATGCTGGTGTACAGAAACACTGTTACATAACTTAATGAGTATACAAAGATACTAATAATAAAATAGAAAGCCATACATATGTGAACAAAACCTACTACAACTAAATATATAAACCCAAAATTTGCTATTGATATACAAACAAAAATTACTCTTGATATGTAAACAACACCATCCACAAACTCAAGCCCTATTTGAGCCCTATTGTAAGTTAGAAAATATATATAGAGCACTGCCATCTCAAATCACATCGTGAGGCAGCTCATTCATCAAAGCTTTCCATATGATAGTATAACATAGTGAAATCCAAATAAACCATCATTATCCAATCAACAGTCAATGTAGAGCCACACACCCTCATTATACCAATGAACACCACTAGCGTGAGGGTAAGAACACACGGAGTGTCAACAAAAACTATTAATCTAAATGTCAAATTATAACACATTATGTGCGCAAGGAATAATATCCTGAGTAATGTAAAAAATGCCACGGGCCACAAATGAACCGCATTGTGTATTCCACATTCAGCATAGTGCATAGTGCGGCAGCAAACCACAGTCAAAATACAAATGAATAAAAGATGTATCACAAAACAGCAAAATCAATAATGCATCCTAACAAGTGCAACTACTACTCTGGACACATAAAAACCATTAAAGGTGTATCCATAGACATAAACGTAACGTGGTCCTGGCATCGTCTGTCATCTTCCCGGTATAGTATTTGCCACATGGACAGTTCAGGAGATATACGATATGCGTGGTGGTACAGGTCACCGCATGTTTAATTTTATATTTCTTCCGTTGTGTTCTGGGTGTTGAAAGTGTGTACCTGTCCTGTGATCATCGCATTGCAGGTGACACACCCTAGACATCTGTAGCACCCTGTTTTCTTACTAAGCCAGGTTGACTGTGTGGTATCTACTAGGTCTGTTTTCATCAGAAGATCTCTAAGGCTCCGGCCCCTTCTGTAGCCAATCCGTGGCACCTTCCATTTTGTAAAGGGTAAATTGTGGTCAGCCTCCAATAATTTCCACTCTTCCTTCAAAGTCTGAGCAATCAGGTTCTTGTCAGGTGTGTAGGTGGTTACAAAAAGTCATTTGTGGTGACTGTGGGTTTTCCAGAGAGTTTCTTGTTGTTGGAATAGTAGCGAGTGTGCGCATCTCAGTTAACACCTTCTGACTATATCCTCTTTCTCTGAATCTCTGTGTCATCTCTTCCAGCTGAGTTAAGCACTTCTCATCTTCTGTGCTGTTTCTTATTACCAGCTGATATTGTGCTTTTGGGATGTTTTTTATTAGACTGGGTTGGTGGCAGCTGCGGGCATGTAGGATTGAGTTTCGGTCAGTTGTCTTCCTGTATAGAGTGGTTCCCAATTTAGTGCCATTCTTGAAGACCCTCACATCTAAGTAGTCAACAACATCGCAGTTAATAGTATGGCTGAATCTGATTGTGCTATCAATCTCATTGAGGGTCTGAACCCACGCATTCAGTGTATCTGGACCATCTTGCCATATCAGAAACAAGTCATCAATATACCGACAGTAATATTTTATTTCTTGTTTCTCAAATATCTTCAATGTGTTGACTTCGTAATCAGCCATTAAGAGATTGGCTAGCGATGGGGCCACATTGGACCCCATTGCCGTGCCAGAGGTTTGCAAATAGTAGATCTTGTCAAATCGAAAGTAATTTTCGGAGAGGCAGATGTCCAAAAGCTTAATCAATACCTCCTCAGAGGGGCCAATGTATGGTACTTGTCTTAAACATTTGGCCACTGCTGCTATACCCGATGTATGTGGTATAACAGTATATAAGCTTGAAACATCAAGTGTGGCCAAAATGTCCGTCGGTTTCATGTCTGTGAGTTGTAATAAATGAGACACAAAGTCTGTGGAGTCACGTATGTATGACTTTTGTTGCTTCACCCAAGGTTGCAAGAAGGAGTCCACATGTTCTGCCAATGGCTGAAGCAGAAAACCCCTGGCAGACACAATTGGCCTACCAGGGGGGTTTTGTGTGTCCTTATGTATCTTGGGAAGTGTGTACAATATGGGAACCACTGGAAAGTCCTGTTTTAAAAAGATATAGTGGTTCTGTGTAATCTGACCCTCAACTAACCATTGTTGTAAAGTGGCATTGATTTTCTTTGAGTAATATCGTGGGATCACTAGGGAGAGGTTGATATGTATTTGTATCCGATAGTTGTCTTAAGATCTCTGCCTTGTAATCCGTGGTGTTCATGACTACTATACCCCCACCTTTATCAGTGAGGCGTATGACGATGGAAGAGTCATTCTGTAGTGAACCAATGGCAAGTCTTTCCTCTTTGGTCAAATTGTCGGACCAACGTTGAGCTGATCTTTTGGGTATCTGTTCCAATAGAAAATTAGTGACAGTCTGAATGGTGGCATTGTTGGAATGTGGGTCAAACCGCCCTTTCGGTTTGAATCTATCTATATCGTCACTTCCAGTACCAAAGTGTTCCTTTAATCTGAGATTTCTCCCAAATTTTTGAATATCTATATATAGATCAAATTCTTTCTTGGTGACTGGTACAAATGATAGTCCTTTATTTAGCAAGCTCGTCTCTGCCTCGTTTAGTATACGATTGCTGATGTTAAAAACCATGCTTGTTTTTTTTGTTTTTTTGTTTTTTTAATCTTTTTTTTTATTGATCCAAATAAGACATTACAAACTTTCTGATATACAAAAACAAAGAAATAAAGCAGATGCACATTCAATCTGCAGGAACAATCTGAAAACAAACATTTGCATGATAAGTCCTCACTATGTCTTATTTTGATTTCCAGAACTATCATAAAACACAGTGATAAGGAAAAGGGAAGAAAAAAAAAAACAAAAAACAAAAAACAAAAAAAAAAAAAACTAAATCCACCCCTCGCGCAACCTCCCACCCGTGCACCACCTCACGACCGTCTCCCCACCCGGGGCTCTGGTCCAGATACCCACCCAATCACGGACCCAAATTTATCCAGGACGCCGGAAATTTCCCTAGCAGGACTAGTTCAGCAAAGCTAGCAGTGGATCATACCAGGGCAAGAATCTGCCTTTGGAGCCGAGCGGAATAGGACATAATAATTGGTAACCATCCCTGAAAGAACTCATCGATTCTCTTCTCAGTGGCATCCGGAAGATGATATGACTCAAATATAATTTGACCTTGGATTTCTTTAAAAGTCCTCGCAAGGCTCGGCGCTACCTTCGCTTTCCCATTTAAAAGGACAAGGTGACGCACTGCCAAAATAATCGTATTCAAAATACGGACCACTGGTGCAAAGTTTCTATCTACTGCTGTAATTAATAAAATCACGTCCTGTAGTGTTAAAACAAGATTTACATCATATAAAGTATTAAACCAAAAACAAATTTTATGCCACAACTGGTTGATTTTGGGACAGAACCAAAACATGTGGAATAAATCAGCCCTTGGATTAGAACATCTAGGGCAATTATTTAGTCCAGGAACAGAGAATTTTTAAATTTAAGCAGATGCATATAAAAATTATTCAAGAGCTTCACGTGCGATTCCTTCCAGGTCATCGAAACCCTACACTTATACACCATGTTGAAGCTCTGGATTATCCTCTCATCAGTAATATCAGGAATAACTGGCAACAACTAATTACTAATACTCTGCAAGTACTTATCACTTTGTTTAGAGAGCATGATGTCATACATTAGAGAGATAGAAGAGATTCCAGTACTAAATTTTTTAATTAAAGTTCTGATATCAGACCATTCTACCAACATACTACTTTCCCAATTCTGCTCACGCACAAAGTGGCGGATCTGGAAATAAGCAAACAGATCAGACCTGGGAAGATCATAAGATTGAAACAGAAATTCTGCTGTTTGAATCTGATTGTCAACCCCCAAAAATTGCTTGACTAGAGTCAGCCCCTTATTTCCCCATGATTTGTGATATATATATCAGGTATGAAATTAGGATTTCCCTGGATAGGAAGATATTCCGAAACAGAGGGATCTAATCCTAGACAAATGCAGAACCTCTGCCAAGCAATAACAACATTTTTGAATGATAACATTCTACAGATATTGGATGGAAGCCTGTCTAGAATTACAGTGTAAAAGAGCTCTAAGCAAGAATGGACGTATATAAAAAGCTTCTTCTTGACTAACCGCTAACCAGTTGGTTTCCGCCACCCAATCCATGGCAAATTTCACCATGGCCGCAGTATTGTATAACCTAACATTAGGCAATGCTAAACCAGCGCGGTTTGGTTTCTGCATGAGCTTGGCTAATGCAATCCTAGGTTTTTTATCTTTCCAGATGAATTTAGAAAAATAACCATATAAATTTTTAATGTCTGAACTAGATATCTGTAGCACATACAAAAGACGAGGGAAGACAATCGTTTTTATTAGGTTCACCTTCGCAGAAATTGACAATGGATAAGATACCCAAAGCTGAAGATCAGTTTTAATTTTTTTAAACAATGGGGCATAATTCACGGCATACCATAATTTAGGATTTTTGTGTAACTCTAGCCCCAAGTATTTAATTGTATTAACAACTTTGAATGGAGTCTTTCCAGAATGAGGCGAACTATTACCCATATACATAAGTTCATTTTTTTCCAGATTCACCACATAACCGGAAAAGGAACTAAACTGGGCAAGAAGTTGAAGAATTACTGGGATAGATTGAGATGGCTTATCTACAAATATCAGAATATCATCTGCATAAAGAAGAGTTTTTAAACAGTGGGAGCCCAGGGAGATTCCCGTCAAAGCATCACGAAGTCTAACCGCTAAAGGTTCTACTGCCACATTAAACAAGAGAGGAGATAAAGGGCACCCCTGCCTGGTGCCACGATGCAGGACTATCTCCTGGGAACAGATTCCATTGACCAGAAGAAAAGAAATGGGTTTGGAATAAATCTTATGGATAAAACGATTAAAATTACCAGTAAAGCCAAAATTTTGCAATGAGCAAAATAAATGCTCCCAGACAATGGAATCAAAGGCCTTGACTGCATCCAAGGTTAACACAGCTGAATCAGAGAATGCGGCCTTACTGGGCTCTAGTTCCAAATTCCACATGTAATCCAAGAACGTGATAACCTTTCGTATATTTCTCGACAAGTTCCTAGAAGTCATAAAACCGGTCTGGTCCTGATGAATCAAATTCTGTAGACAGCGATTCAATCTGGCGGCAATAATACCAACCAGTATCTTATAATCAGTATTAAGCACTGATATTGGCCTATATGAGGCCATATCCTCTGGGTTTTTGTTTTTTTTAGCTATAAGTGAAATATTGGCCGCTGCAAAGCTTTCTGAGATACCATTTTCAGAAACACAATAATTATTAAAAAGGGCCTCCAGTGCTAACAACAATTCTCCCTTTAATAATTTGTAAAATTCAGCAGGGAGCCCGTCTGGGCCAGCTGCTTTATTGAGCTTAAGTTTATCAATAGCGATACCAATCTCCTCTTGCGTTATCGGTTGATTCAGCAATGCCAACTCATCTACTTGAATCTTTGGGATATTAATAACGGACCAGAAATCCTTTTGACTGTCCTGATCGGTGCTAACCGAAGAATACAGTGACTGGTAATAATTAAAAAATGCCAAGGAGATCTCCGCTGGCTTAAAAAGCCTGTCCTCGCCCTTTTTTATAACTGCAATATAATTTCTCTTCTTTCTATTCTTGATAAGGCGAGCCAGGTATTTCGCCGAGCACCCGTGAAAACTCTTGTATTTAAGATTCAATCTTACCTCTTCCTCCATAGATTTCTGCTTTAAAAAAATCTCTCTTTCCTTTCTGGCCTCAAAATATACTGCCCAATTCGTTGGAGAAGGATCCAACTGAATATTCCTGTAAGCCGCTCTAGCTTTAACAGCAAAAGAACTCTCCTGTTCCTTGATTTTTTTCGAGCGAGAACTCATATAGGCTATGATTTCACCCCGAATCACGGCTTTGGCAGCCTCCCAAAAGACCTCCATCTTGTGACTGTAGTTCGAGTTAAATGATACGTACTCGTCCCAGATACTCTTAATCCAAGGAATAAATCTTGGATTAGTATATAAGAAACGAGGGAAGCCAAAGGCCTGGACTGATGGGCGTGCCTCATGAGTATTAAGAAGGGATAAAGAAATTATGGCATGATCCGATATCAGAAACTCACCAATTCCCGTTTTAAACTGATAAACTGTCAATGATTCAGAAATTAGAAAGAGGTCAATCCTCGAAAAAGTCCTATGCGCTTTGGACTCGCACGTGAAAGCTCTGACTACAGGATTTTGGATACGCCAAATATCAGTCAAAGTCAATTTGCTACAAAATCTTTTAAAATATTTGGCGTGGTACTTATATTTAGCATAATTCTTTTTTGAAACACGATCTAATTCTGGGCACATGGTTATATTAAAATCCCCACAGATAATCAAATTTTCCCTTTGAAAGGGAAAAATTTTATTTTGGATCTGATCCCAAAATGTTAATGAAAATTTATTAGGGGCGTAAATATTGCAGAAGATATATTTAACAGATTTTATCATCACCTGTAATAACATATAGCGAGCAGAGGGATCTAACTCAACTTTAAGAAAGCCACATCTGTTTTTTCTAAAGCCAGTGTTTTAATGACTAATTTGCGCTTGGCAGGAGAGGAAATCCCTCCCACATTCCACGAGAGAATTTTAAAGCCCACCGCTATTATCCAGTCTATCTAGAACACGTAGCCCTGATCGAACCCACAACGGGAAGTAACAGCCGGGGGGGAGGGGACACGCGCGAGAGGGAGAGAGAAGAAAAAAAAAAAACCACCAATCCAAAGTAAAATAATTATCAGAAATCTCGCTATTGGCGATTTTTTGGTGAACAAAATCACAGACTGCATAATTCTCACACAATAACAAGATACAAGTACTAAGCATAACTTTACATTAAAACAAATAAAAAATTGACAGGGAAAAAATCAAACTCACCAAGGAGATTCTATAAACCTGACCTAGAGTCCCAAGTAACCTGCTACCCGTCGACCAGCTCACAGGCAGACCTATACCTAAGACTCTAGGGTTCTCATAAATTCTTTAATCTCAGAAACTTCGTTGAAAATAAATTTGGCTCCCTTATTTTCCACTATGATTTTAGCAGGATAAAATAAACTAGCTTTGATACCTTTGTTAATCAACTGGGAAAAATAAGGGGCCATGAGTCTTCTACGAGCGGAAGTTTCCGCCGAGAAGTCCTGGAACTGCAAAATCTTGCTGTTCCCGAATTCTAATGTACCAGCTTTCTTAGCTAACTTAAGAACCTCAAGCTTGTCCTGGAACTTTAAAAGCTTGAAAATGCACATCCTGGGTTTAACCGGACCACTAGCTGACTCTCTTCTGGGACCCACTCTGTGGGCCCTCTCAATTGCTAGAGGGAGGGAATGAGGTGCTATACCAATAGACTGGGGGAGAGTTGAGGAGGTGAATTTAATGAGATCCTCAAACTCTGGGGATTCGGGTAGGCCTATAATCCTAATGTTGTTGCGCCTGGAGCGATCCTCAAGATCCTCCAGGCGCAACTGGGTACTATTCAATTTAACCTCTTGGGCGCCTGGAGCGATCCTCAAGATCCTCCAGGCGCAACTGGGTACTATTCAATTTAACCTCTGGGTACTATTCAATTTAACCTCTTTTTTTCCTTTTTTTTTTTTTTTTTTTGTATACACCTATGTGGGTGAACGTGAACTGATGTGTTACATTAGATCAAAATACAGAAAAGATATAATAAGAGGGTTTTACAATATAGAACCTATACCAGGTGCAATGGTGATATACTCTATAAACGTGCAGTGACGAGGGCCTAGACCCTGTGAGAAATGCCTGAGACTTAATAACTTAAAGGGACAGTTTACTCAAAAATGTTCTCCCCTTTAATTTGTTCCCAATGATCCACTTTACCTGCTGGAGTGTATCAAATTGTTTACAAGTAGCTCCTTTACCCTTATATTGGCATTTGAAATTGTTAATTTAGCATGTGGTATCCCCACCTATTCTGAAAGTTTGTGGCCGCGCGTACCAGCTATAGATATGCTTTGTAAACACAGCCAGCAGAAGAAATTACACTCCCAGTGTGATAAAGCAGAGTGAAGGTAATAAAATGTTGATTTTCCATTGTTCTCTCAAAGTACTGGTGATTGTTTTAAGGACAGATATAAGATAAAGAAGCAGGTATATGTGCACAATGTGATACAGTAATGAGATCTGATTATACCTACAAGCTCAACATATTTTATTAGGCTGTGGCTTCAAAACACAAAATCAGAGCTTTAATATACAGAAATAAACCTTAAAAAGCTCATTTTCATAATTTTTTTACTCTGCAGTTGGTAAAAAAAGCAATTGTAAACACATTAAGGGAAAAACTTTTTTACAGTATACTGTCCCTTTAAGCAACCAGTAAGAGATAAAAAATTGGGGTCAAAACCAGGCACAACCAGTTATACTCTCGCATACATGGCAATACAAACAAATTTAAACAGAATCATTGTCCTGCTAAACCTGCAGAGAAAAGAGAGTGAACAACATCAAACTTAAACAGGCCCCTGGGTAAAAACCCCTGGACTGATTAAACCCCAAGCTATGTCCATTGAGAGTTCACAGAGCCTCCTGAGATTCAAGGCTGCCTTAAACAGTTCACAGATATGATTTAAGCTTTAAATCAACAAAAGTTTGAGGAAGCAGACAGATTAACAGTTAAAGATCTTGAAAATGTCACCTCTGTGCTCCGTATAACCAAGAGCAAAAAACAGGACACCTGGAGAGAGTCTGTATCCTTCGATAGCTGCGGGATAAAACAGGAGCTGAGCCGACCCTGGAAATGCTGGCACCCAGCTAGGAGCGCTCCAAACCGGAGGAGCAGTACAGGTAGAGTAGAGAAAAGCTTGGATTGCCAAACCCTGATGCCTTGTAACTTTACCCAGCGAAGTCGGCGGCAGGTGCTGGACCACTTGCGACTGAGTCCACGACTCCACTGCCCTGCAGGGGCAAAACGCTCGGGACCCTTTACTCGCCCCCGAGCGGCGCTCCCGCATCCGACAGTGAGCCCGCCTCACAAACCCGGCATAACTTCCTCTGTGCCGATGTGAGCACTCAAAGAAACCCCTCCGGGACTGCTGATACACAGGGCCGACACACCTGTCACTCCAACAGCACCACTCCGCCTCCTCGACACCTCCTCCCCTGTTGCTCCGCAGAGCCAAAAGGACAGCCGCAAGCCGGGTAAGTTGAGACAGTCAGCGGTGTAAAGATCACTTAGGGCTCCTTGGGGATTCTTGTCATCTTTCCCAGCGGGTATAGCGTAGATGCGGTTTCACCACAGCGTAGACAGCAACTGTGGTTTCCCTTCTGCTGGCGGTATCGTGCCAAGCGGTACGCCCGAGTCCTCACGGATACAATGGGCAAAGAGTGAAGGCTAGGATAGCCACCATCGGCCTGAACGCCGACCTGGAGCACCTATGTCAGAGCTCCGCCTTCTCACCGGAAACCGTCATATGTTTTACATCAACCATGCTTGTTGTTACAACTGTATCAGAGGGCGGTGGGCTATGCCCCCCTCCTCATGTGCGGCCTCTGCCTCGGCCTAAAAAATGATTTCCAGAGCTAGGTGGTAATGATGCAGCAGTGTTTTTGCAATTATCCCACTGTTGGTATCCTCTGCTTCCTCTAGAGTGTGTTGTGACCCCCCTTGAGGATCCTTCAGTGGCTCCCTGGCCATTATCCGGATCAGAACTATCACGAGAGCTAGACCGTGTATATGTGTGTGTATGTATATTTGTGTATGTTTGTATGTATGTGTATGTTTGTGTGTGTATATGTGTGTGTGTATATAGGTGTGTGTGTGTGTGTTTATTTGTGTGTGTTTGTATGTGCATATGTGTGTGTGTATATATATATATATATATTGTATGTATATATATATATATATATATATATATATATATATATATATATATATATATATATATATATATATATTTATATGTGTGTGTGTGTATGTATATGTTTGTGTGTGCGTATATTTGTATATGTGTGTGTGTTTGTATGTGTATGTTTGTGTGTAAATATGTGTGTGTGTATATATGTATATACTGTATGTGTGTGTGTTTGTATGTGTATGTGTGTGTGTGTGTATGTATGTGTGTGTGCTTGTATGTGTGTCTGTGTGTGTGTGTTGTGTGTGTGTGTGTTGTATGTGTGTGTGTTTGTATGTATTTGTGTGTGTTTGTATATGTGTGCGTGTGTTGTGTGTGTGTGTGTTTGTATGTGTGTGTGTGTGTTTGTATGTATTTGTGTGTTTGTATGTGTGTGTGTGTTTGTATGTGTGTGTGTGTTGTATGTGTGTGTGTGTTTGTATGTATGTGTGTGTTTGTATGTGTGTGTGTGTGTATGTGTGTGTGTTGTATGTGTGTGTGTGTTTGTATGTATGTGTGTGTTTGTATGTGTGTGTGTGTGTTGTATGTGTGTTGTATGTGTGTGTGTGTTTGTATGTGTGTGTGTGTGTGTGTTTGTATGTGTGTGTGTGTGTGTGTGTGTTGTATGTGTTTGTATCTATGTGTGTGTTTGTATGTGTGTGTGTCTGTGTGTTTGTATGTGTGTGTGAGTGTGTTGAATGTGTGTGTGAATGTGTGCGTGTGTCTCTAATTTTAAGATTGTAAGTCCCTGTTCCCACAGTCAAAAAGGCAGTCATCTTTTACTAAAATATAAAACACTGTTAATGCTAAGTTTATTTCAGCAACTTTGAAAGAAACGAATATATATATATATATATATATATATATATATATATATATATATATATATATATATATATATATGTTACTACACACATCACATATTGACAATTTTCTAGAATAATGTATTAAAACATGGAAACATGGTTTAATAAATTCATTAAATCGATTTAGTTATTATTATTTAATATTCCTGACAGAAAAATGTTCTGGCATATCCCCTTTTTTTATACTGTTTTGTTTTTGAGCCAAGTAAACAAGAACAACTTAGATCAGAGATTTTCGCTCATGGTGTCTAGACATCCTGGGTTGTCACTGCCCTCCACTAGGGCTAAATGTAGTCAGCAATCAGCAAACTCTATCCAATGCTGAACCAAAAATGGGCCAACTTGTAAGCTTGCATTCCTGATTTTTTAAATAAAGATACCAAAAGTACGAAGAAAAATTGATAAATTAGAAATTGCATGCTATACTTGAATCACAAAAGAAAAAAATGTGGGTTCAATATCCAATATCCAATATCCCTTTAACAGATATTAGACAGGCATATACTCCTTTCTATTCTCCATCTAATAACTAAATACAAATATATAAATTTATGTATTTACAATAATATTCACACCTAAACAACCAAGTATGACCACTGCAATTGCATACATTGCGTAAAAGTATTAACCCAAATCTCACTGGGAGAAAGTTGAACAAGCACAATTTTTAGACGAGGCGCTAGCAACAAATAGAATCCATTATCAGATTGGCTGTGCATCCGGTGACCTCACGGAGACACGGACCAATCAGATCATGCATTAACGGCCAAGGGCAGATACGTTCCAGAGAGTTCTGTTCTAATCTGCAACCGCCCCTGGGAACCTAACCATGGGTCCCACCCCCTATGATGTGCTTTTAAAGGTTCTCGGGCAGACCAGATAGTTATCCGAAGGACATTTGTCTGTCAGATTATTATCCGTCGCAAACGTATTCTGTCCGAATGAGGTCACCAGATGCACAACCAATCGGATAATGGATTCAATTTGTTGCTGGGGCCTAGTAGTTTTAGATGTATTTTACAGCAAAAGGCAGCAAAGTAAATCATGAATGTATATGGCAATAATATTTCACTTGCAATAACAAAAAAAATTGCGATTTGTTGAAATGTCATTTTTAATGATCCTTTAATATTGGCTTAAAGGCAAATGAACCCAATTTTATTTTGTGACTCAGACAGACCATACTATTTTTAAAAAGTTTCCAATCTACTTCTATTATCAAACTTGCTTTGTTCTAATGATATTCTGTGTTGAAGAGATACCTAGGTAGTCATCTAGTCTAGAGCGCTACATGACAGGAAATAGTGCTGCCATCTAGTGCTCTTGCAAACAGATACCATTCTTGCAAAACTGCTGCCATATAGTGCTCCAGACATGAAGACACTCCTGAGATTACGTAACCTGCTTTTCAACAAAAGATACCAAGAGACCAAAGAAAATTTGATAATAAAAGTAAATTAGAAAGTTGTTTAAAATTGCATGTACCGTTAATAAATATTTGTCAGGTGATCAATAAAGTAACTGTGGCTAGCTTGTCTTCTACAAAAGCAAGCCTAGATTGGCTCCTCCAAATATTGCAAGTGGTGGGAGGAGTATGGCTATTGAAAAACAGTTGCAGCAAACAATATGTTAATTTATTTTAAAAAAATGTTTTGACTTGGCTGACGTTATTCTATTTGAAGACAACATAAATGTCTTGTAGTTAGAAGGTGCTTAATGACCTTTTTTTCTACATATATAGATAAAATAGGTTGCAATAATCATTTCCTTCTCTATAGAGGACAGGTACACACATGTTTATGTCATCTAATCTGTGAATACTTATTTGTTCACAGCAATTCATTATGAGCTGTAATGTAAGACACATTTACTAAATGGTGTCCCTACTGTGAACTGAATCAATAGCCGTCAGCATACAAGACAATAACAATACCATACTGAAAGCAACAACTACAGGATGAATTCAACTATATATATATATAAAGTAGTGCCCGTAGTATGAATTAAACTAGATTTACTCAAAATACAAGACATTCAAATTGTGCCCTTTCATGCACCTCTTAATAAACATATCACGTAAACATGGTAATAATAACTTTCTAAGTTTTACTTTACATAATAACATCACTTAGCAAAAGATAAATATTGTATTAAAATTTTTTTTTTAAAGGGACACAGTAATCATTTTTTTTTTATCATGTTTATGAAATAGCAGTAGTAAAACATTTTCAAATATTTATTCATGACTTACAAAATAATGTGCAGAATTAAATAACATTTTCTTAGCGGCAACTTTATAAATCAAAAGCATTTCCAGATTTTTTATTCCAAAATTGGACTTCGCTCTAGGCTCTACTGAGCGGGTCTTGTTTTTCAAAAGAGCTTCGCGGGCGCAGTCTAGTCACAGCGTGCCCGATCGTGTCATTGAACTGAATGTAGCTCGCTCCCGCTACCAGGCTAGAGCGGGAGCAAGCTACATTCAGTTTAATGGTGCGATCGGGAACGCTGTGACTAGACTGCGCGCCCGCGAAGCACTTTTGAAAACCCTACTCTCAAACCTGGTGGGCGCCTCATTTTCGAAAATAAACTGGGGCTATTAAGAAAAAGGGGAGATTATTTATATCTTCTTTTCACCAGGATGTGTGTTAGGATTTGCTTGTTTGCCAGTTATTCAGAGTTGTTGTTTTTGTTCCCAGTTTGCTGTTTCCTTGGGAAATTAAAAACTGATGAACAATATAATGTTCACCAGAGTAGTATAATTGTGTTCTGTATTAATTATTGTTAAGGCTTTCTAGGTCAGCTTGCATTGAATTTTCCAATATCCCTGTGCAAATAATAATCTGCTTTGTTTTCTTGCAACGTTTGTATTAAAAGTTTCATCCGCTCAGGAGGTCACATCAATCCTATCTAATATCAGTTTTAGACCTGTAGGGTATATATATAAAAAATGAGTTAAAGGTTTTGTAAAAAGGAGGCTGTTTGCAAAGATGATGGATTGTGAAGCTGAAAGGTGTATTTTTGTCAGAAAGAGGAAGATGAGTCACCAAAATATCAGATGTACATTAAATATGGATACACTAGCTATAGTTCTGCATATATCAGTATGCTGATTTTATTTCTTATTCTTTTTTTATTATACCTTTGTGATGTGTATGATAATATCTCTTGGTTTCAAGGGACATAAAACACCTTAATTAACATGCCAACTGAGCGTGACAACTTTCTAAATAAATTAACACTGTGTATGCTGCAGTTGTTGCTTTTTTAAGGTGCAAATTCTTCCCCTCACTACTTGCCTGATTTGAAATTTTTCATATAAAGCAGAACTGGCATTGTTTCACATTACCTTATCTTATCACCTTATCAATTTGAGACAGATATCTATCAGGATAAGGATTGTAAAGTCTGTAGTATAGGCTTTTTTTCAGATAAAAATAAACTAAATTTAAAGTTTTTTTTTTTTTACTATGCATAATAAAATGCATATGAACCCCCAAATTTATATTTCATGATTTAGATACAGCATATAATTTTAAAAAACTTTTCCATTTTACTTCTGTTATCAAATTTGTTTTATTCTCTTGGTATCCTTTGCGGAAGGAGCAGCAATGCACTTCTGAGAGCTAGATGAACACATCTGGTGAGCCAATGAGAAGAGTCATATATGTGCAGCCACCAATCAGCAGCTAGCTCCCAGTAGTGCATTGCTGCTCCTAAACCTACCTAGGTATGCTTTTCTACAAAGGATACCAAAAGTTATGTAATAGAAGTAAATTAGAAAATTGTTTAGAATTGTATGCTCTGAATCCTGAAAGTCTAATTTTGACTTTACTTTTCCTTTATAGGGCGCGATCTGATATACATTGTAGTTTGCGGCGCAAGCGAGGGAACCCCCGCCGCCCGTAGTTTCAGCTCGCAACTCGAGCTATCCCATATACGGCGCCGTCAGAGGCTAAAGTGCCGTAAGTCTGACAAACCAGCGATGTCCAGAAATCTGCGTACGTACAAATTTCTGGAGTCGCCAGTGACTTACGGCACTTTAGAAACTGCCGGCGCCTACAAAACCTGACTAAATTATTAAATCTCCCGTACTGTCTAACACGCCTCCCAAACATAGCCCGACACGTCTAACCCTCTATCCGCTATCCCCCCTCACTATCCTAACAATAAAAAATGTATTAACCCCTAAACCGCCACTCCCGGACCCCGCCGCCACCTAATAAAGTTATTAACCCCTAAACCGCCGCTCCCGGACCCCGCCGCAAGCTATATTTAATCTATAACCCCCTAATGTGAGCCCCTACCCCGCCGCCATCTACCTTACCTACCCCCTTAAGCGAGCCCCTTACACCGCCGCCATCTACCTTACCTACCCCCTAAAGTGAGCTCCTACCCCGCCGCAATCTTCCTTACCTACCCCATAAAGTGAGCCCCTTACACCGCCGCCATCTACCTTACCTACCCCCTAAAGTGAGCTCCTACCCCGCCGCCATCTATTTTAAAAATATTAACCCCTAATTTAATCCCCCTACACTGCCGCCAGCTATATTAACTATATTAACCCTAATTATATTAGGGTTAATATAGTTAATATTGTTATTATAATATATATATATATTAATTATAATGACCCTATCTAACTCTAACAGCCCTAACTAAATTCTTATTAAAATAAATCTAATTAATATTATTAATTAAAATATTCCTATTTAAATCTAAATACTTACCTATAAAATAAACCCTAAGATAGCTACAATGTAATTAATAATTACATTGTAGCTATTTTAGGGTTTATATTTATTTTACAGGTAACTTGGTATTTATTTTAACTAGGTACAATAGCTATTAAATAGTTAATAACTATTTAATAGCTACCTAGTTAAAATAATTACCAATTTACCTGTAAAACAAATCCTAACCTAAGTTTATTTAATTTATTGATAGTGTAGGTGTATTTGTAACTTAGGTTAGGATTTATTTTACAGGTAAATTGGTAATTATTTTAACTAGGTAGCTATTAAATAGTTATTAACTATTTAATAGCTATTGTACCTAGTTAAAATAAATACCAAGTTACCTGTAAAATAAATATAAACTCTAAAATAGCTACAATGTAATTATTAATTACATTGTAGCTATCTTAGGGTTTATTTTATAGGTAAGTATTTAGATTTAAATAGGAATATTTTCATTAATAATATTAATATTAATTAGATTTATTTTAATAAGAATTTAGTTAGGGATGTTAGAGTTAGATAGGGTTATTATACTTAATATATATATAATATAATAACGATATTAACTATATTAACCCTAATATAATTAGGGTTAATATAGTTAATATATATAATATAATAACTATATTAACTATATTAACCCTAATATAATTAGGGTTAATATAGTTAATATAGCTGGCGGCGGTGTAGGGGGATTAAATTATGGGTTAATGTGTTTAATATAGGTGGCGGCGGTGTAGGGGGATTAAATTAGGGATTAATGTGTTTAATATAGGTGGCGGCGGTGTAGGGGGATTAAATTAGGGGTTAATATTTTTAAAATAGATGGTGGCGGGGTAGGAGCTCACTTTAGGGGGTAGGTAAGGTAGATGGCGGCGGGGTAGGGGCTCACTTTAGGGGGTAGGTAAGGTAGATGGCGGCGGGGTAGGGGCTCACTTTAGGGGGTAGGTAAGGTAGATGGCGGTGGGGTAGGGGCTCACTTTAGGGGGTAGGTAAGGTAGATGGCGGCGGTGTAAGGGGCTCACATTAGGGGGTATGTAATGTAGCTGGCACCGGTGTAGGGGGATCACATTAGGGGGTTAGACATTTAATGTAGGTGGCGGCGGGGTCTGGGAGCGGCAGTTTAGGGGTTAAATACTTTATTAGGGATTGCAGCGGGGGATCGCGGTTGACAGGTAGATAGATATTGCGCATGCGTTAGGTGTTAGGTTTTATTTAGCAGATCGCGGTTGACAGGTAGATAGACATTGCGTATGCGTTAGGTGTTAGGTTTTATTTAGCAGGTAGTTTAGGGAGTTACGGGGCTCCAATAGACAGCGTAAGGCTTACTACGGCTGCATTTTGTGGCAAGGTGAAAATGGAGTAAGATTTCTCCATTTTCGCCACGTAAGTCCTTACGCTGTATATTGGATACCAAACTGCACGGATTTGGTATACCTGCCTATGGCCAAAAAAACTACGGGCAAAGGCAGAAATATACGAGCGTAACTTCTAGGTTACGCCGTATATAGGATACCAAACCCGCGCAAAATTGCATATCGGATCTGGCCCATAATGTTTATATTATATATGTTTATATTTATATTATATTATATTTATAAAAATGTTTCATGAAACTTGATTCACACAGAGTATACAAAAAAACCTTCCAAATGTATTTCTATGATGTTCCATAAATGCTTTTTTTTTTATATATATATATAAAAAGGTATATTTACAACATTGGGGTAGATCCTGATCCTTTAGAAAAGCTTATCCAATTATGATTATTACCTATTTTTTTACAAAATACACCATTAAATTATATTGGGATTGTTTTTAGATAAATTATTTAATAAGCCTTTTTAAAGGATTGTAGTCAGCGTTCATAGTGTTTCTAAACATATTTTATATCATCATAAAAGCAAGTGTGGTTTGGTTACTATTGCACCTATTGAAGGTATTTATATATATATGTATAATAGAGGAAAGAGAAAAGAGATTATGGCAGCTAGAAACATTCTGGATATATAAACTTAGGTCTCTATTTGTTTTTATATGGCCTCCTCAAGGAATTCACTTCATATTAAAGAGATGCTTTTATAGAGATTCTTTTTATTTTATTTTTGTATAGAAGATTAATAGTGTGTTATGTCTTAGAAAAAGAATACTAGTGTTGTAATGTTTTAGAATAAATATTTATATATGAAGGTAAGATTCACACATGATTTATTGGAGATAGCTCCAATAGTTTCAGTAGGTCTCTGTAGAAGAGACCTTATTTAATATTTTATGTTACGCTATTTTACTGTGTGGTTCTATTGTGTTACATAGTTTTGTACATGCAGTTATTTGAAAAGATATGGTCTACATGTATGGTTTTATATAAGGTTATTAGTCATTTATATGTTGTGGGGTTTTTATTATGTTACCACAGATGGTGACTTTATAGGATAGTGGTTTCGATTTCTCTAATCATAAGGGAATGGTTAATTTATAGCGGAATGGTGGTATACCACTTACTAATTGTGCCCCATTTATTAATGTTCAGGCCTCACAGTAGGGAAGGGGGCACAGCATAAGCTGTCCAAATGTAACATTGCAAAAGCTGCCTCTTGCTCATGAGCAGGGACTGTCAGTCATCTGAATCGGAGAGGATCAGGATGATCTGATTTCCCTCCGCCACACTTTAGGTGGCAGAGAGGCTTAGTAGTTGCAGTTTTAAAAACCTTAAAAGCTGAGCTGTTTTCTCAGCTTCATAAATGGGGGCTGTGGGTGTAATAAATAGGAAATGAGTAGTAGATATGTTAGCTTTATGCTACCTATAAGATGTGTTTGTTAGAATGGTCATGTCAAGGATGCGCCCTACTCTTGGATGGAATATTATGTGATAATAAATCTAGGTATTCTTTAAATCTGGCAATGAACTACTGAATTCATTGTTGTTTGACAGAAACATTTTCAGAATACATTACCACCTTTATGTCCTGTGTTTCATGTTCTGAGAATTAGAAATTGCTCAATGAAAACATATAAGTTTTTTAATCATGCATAACTAAACATATTATACAAAATTCTCAAGGTGTTCACTGTCCCTTTAAGATTGTGATTGTTTGCAGATTACCTAGCAGCCCCTCACTTGTATGTCCCTGAAAGCATCATTGGGTGAGGCATAAATGAACCCACCACCCCTGTTGTCATTAACAACGTTCTATGAAGGTTGCAGAGAAAACGCATCAATGCATGTAAAACACAGTATAACTGATTTTTGAAGCATCACAGGTAAGGGTAACATTTTTTCTTATAAGTATGGAGACAGTATACAGATATTTTATTTCTCAGGTTTGTAAAATGTAGCTGAATAGTCTACTGTCTTTGCAGCTGTCAATTATTTTTTCCCCCAATATATCAATAATGTTTCCAATATATCATTGTAAATGTCCCAAAAATCGCTCATTTATTTGTCTATGAATTCCCAGGCTATTTTAAGACATACAAGATAAAAAATATCCCTATGGACACAAAACATTTTAACACAGTCTTATATCCAAAAGGTTAGTGGTATTTGAACTGTAGACCTTCTCTGTAAAGCATAAGTACCAATATTTATTCCACTTACCTTGTGAACACTTTGTAGGATTAGAAGACTTCAGTATGACCCCTGATGATCCATTTATTTCCAAAAATGTGTCTAAAACATTTGCCCTTTGCTAACCTTCTTGCAGTAAACTTGATAGATGTTTTTCCTTTTGTACTAAAGTAAAATAGCAAAAGATATATGAATTATTTTTAAAAAGTCAAGTGCTTTTGCTGGGAACCGAACCAACAGCATGGCGCATTCAATAGCATTGAGTATTAACCATGGCCTAACTTGCAGCAATTTTGATAACAGTTTTCCTTTTGATAATGAAATTACCTAACAAAAATATACATAAGAAATCTAAACCCTGTACCAGTAATGGAAGTAAAGTAAACAAAAACACTGTCACTTCATTAACCTGTTCATAGAAATATTAATACCAGTTTTTCTTTTCATAATGACATCACATAAAACAGAGGCTTTACAAATTACAAAAACAGTCAAAATGTATACATAAACAACCTAAATATGGATATTATTTTATCTACAGATTTGTTTGTGCTTAAACCATACAAACAAAATTCAGTTTTAATTCCCTAATTAAATCTAAAAATTCTCAAATTTCTTTTTTCCTATTTTAAATCTGGAGCTATTAATCTTATCTTATTAAATCTTATTAAAAGCTTCGGTCCACTATAATTTTAAAATAATCCCTTGTACGGGCCATATAAACCAATTTAGCTATTTTTCAAACTCATCCAAAACATTCATATTTTAAAAGGACAGACTAGTCAAAATTAAACTTTCATGATTCAGATAGGGCATGCAATTTTAAACAACTTTCTTTGTACTTTTACTTTGTATCATACAATTTGCTTTGTTCCCTTGGTATTCTTTGTTGAAAGCTAAACCTAGGTAGGCTCATATGCTAATTTCTAAGCTGTTGAAGGCCGCCTCTTATCTCAGTGCATTTTTACAGTTTTTCACAGGTAGACAGCGCTAGTTTATGTGTGCCATATAGATAACATTATGCTTACTCCCATGGAGTTACCTAGGAGTTAGCACTGATTGGCTAAAATGCAAGTCTGCCAAAAGAACTGAAATAAGGGGGCAGTCTGCAGAGGCTTAGATATAAGGTAATCATAGAGGTAAAAAGTGTATTAATATAGCAGTGTTGGTTATGCAAAACTGGGGAATGGGTAATTAAGAGATTATCTATATTTTTAAATAATAACAATTCTGGAGTATACTGTCCCTTTAACTAATCCAATTCAGACTCTCCCTTTTAATATTAATTGGAACAATAATACCAAATTTCAGATTAGATGGTATAAGTATAAAACTATAAAAATACATTGATTACTTTGATCTAAGTCTTTATCTGTGAGCTCCCCTAACGAATGATTAAAGGAACAGTCAACACCAGAATTGTTGTTGTTGAAAAATAAAGATAATCCCTTTATTACCCATTCCCCAGTTTTGCATAACCAACACAGTTATAGAAATACACTTTTTACATCTGTGATTACCTTGTATCTAAGCCTCTGCAAACTGCCCCCTTATTTCAGTTCTTTTGACACACTTTCATTTTAGCCAATCAGTGCTCACTCCAGGGTATCTTCATGTGCATGAGCTCAATGTTATCTATATGAAACACATGAACTAATGCCCTCTAGTGGTCAAAATGCATTCAGATTAGAGGCAATCTTCAAGGTCTAATAAATTAGCATATGAACCTCCTAGGTTTAGCTTTCTACTAAGAATACCAAGAGAACAAAGCAAAATTGGTAATAAAAGTAAATTGGAAAGTTGTTTTAAATTACATTCCCTATTTAAATCATGAAAGTTTTTTTTTTTGGACTTGACTGTCCCTTTAAGGGTGTGCAAAAACTATAACGGTGTAGGTCTGACTCATGGCAAAACAGCCCTATGTCTGTGCTATACTGTTCAAACTGGCACTGGTAAAGCCCTAACAGAACCCATGTATCTGTTATATTCAGCGCAACAGGACAATTAGATTGTTTTTTTAAACGGTGCAAATTAATTGAAGCTTAAATAAAAGATTGTCTAAATATATAGGTCAGAATTACTTGATATTTGGAAAATCATTTCAGAAAAGAGAAACAGATACAAATGATTTGAGTGAATGGATGGTGAGTGTACTCTATTATATGACGGTAATTTGTGGGTAATGCACACATTTGAAAAGGACTTATCAGTCCATATTAACTCATCTCAATTTGAGTAGCATAAACTACTTTGATTGGTGTGGTATTTTCAAATAGAAATATTTCTTAATACTTTATTTATTGGAGACTATAAAATATGTATTTTACACTCTTGTTTCTCAGCCTGTGATATGTGTGGCCCTGTGGGGTACCTGGAGCTTTGAAAAGGGGTACTCATTGGCTTTACCTATCATTATTTTGTCCTTAATCAGGCTAAACATCTGATGTATCATCAAAGCAATCAGTTTTTTTACAGTACCATCAAGCACCCCATATTGTATTCCCCTGTTTGGGCTGACCAGCTGCTTACTCACTGTGACTGAATCACCTGTGCTCAGGTAGGTGTGCTCAGGTAGGTACACCTGTATAATTTGGCCTGCTGGAGACACTTCACGACTAGTCACTAATATAAAGTTTGGCATGGGGAAAGCACCCTGTAAAGTGTATGTCACTGCGAAAAGGTGTCATAAAGCCATGTGCCAGATGTGAAAGGCTACAGTGAAATATCATAAGGAAATTAGGCCAAGATAAAATGTTCCAGGTAAAGTGTTCTACGCTCATGTATGATACAATGGAATGACGGTGCCTTGTCTGACTTTTTCTGCTTTTGGTGAAGTTTTTATACTGGTGTTTTTACACATCTCTTAATAAATAAGTGCTTACTTTTAGAGGTTCGCTGGTTTCTTGCTGTTTTACAATGGAATGAGCCTGATCTGATGGTTAGATACAGAACTGTGCTAACCTGAGAATTATTTCCCTAATTATAATTTTTTCCTAATGTGACATAATATTAAATTACTATGGGCTAGATTCCAAGTAGAGCGCAATCAAGTGCTTCCCCTTGCGTGTTAACTTTGCTAGACTGAGGCTTTTTGCGTGCGCCGGGTTGTGCTCATATTACAAGTTAAAAGTAAAATGTTTTTGCGCGAGCTTAAACCCTGACGCACACATAAAAAATATCACAACCATGTTAACTTCTCCCATAGAAGTCAATGGAGCGCAAAAACATAAAAAGAAAAAAATAACACCCACAATTGCTCGCTAACCCGACCCCGTATATTCGATTGTACTCAAGAGAACATGTTTACTATCAACTTATAATACACACGCTACTTCCACCACATGCAAAGAGCCGCGATATACCCCTTATCTCTTGCACGCAGTAGTTAGTGTGCCACGTGTAATCTAGCCCTATATGTGACTTTTGTGTGCTTTCTCTACAAGCTGATAAATGTATTATTTATTACTCTAATATGTTAAAAGATTTGCTGCATTTAGATTTTAAAATAAATTCCTGAAAACTAAAAGCTATATCTAAAACCAATTTGTCACATTCTGGGGTATGCTCCTTTGCCCTATTACTTTTTTAAGCTACTACTATTTACATGTTGTAGCTGGGGTACTTAGAGCAAAATGTGTGCCTGGGTACTTGATATTGAAAGGATAAAAAACACTGCATCTGTTTAGGATTTTTTCCACTACCATATTTTTCTTACATATTTTTGTTATATGTTATGACTGTAAAACTACATGATGTCCTAGGCTAATCATAGGAACTGCTTTGTATTTATGTTTGCAAACTATTTTATTGCAATCAAGATCAAACAAATAAACACAAGCAGGTGATATACGTGAATCATCATAAACAGAATAATTTAAAACATATGTAAATTGCATAAGATACAACTGTTGCTTTTAGCTTTCTCTTTCAGGAATCAATTGATACTGATATATGGTTTAAAGGATAACAATAGTCACACAATATGATTATACAGTGAGAATCATACCCTAATTATTCATATAAAATATCTTCATATAATATATGTTAAGTTTAAATAAAGTTTGTTCATCAGTCAACAAATAAAAATTAACATCACAGTTAAAGGGACAGTAAAGTCAAAATTAAACTTTCATGATTCAGATAGGGCATGTAATTTTAAACAACTTTCCAATTTACTTTTATCATCAAATTAGCTTTGTTCTCTTGGTATTCTTAGTTGAAAGCTAAACCTAGGTAGGCTCATATGCTAATTTCTAAGCCCTTAAAGACCTCCTCTTATCTCAGTGAATTTTGACAGTTTGTCACAGCTAGACAGCGCTAGTTCATGTGTGCCATGACGTAACGTTATGTAAACAGCACTGATTGGCTAAAATACAAGTTTGTAAATGGCACTGAGATAAGGGTGCAGTCTGCAGATAATTAGATACAAGGTAATCACAGTGGTAAAAAGTATATTAATATAACCATGTTGGTTATGCAAAACTGGGGAATGGGTAATAAATGGGTAATAAAGGGATTATCTATCTTTTTAAACAATATCAATTTTCAAGTAGACTGTCCCTTTAAGCCCTTAACCAATATAAATGTATATATATATAGGTCATTTGGTACTTTGCCTATCATATCGCGCATGATGTATATATACGTCCGAACTGCAGGAAGCTCCAAGAGTTTCCTGAGCTCCAGGCATCTGCCTGCATATGGAACCGGAGCACTAATCGTGTTTACGAGGGATCAGGGGGTGGAAAGTGTTAGGTGGGAGTGTGGTGCACATTTACCAAAAACCATTGACAAAGGCATGTATGTCTGCTATCCCAGAAAAGCTTTTACAATCATTTGTGTCATGATTGTACAAGCGGTATGTAAATAATTTAACTGAGAAACCCAAAGTTTGTGAAAAAGTAAAAAAATTTTTTATATAATTAAATTTGGTGGTGAAATAGTGACATGAAATATACCAAAATAGTCCTAGACTAATACCTTGGGTTGTCTACTATAAAAAAAATATATAGTTTTAAATGGAGTGATAGCAAAAATGCTATAAATTCTCTGATATTTTGGGCAAGTTTTTCTCTGAAATTCCCGGTAGTGAAGTGGTTAAAAAAATGGTTGTTGCCTGGTTTAATTACTCAAAGAAACAGGAACCACCTTGTAAATACAAGATTTGTCTGCAGTCTGAATACAATTTTTGAAAAGATTAACACTTTGCTGCAACTGTTATACAATAGTCAAACTCCATTCAGCGCTTGCCTCGTGTTTTGTAGGAAGACACAGGTAGTCACTGTAATTTTGCTAACAAAACATGCTTTTTGGCAGTTATTTTTCATCTTTACTGAAGCCAATTGGAGGCAGATATATGGCAGGGTGAGGGCTTGTGTAGCCTGTCATGTGCACTTTGAATTAATTGAAAATGGGAAACCCATAATTTATAGACATAAATTACAGGAAAAGGGGATATATAACAAAAAAAATAATTTTACCATGCATAATTAAACAGTTTTATATTAAAATATCAAGGTGTTTACTGTCCCTTTTAACATAAAGAAAGTGGAAATTATGAATAAGAAAAACCTGTCTTGTTTTATTTTCAATTAGTAATGTATCTTTAAAGGGGCTTTAACCTCAAAATTTAATTATCCTTAAAATGTTTAAACATACACAGTGAAACAAATTTGCAATTTTGTACCAGTGTTTCATATAATGTACATCTGAAAACTGTATTTTTTTCTCTCCACCAATGGAGGCTGGTGTCCTTGCCATAGAATGCAGCACCCTGACATTCCTACAGGCTGCACAGTGATTGCTTGATCACAGCAAAGGTGAAAGGATAAACACATTCAAGAGGATTTTTAACAAGTGTGTCCTGAACTGCAGAACAATACAAATAATGCTAACAAATTACTGCTTTAGATGTTTTAAACCATTTACTTTGTTGTTGTTTTTTAAGTAACCTACGGCTAGATTACGAGTTTTGCGTTATGAGTAAAAAAGCAGCGTTAAGCCTCATAACACTGCTTTTTCACTTCCGCTGCTATTACAAGTCTTGTAGGTACAGCTGTCCCGCACAGTTTTTTGGCCGTACCGCAAATTAACTTACGCAATTTCCGTAAAGTCTTTTTTCAATGAGACTTCCATTGCGCCGGTATTACAAGCTTTTTTTTAGGCCAAAAAGTGAGCGGTATAGCCTATCCCGCAAGATTTGTAACGCATTCTAAAGTCAGTAGTTATGAGTTTTACACTACAAAGCCGTAGCATAAAACTCATAACTTTAGCGCTAAAAAGTACACTAACACCCATAAACTACCTATTAACCCCTAAACTGAGTCCCTCCCGCATCGCAAACACTAAAATAAAATTATTACCCCCTAATCTGCCGCTCCCGACATCGCCGTCACTAGAATAAACATATTAACCCCTAAACCACCGCACTCCCGCATCGCAAACACTAGTTAAATATTATTAACCCCTAATCTGCCACCCCTAACATCGCCGCCACCGACCTACATTTATTAACCCCTAATCTGCCGCCCCAACGTCGCCGCCACTATATTAAATTTATTAACCCCTAAACCTAGGTCTAACTCTAACACCCCCTAACTTTAATATAATTAAAATAAATCTAAATAAAATTCTTATCATTAACTAAATAATTCCTATTTAAAACTAAATACTTACCTATAAAATAAACCCTAAGCTAACTACAACAGTGGTTCTCAACCTAAGTGACCTCAAGGCCCGGTAGGTTTTAGCGGGACCGGTCCAGGGCCCGGTAAGCATCGGGAGTTGGTTGCAGTAGGTTTGGAAGAAATATCTATCTATATCTATATATCTATATCTATATCTATATCTATCTATATATATATATATATATATATATATATATATATATATATATATATATATATATATATATATACACTGAATCTCTCCTCCCTCTCTTAATTAAATAAATTACCTAAATTAAATACAATTAACTAAATTAAATACAAATACCTAAATTACAAATTACAAAAACAAACAAACACTAAATTACACAAAATAAAAAACAAATTACAAGATATTTAAACTAATTACACCTAATCTAATAGCCCTATCAAAATAAAAAAGCCCCCCCCCCAAAAAAAAAGGGCATTTAGCTCTATTGCAGCCCAAACCCTAACCTAAAAATAAAACCGACCCAATAAACCCTTAAAAAAACCCTAAAATTAACCCCCTGAAGATCCACTTACAGTTTTGAAGAGCCGACATCCTTCCTCAATGAAGCTGGGAGAAGTCCTCAGCTAAGCCGCAAGAAGTCCTCAACGAAGCCGGGAGAAGTCTTCATCCAAGCCAGGAGAAGTGGTCCTCCAGACGGGCAGAAGTCTTCATCCAAACGGCATCTTCTATCTTCATCCATCCGGCGCGGAGCGGCTCCATCTTCAAGACATCCGGCGCGGAGCATCCTCTTCCAACGAAGTATTCTTCCTGAATGAATGTTTCTTTAAGTGACGATTAGATTCCGATTAGGGTTTGGGCCACAATAGAGCTAAATGCCCATTTTAAGGGCAATGCCCATCCAAATGCCATTTTCAGGGCAATCGGGAGTTTAGGTTTTTTTAGTTAGGGTTTTATTTGGGAGGTTGGTTGTGTGGGTGGTGGGTTTTACTGTTGGGGGGGTTGTTTGTATTTTTTTCATGTAAAAGAGCTGATTTCTTTGGGGCAATGCCCCGCAAAAGGCCCTTTTAAGGGCTATTGGTAGTTTAGTTTAGGCTAGGGTTTTTTATTTTGGGGGGCTTTTTTATTTTGATAGGGCTATTAGATTAGGTGTAATTAGGTTAAATATCTTGTAATTTGTTTTTTATTTTGTGTAATTTAGTGTTTTTATTTTTGTAATTTAGGTATTTGTATTTAATTTAGGTAATTTTTTTAATTGTAGTGTAAGTTTAGGTGTTAGTGTAAGACAGGTTAGGTTTTATTTTACAGGTAAATTTGTATTTATTTTAGCTAGGTAGTTAGTAAATAGTTAATAACTATTTAGTAACTATTCTACCTAGTTAAACTAAATACAAACTTGCCTGTAAAATAAAAATAAACCCTAAGCTAGCTATAATGTAACTATTAGTTATATTGTAGCTATCTTAGGGTTTATTTTATAGGTAAGTATTTAGTTTTAAATAGGAATTATTTAGTTAATGATAGGATTTTTTAGTTAGATTTATTTGAATTATATTTAAATTAGGGGGTGTTAGGGTTAGACTTAGGTTTAGGGGTTAATAAATTGAATATAGTGGGGGCGACATTGGGGACGGCAGATTAGGGGTTAATAATATTTAACTAGTGTTTGCGATGCGGGAGTGCGGCGGTTTAGGGGTTAATATGTTTATTATAGTGGCGGCAACGTTGGGGGCGGCAGATTAGGGGTTAATAAGTGTGGGTAGGTTGCGGCGACATTGGGGGTGGGAGATTAGGGGTTAATAAATATAATGTAGGTGTCGGCGATGTCCGGAGTGGCAGATTAGGGGTTAATAAGACATAAACCCCGAGTCTAAACATAAATTTAGTTTCCCCATAGGAATCAATGGGGCTGCGTTATGGAGCTTTACGCTGCTTTTTTGCAGGTGTTAGGCTTTTTTTCAGCCGGCTCTCCCCATTGATGTCTATGGGGAAATCGTGCACGAGCACATTCAGCCAGCTCACCGCTGAATTAAGCATCGCTGGTATTGGAATTCGGTATGGAGCACAATTTTGCTCTACGCTCACTTCTTGTCTTTTAACGTTTAGGAAAACCTGTAATACCAGCGCTGTAGGTAAGTGAGCGGTGAGAATAACGTGCAAGTTAACACCGCACCCCTCATAACGCAAAACTCGTAATCTAGCCGCTAGCATTTTGTTCCTATTCAATACCATTAAAAGGATAGGAAACCCACCCACATTTTTTTTATTTTGTGATTCTGACAGAGCATAACATTTAAAAAAAAGTTTCCCATTTACTTCTATTATCAAATTTGGTTTGTTGCCATGCTATTCTGTGTTGAAGAAATACCTAGGTAGTCATCTGGAGCACTACATAGCAGGAAATAGTGCTGCCATCTAGTGCTCTTGCAAATAGATAACATTCTTGCAAAACTGCTGCCATATAGTGCTCCAGAAATGGGAAGGCTCCTAAGCATACGTCCCTGCTTTTCAACAAAAGATACCAAGAGAACAATGAAATATTGATAATAGAAGTAAATTAGAAAGTTATTTAAAATCACATCCTCTATCTGAATCATGAAAACATAAATTATGCTTACCTGATAATTTCCGTTTCTTCTGATGGAAAGAGTCCACAGCTACATTCATTACTTTTGGGAAATAAGAACCTGGCCACCAGGAGGAGGCAAAGACACCCCAGCCAAAGGCTTAACTACTCCTCCAACTCCCCTCATCCCCCAGTCATTATGCCGAGAGACAAGGAACAGTAGAAGAAATATCAGGGTGAAAGGTGCCAGAAGAATAAAGGGATGCCCCACAGAAGATACGGGTGGGGAGCTGTGGACTCTTTCCATCAGAAGAAAAGGAAATTATCAGGTAAGCATAATTTATGTTTTTCTTCTTAAATGGAAAGGGTCCACAGCTGCATTCATTACTTTTGGGAAAACAATACCCAAGCTATAGAGGACACAGAATGCCAAGACGGGAGGGTACAATAGCTGGCCCATACTGAGGGCACCAGGCCTGAACCTCTACCCAATAAAAATCTTAAAAGGAAAAACCCCAAGGACACTGACTCGCAGCTAGTCCAGAAGCCAAACTAGAGACCGCCAAATGGACTCGACTGAGCCAACAGTCCTCCAGGAGACACCGTCCCTCAACAGATGGTCCCCAACTAAGTCACCCCCCACTAAGGAAGGGAACATCAGCCCAAAACCCCCAAGGGGACAAGGCAAGGCGAACCGAGGAAACCGAAAGGTCCCTTCCAAAAAAAGAACGCCTCCAATAGTGAGTCCAGCACACAAAGACCCAAAGGGGCCCAAACAGGAAAGGAGGCCATGCCTATACCAGCAAAACCCGGGATGAACCCGGGCACAGAGACAGAAAAGACTTCTCTCCAACATCCAGTACCAAATGCAACCAAAAAAGGCAAAGTCCTCCATGCGTCGGAAAAACACCCCAAGCTGAAGAACCCAGAGTCCATAACGGGATGACACAGAGGGTACTTGCGAGGAGGAAGAAGCAGTCAAGCAGAAAGTAAACTGCAAAAGCAGGCCTCATACAGAGGGCACGCTCCAGGCAACCTAAGCCGCCAGACCCACACACAGGTCCTTAAAAAAGGGGACACAAAACCTCAATCGAGGCCCCCCCAGGAACCAGAGTATACCTTCAGAGTCTGAAGGAACAGTAAACTCCCTCCTAAAAGCAAAGGAGCAAGTTGAAAAGGAAATCCATATCCTAGCAGACTGAGCTAACAAGATAGACTCAACAAGTCCGCATATCCAGAGGAGACTGCAACCTAAACGCATCGCCTTAGACTGCGCGGCCATCCTGACCTGCAGACCCCCACTCAGCTGGACCAACCCAGCCTCAGGGATCCCTAACCGGAGAACAGAAAAATAAAGGAAGTACAGGCACAACACGACTCCAAAACAGATGACAGGACCATAGACCTAAGAATCTAACAAAAAAAGGCCCCTCAAGTCTGACCTGGGACCAGCAACACTCCAGGGGGAACCCTTCCCCCCTTTCCACCTCCCAACCAGGAGAAGCCCCAAGAAAGGACTCCATCTCCATAGGGGGGAAAATATCCCCTAAAGAAAAGGGATGAGGCCAGAAAGGCAACAACTGTCCTCAAGGCCCAAAGCCACCGGCTAATGGGAAGATAAATCCCCAACACGAATGTCCTAGAAAAGGACCCCCCCCCTACAAGTGGCTCGCGAAGCAGAGACACAGCCAACCCATTCACCTGCAGAGCAGGGAATCCACAGGTTGCACTGGCAAGCTGACCAGGGAATGCAACCGTAAGGCGCACCAGAAATGGACATCCAGTGCCAGCAGCTGGGTATGAACTAACAACCCTTGAGGCGCAAGTCACAAAGCTAACCCTAGAGCACCTGGGCTGCTCTGTTGCAAAGAGCAATAAATACTCAGAAAACCTGGTCATCATGACCAGGTCAGATGGATGGAGCAAGGGCATAGCCCAAGTTCCCACTACCGTGGAACACCCCGACCAGCCCTGAGATCCAAGACTCCAAAACAACCCAAGACTGGATCAGGAAAAAGGCCCGAAGCCTCAGCAATCAGAAGTCTCAGGAAGTAAAACAGGTCTGGGCACCTAATAGTTCAGGCAACCTTACCCTAGAACTAAACACCCCACCTGGCAAAAAAGGCCAGACACCAGGGATATGAATGCATATCCAGAGAATCCGGATAGCGAAAAGAACTTGAAAGCCCCGACCAAAGGAAGGAACCACCCCTAGCCAAGTCCAACGCTCCAAGGAGAAAAGCTAGAAGTCCTATGAAGAGACTTCTCAAAGCCTCAGGACAACATAAGGGATACCTCAAGATCAAAAACCCTTCTAGCAGGGCTAGTCTCCCCATCACCTCCACACCAGCAGAGGACACAGGGAAGAGACAGGCGCTAAGTCTTCCCAGCTTCGGGAAACCCCCAAGCTAAACAAAGTCCCCACAGGGATCAATCATCACCCGGATACAGATCCCTAAATGGAGATCCAACACACCCTGGGACAATGGAAGCAGACCCAAAGGTCTCATCACTCAAACAGACAGTACACGTAAAGAGTAAGCGCTGTATCTAGACACACTATAAATAGCGTATGCGCATCCCTGCAAGGTGCTAAGAGCTGCACTGGTTTCAAACTGAAAACCCTCCGCAGGCTAAACAGCCTAAACTGATACAAGATGTTGGATTAGACCCACAAGGGCAATCCAGAGCCCTAAAAACGAAGGCCAAACCACTCAAACTGAGTCAATGAGACACTAAGCCCTCCAACCCTTCACCACACGGGGGAGGAAACACTATGTTCTGAAGATATCAGATGTCAGGTAGAGTGACGCAGCAGAAACAAAAACTCCCCTGACCCGGTCATCTATGACTGAAGGCTATAAGGACTGAAAAAATCCTACCCGCCCTATGGACCCACAGGTTCTCTCGAGTGCTTAGATGGACATGAAAACCAATGATAACCTGAGCACTCTGCGCTTCTACCGTACCAACCGAGAAGAACAGAGCCACGTGTCTGAACAGTCACAAGACCGAATGAACCAAACAGAACCAGCCTGCACTTAGGGTCCTCACCGGCAAGCTGCTAAATTCTCCCTCATAGGGAAAAAAGAAAACAGACATTATAACATAGGACTAACGTGTCCAAAACAACTTCCAAAGAACAAAGAGTATTGATCCCAGAAGGTTCCCGAAGGAAACAAAACTAAATAAAACAAATCCAAATGGATACAAATAAAATATAAGGAGAACCGGAGGTTAACGCCAAAAAAGACACAGGCCTGCCCACAGAAACGGAGCCCTATCTTTCAAAAACTGGGAAAGATCTCAATCAAATGACAATCAGGAGATTACCTCATCCCCACATGTCTAATGAGATGCACCATTCGAATTAGCAGACTGACAATCACTGTATATGGTAACGATAGGGTCATTCAATAACTGAAAAACATGTCTGAGCAATACGCGAAGGCACGCACTCAGGGACAGTTACACCCACGGGGAACTGTAGAGGCCCTCCCCAAGGCGGAAGGCCCAGGACAATAGGGCACGAGCACATTCACAAATAAACATCTGGACTCTGCAGACGAACAATCGCCAACATTATGTGGAAGCGAAAACGTGCAGCAACCTCCAGGGGAAACACGCCACCCTGCATGGAGGAAACAGAAACTGAGTTACTCGCATGTGTAGAAGTATGCATCGGTAGGGAACTCGCCTCTCAGAGGACAGGACCCCCAGAGGCGGATGGCTCAGCTGTCTCTTGATTCCCCGAGCCCGAGGAACAAGGCACTCTAAAATGGCATACGGAACAAAACTGGTTGACATGTGTCAACGAGGCCAGTCACTGGACACAGAATCTGAATCTGAAATCAAAATAGTATCAGTATCCGAATCCTCTGTAACTGAATCAGAAATTAGCACAGTCTCAGCATCAAAATCCTCCATAACTGGTAGAGGCTATATAAATATGGACTAAAGTAGTAAAACAAAAATAGCACCTGACACACACAATGGCTTGGGCACTCACCACCTCCTATGACCAGACCCCTGCGGACTAGAATATTTCCTACGCCACACAGTCGGGAATGCGGAAATGGAAAACCACGCCCGACACAAGGTGTACCGTACAGTCCAAATAAGCGCGCCCAACCAAAAGGCTGCATCACTTCCAAAGGACTCAATGTTCCAAACATGATTATAAACCCCCCCCATTCAATAACCCTCCTCAGGATATATTAACCCTAGATTCCAAGATACTAAAAGAGACTCTCTGAGACCCTTATGACATTAGTTAGACCCGCAAGGAGGTAGCCTCTCGGGTAAAACATTCACATTACAGTACATTGATGAATAAAGTAAAATGAAACGATCTTACTGGAATCTACTCTGTGGAACATGAACACAGCCTTTCAAGTGTGACAGATAGTATCATCACCTCCGCCATGGACTTGAGAGAAGAAAGCAGGCAGCGGAGCGAAGTTCGACAACGCCGATTGCTTGAGAAGCTGTTAATATGAGTCGGGATGGTTTTGCAGAAAGACTCTCCCTGCATCTACTTAAAACTCCTGTCCCATGCCGAAGAGTACTACCCTCCATAATAGACAAAAAACAAAAATTGAAAATTCTAACACTTCTCTGCCAACCTCCTGGGACGAAAGGCAAAAAATGACTGGGGGGTGAGGGGAGTGGGAGGAGTATTTAAGCCTTTGGCTGGGGTGTCTTTGCCTCCTCCTGGTGGCCAGGTTCGTATTTCCCAAAAGTAATGAATGCAGCTGTGGACCCTTTCCATTTAAGAAGAAAAACATAAATTATGCTTACCTGATAATTTCCTTTTCTTCTGATGGAAAGAGTCCACAGCTCCACACCCGTATTCTCTGTGTGGTGTCCCTTTATTCTTCTGGCACCTTTCACCCTGATATTTCTTCTACTGTTCCTTGTCCCTCAGCAGAATGACTGGAGGATGAAGGGAGTGGGAGGAGTATTTAAGCCTTTGGCTGGGGTGTCTTTGCCTCCTCCTGGTGGCCAGGTTCTTATTTCCCAAAAGTAATTAATGCAGCTGTGGACCCTTTCCATTTAAGAAGGAAAACATAAATTATGCTTACCTGATAATTTCCTTTTCTTCTGATGGAAAGAGTCCACAGCTCCCCACCCGTATCTTCTGTGGGGCGTCCCTTTATTCTTCTGGCACCTTTCACCCTGATATTTCTTCTACTGTTCCTTGTCCCTCTGCACAATGACTGGGGGATGAGGGGAGTGGGAGGAGTATTTAAGACTTTGGCTGGGGTGTCTTTGCCTCCTCCTGGTGGCCAGGTTCTTATTTCCCAAAAGTAATGAATGCAGCTGTGGACTCTTTCAATTAAAGAAGAAAATAACTATTTTTGGTTTTATGTCCTTTTAATATTCACCATGTGAAAACTTCATATTCAAGTTTAGTAGTTTTGTTCTTGCCTTCCTTTTCTATGACATTCTAATCTATTAGGAGAGTATTTTAATTAGTAAGCTAATAAAAATATGATATGCCTATTGGCTCATAAAAATCATTGGCTTTCAAATATCATAAGGTAAGATACAGATCTTTTTTGGATTTGGCTCAATTTGATATACTGTATATACTTATACTTATAATTGTTGTCTATGGTAATTTCAGTATATGGCCAGGTTATAATACAATTTATTTAATAATTATTCTTTAAAACAAACCCCCAATAAAATGCATATACGAAACAATTAAAATCAATATTTTATTCCTAAATTCTTTATATTAGTTAAAGTTATAAACACATTGAATTATATTTATAGAAAACCAGATTATGAATTAAATGATCCACACTTATGCTGTTATAATATTCTATACAAAGATCATAAAAATATACCTTTACAATTTACCTTATTCACAATGAATTACATTAAAATACCACAATGAAATACCAGAGTATGAATCACTAACTTTAACAGTGCTTGGTTACACAATTAAACAAGATGCTTTAACAGCCAATTTATCTGAGCTGAAATAAACTCTTTTTAGCTACAATTAAGACAAATTCTAAAATTTATATAGTTGAAAATAACTTAATGCACACCAGAGAGATTACTTACAATAATAGGCCTGATTTAAGGACCTGTGTCTAGCAAATACATTATTTAGCAATAATGATGACTAGTTAAACTACAGAGGATTATGGACATGAGCTTAAAATACAAATTGTGCTCTTTAAATTACTAGCTTCAATTACTGTAGCAACAATGAATCCCTTTGATTTAAATATTATATATACTTAACAGTTTCTTATACTATACCCAATTAATCAAATCAATGTTTCAGCTTCCAGAGTTTCTCCAATAAGTCCAATTTCACCTCATAAATTAAAAGAGGTAATTTTTGCATGATGGATAGAAAAAAGGTAGCCCAATTTTGCTTATAGTGACTTTGTCCCAATATGGGAGCAAAGTTATCAGTCACAAATTTAGCAAACAGACCGCCTCTTCTATTCCTTTGCATGAGGTTATATCACGTGATATACCCCACCCCTTTTTATTCTAATCATTGGTAAACATTGATATGATAGGCCCTCAGAGCTTGTCTTTGGATTGGCCCTAAAAGAGCTTGTCTCTGATTCGCTCTGGGATCTGAAAATCTCATAGGCTATTTGGTTTGGCATATATTTTAAACAGTCAATTCGTTTGGCTGTCTTACCAGTCTCAATCCCCTAGAGGGCAGCAAACAACCAGAAATGCAGTCTTACCGTCAATGCTGCTACAGTTTAATTATCTAACCTATAAAATGTTTATCAAATACTTTAATTTCCAGCATCAATCACTTACAATTTTAACATAGATGACATTTTTTCTGATTATTTTAATATAAAACATCAGTATTTTATTTATTATATTCTAGAAGATGTCTTAAAAGTTGTATTTTTCATGAGGGACTAGTAGTATCAATGAATGAAATATATGACTATCTGAATTATTCTGTATATCAGCTTATTTGATATACTGGCATATATTTCAATTCCTATCTAGAAATCTCATCTTCACATTGGTTCTTCCTGTAATGTTCACTAGATTTCTGGAAAACAAAGAAATTTCATTTTGAAATAACAAACATTTATATATATTAATGTAGTTATTCATTTAATTTATTACAAATCTGAAATGCATTTCTCAGATCCATGGAAGTATACATTTTTATACAATACTGAGGCATATTTTACTTGGAATTTAAACACAAGTTGTAATCCAAAATGAATTTGAGAGTTACAATGCAAGACATGTGTCTCTGCTTGGCTCAGTACAGCTGTGTATCTAACACAGCAGGGGTAACCAGCTCTGGCTATTTTCCCATTTGAGACGTATGTCTGAGCTTCGTGTATTCAAACACAGCAGGGTAATTAATTTTTGAATGTGTTTAAGCCTCAAAGAGATTTTTCCCTGACCTATGGGCTGTTCTTTACAGGGGTCTGATAAGTTTATTACCCATCTTGGGCAGGAAATCATCTTTAAACAGAGCAGCCATATAGTGAACATCTCTTTGAAATAACTGCCTGAACTAATGAGATCAAATGTTTTCCCTTTGTTCTCATTTGGATGTATTGTAGTCAGGAAAAATGAGGGTTGGGGCTGGTCTGTTATGAGACCAATTCACATCAAATTAGGTTTTCAGCTACAAATAAAATTAAATATTAGATTCTACAAAACATCTGTAGTTTATTTAATGTTACTCACAGATCCCATGACAGTAATTCTAGTTAGAAACTGCATACTCAAAAAGTGGTTGAATCCTAAGGCACCTACTTTCAAGGAGGTTAAGTTGCAGGTTACTACAGCATTTAATTAAAGGGACAGTCTAGTAAAAAATAAACTTTCATGATTCAGATAGGGCATGTAATTTTAAACAACTTTCCAATTTACTTTTATCCCCAATTATACTTTGTTCTCTTGGTATACTTAGTTGAAAGCTAAACTTAGGTAGGCCATATGCTGATTTCTTAGTCTTTGAAGGTTGCCTCTTATCTGAATTAATTTTGACAGTTTTTTACAACTAGAGGGCGTTTGTTCATGTGCGGCATATAGATAACATACAGCTAGCTTACGAGTTTTGCGTTATGAGTGAAAAAGCATCGTTATGGCCCATAACGCTGCTTTTCCCCTAACGCCGCTATTACAAGTCTTGTAAGTATAGGGACTTCCATAGCGCTGGTATTACGAGTTTTGCGTTGAGGCCAAAAAGTTATGAGTTTTACGTTACAAAGCTGCAACATAAAACTCATAACTAAACTGCTACAAAGTACACTAACACCCTTAAACTACCTATTATCCCCTAAACCGAGGCCCTCCTGCATCGCAAACACTAAAATAAAATTATTAACCCCTAATTTGCTGCTTCGGACATCGCTGCTACTTCAAAAATGTATTAACCCCTATTCCGCCGCTTCCCGACATCGTCGCCACTATAATACAATTATAGACCCTTAAACTGCCACCCTCCCGTATCTCAAACACTAATTAAATATTATTATTTATTTTTTTTTTTTTTTAGTTTTAAATTCTTTTATTGAGATTTTTCCAAGATATACATAGAGAAACATAAAAGAAACATTCAAATTGACATCAATTGTTACAGTAAATGAAAGTTTGTTACAGTTATACATTTAGACTCGTATCAGTAAGACTCGAGGTTAACTATTACTGTTGGACTAGGCGACAGATGCCAATCAGCCGACACTCAAAATTGAAAGTTATCTATGGGTTAAAATAGTAGTGAAAATAACAGTGACTTCCTCCTAATTATTATAGGTTAACCCTACTTTGTTAGTATGATTAAATTCTAGGTGTAGAGAAATTGCGTGAGAAGTTATTGTTCTGTGGTCAATTAATGAAAGTGTATAAGGGAGTAGATTATTATTGAGTATTTATATATTCTTCCCATAAGAATGTTATGTTATGAAATTCTTCTGCTCGTTTGGTGCTGGTGTAGTGGTAATTTTCCAGCCACTATTTAAATATTATTAACCCCTAATATGCCGTCCTCCCACACTGCCGCTATAATAAACCTATTAACCCCTAAACCGCAAGCCCCCACAACAAAATATACTAAATTAAACTATTAACCCCTAAACCTCTGGCCTCCCACATCACTACATAAATATATTAACCCCTAAACCTAACCCTAACCCTAACGTAACCCTAAGCATAACCCTAACCCTAACGTAATCCTAAACATAACCCTAACAACCCCTAACAAATATAATTAAAATAAATCTAAATAAAACTTACAATTATTACCTAAATAATACCTATTTAAAACTAAATACATACTTTTATTAAAATAAAACCTAAGCTAGCTACAAAATAACTATTAGTTATAATATTGTAGCTATCTTAGGTTTCATTTTAATTTCACAAGTAAGTTTGTATTTATTTTAACTAGGTAGACTAGTTATTAAATAGTTATTAACTATTTACTAGCTACCTAGTTAAAATAAATACTAATTTACCTGTAAAATAAAACCTAACCTGCCTCACACTAAAACCTAACATTACAATAAAATGAAATAAATTAAATTAATCAAATACAATTATCTAAATTACAAAAAAAATAAACACTAAATTACATAAAATAAAAACGAAATTATCAAAAATAAAAACTAATTACTCCTAATCTAATAGCCCTATCAAAATAAAAAAGCCCCCCCCCAAAATAAAAAAACCCTAGTCTACACTAAACTTCCAATGGCCCTTAATAGGGCCTTTGCGGGGCATTGCCCCATTCAAATCAGCTCTTTTACCTGTAAAAAAAATACAAACACCACCCAACAGTAAAACCCACCACCCACACAACCAAACGCCCCCCCAAATAAAAACCTATCTAAATAAACCTAAGCTAACCATTGCCCTGAAAAGGGAATTTGGGTGGGCATTGCCCTTAAAAGGGCATTTAGCTTTTTACATTGCCCAAACCTAATCTAAAAATAAAACCCACCCAATAAGCCCTTAAAATAACCTAACACTAACCCCCGACGATCCACTTACAGTTTTCGAAGACCGGACATCAATCCTCATCCAAGCGGCAGAAGTCCTCATCGATGCCAGCAGAAGCCCTCATCGAAGCCGGCAGAAGTCTTCATCCAAGCGGGCAGAAGTCTTCATCCAGATGGCATCTTCTATCTTTATCCATCCTGAGCGGAGTGGGTCCATCTTCAAAACATCCGGCGCGGAGCATCCTCTTCTTCTGATGGTCAACGTAGAATGAAGTTTCCCTTTAAGGTAGGTCATCCAAGATGGTAGATGATAGAATTCTATCAGCCAATAGGAATTAAAGGGGAAAAAATCCTATTGGCTGTTGCAATCAGACAATAGGATTGAGCTCACATTCTATTGGCTTATTGGATCAGCCAATAGGTTGAAAGCTCAATCCTATTGGCTGATTGCAACAGCCAATATGATTTTGTCCCCTTTAATTCCTATTGGCTGATAGAATTCTGACTAGACGAAGTCCAAGCACTAACGATATTTTGCTTTGATTTCAACGTAACCTGCGGTTGGTGTGTTTTCAACCGGGATTAACAGCACCTTGCTTAATAGACCTACAGCGGTCATATGTGTGGGCAATATCTAGGCCTCAAATTTTATCACAAACTATACAGGCTAAATAGTTCAGCAAGCAAACAGTTCTTAGGTGTGATTGGGGTCAAACTCAAGTGTGTCTTACCCTTATTCCGTTGGATGCTGGTACTATGTGTGAGAGCGTCCCGTCTGTATATGTGGGTCGGTCCACAGGAGCGAATGAACTTTCCTTAATCTCGCTCCCTCCTCGATCCCACAAATGGCGGCTTAGACTGCTCCAGCTTTTCTGTCGGGTTGTGTAACTGCAAATGAGCGTCCCGTCTGTTGATGTGTGCCGGTCCACAGGAGCAGAAACTCTCTTGGTTATGCTCCCTCCTCGATCACTCTCGTGACGGCTCTGACAGCTCTGGTTTCTCTTCCTCGATCTGTTGCTGCAAAACTTTGCGGTGCTTCCCGGAACTTCACCCTTTTCTTTCACCCAGGGTCTGACTCACATATCATCCGTTGCCTGTGTTCTCTCGTGTGGCCCCAATGTTATAAGATTAACAAGCGATCTACTGATCAATGAGGAGCACCAGGCAAATAGCTTTAAGTAAAACATAACATTTATTTAGCTCGTCAGCTTTCTTAAAACTGCATCGAATCAAACAACATATAACAGATAGCTCAGCATTTCTCTTGCTTACGCGTTTAACTATGATTACGGCTATTGCCGAAACGCGTAAGCAAGAGAAATGCTGAGCTATCTGTTATATGTTGTTTGATTCGATGCAGTTTTAAGAAAGCCGACGATCTAAATAAATGTTAAGTTTTACTTAAAGCTATTTGCCTGGTGCTCCTCATTGATCAGTAGATCGCTTGTTAATCTGATAGAATTCTATCAGCCAATCGAGATGTGAGGAACGCCATCTTGGATGACGTACCTTAAAGGGAAACTTCATTCTACATTGACCATCGGAAGAAGAGGATGCTTCACGCCGGATGTCTTGAAGACTTCTGCCGCCGGGATAAGGATGGATGTCCGGTCTTCGAAAACTGTAAGTGGATCGTCAGGGGTTAGTGTTAGGTTTTTTAAAGGGTTTATTGGGTGGGTTTTATTTTTAGCTTAGGGTTTGGGCAGTAAACGAGCTAAATACCCTTTTAAGGGCAATGCCCATCCAAATGCCCTTTTCAGGGCAATGGTTAGCTTAGGTTTATTTGATAGGTGTAATGCTCGTGGGATACTCCTCTATCAGACCAAACTCAGCCAGTAGTCTTGTTATCCCGGCATCAAGCTGGAATGATAGCAAATATCCCAGAGCAGAGAAAGTTAGTGAGATGAGGAAGGCGGCAATCACCACAGGCAGGACAGTCCCCAGCGGCAACAGCAGAGCAGACCTAGGGCACACCACTAGAATGGTCAGGCAGGCAGGGTTTGGCAACAGCAAAGCAGTCCAGCAGATTAAGGGTTAAGGCAGGTAGAGTAGTCAGACAGGCAGGTTCAGCAACAGTAATCAATCCAGCAGATTAAGGGTTAAGGCAGTTAGAGTAGTCAGACCGGCAGGTTCAGCAACAGTGATCAATAATAGGCTGTTAGAAAGAACAATCTGTCACACCCAGGAGCACACAAAGTAACACCTATACTTGGGCAGTGACAGATCGTCAGTGTAACATTTAAATAGGTGCAGGATTCGCACCACTGAGCTTCGATCAGCATCAGGAGCGCGCGGCGATGACATCAGCACCGCACGCATCCAAAGCCGACACTGCCCCTGGCAACGAGAAGGGAAGGAGACGCCGCACCCCTAGCAATGGCTAGAGCGGAGCGGCATGACATAGCCACCTTCTCAAGGGTTCCCTCCAGGAACCAGAGTCAGCTGTAAAGTATGAGCAGTATGGAATCTGGAGACCAGACATGGAGCATGCACACATGGGCAGGAACCCAGGAACAATCTGCCACGGAGTAACCCTTCCAATGTATTAGATAGTGCAGTTGTCTGCGCCTGTATCTGGAGTCCAGAATCTTAGCTACCTCACATTCGGGGTCACCACCGACCAAGAGGAGCTCGGAGCCGGGTATATCTATTCTTGATGTAAGGTTTAAGTAGAGAGATGTGGAAGACTGTATGTATGCGTAGGGTTTTTGGCAAGGCCACTTTGTAGGCAACAGGAGACAGTCTTTTCAGGACCTTGTAAGGACCGATAGACCTAGGCCCCAATTTGTGACAGGGTTGACGTAGACTAATATGTCGAGTAGAGATCCAAACACATTCACCCACTGGAATGGCACGTACAGAAGCCTTATGACGATCAGCAAACTTCTTATATCTAGAGACAGATGAACGCAGCTGAGAGTGAATACATTGCCAATGAGTGGTGGGTTCAGTGACGTGTCGGTCTGCGGCAGGGACCCCAGTGGACTAAGCTGAAAGAGGCAAGACACGAGGTTGATACCCTGCTGCAGCTTGAAACGGAGAACATTGAAGAGAAGAGTTTCAATAAGTGTTTCTTGAAGGGAGGGGGTGTGTACTGGCGCTCAAAGCATAGGGAATAGTGCGTTTATATTAGTAAAATCTCTCAGGGATTCAGAGTAAGGTGTTAAAAGTATTACAAATAAAATATTGGCTAATATTGTAAATGTGGTAAAATATTGTTCAAAACACTATGGTGATAACTTCAGAAATACCAATAACTAGGGACTAGCTCGTTGTAAAGCAGGTTGCAATAGTATCGCAAGCTGCTTTACAACGAGCTAGTCCCTAGTTATTGGTATTTCTGAAGTTTGTATTTTTTTTTACAGGTAAAAGAGCTGATTACTTTGGGGCAATGCCCCGCAAAAGGCCATTTTAAGGGCCATTGGCAGTTTAGTGTACAGGGAGTGCAGAATTATTAGGCAAATGAGTATTTTGACCACATCATCCTCTTTATGCATGTTGTCTTACTCCAAGCTGTATAGGCTCGAAAGCCTACTACCAATTAAGCATATTAGGTGATGTGCATCTCTGTAATGAGAAGGGGTGTGGTCTAATGACATCAACACCCTATATCAGGTGTGCATAATTATTAGGCAACTTCCTTTCCTTTGGCAAAATGGGTCAAAAGAAGGACTTGACAGGCTCAGAAAAGTCAAAAATAGTGAGATATCTTGCAGAGGGATGCAGCACTCTTAAAATTGCAAAGCTTCTGAAGCGTGATCATCGAACAATCAAGAGTTTCATTCAAAATAGTCAACAGGGTCGCAAGAAGCGTGTGGAAAAACCAAGGCGCAAAATAACTGCCCATGAACTGAGAAAAGTCAAGCGTGCAGCTGCCAAGATGCCACTTGCCACCAGTTTGGCCATATTTCAGAGCTGCAACATCACTGGAGTGCCCAAAAGCACAAGGTGTGCAATACTCAGAGACATGGCCAAGGTAAGAAAGGCTGAAAGACGACCACCACTGAACAAGACACACAAGATGAAACGTCAAGACTGGGTCAAGAAATATCTCAAGACTGATTTTTCTAAGGTTTTATGGACTGATGAAATGAGAGTGAGTCTTGATGGGCCAGATGGATGGGCCCGTGGCTGGATTGGTAAAGGGCAGAGAGCTCCAGTCCGACTCAGACGCCAGCAAGGTGGAGGTGGAGTACTGGTTTGGGCTGGTATCATCAAAGATGAGCTTGTGGGGCCTTTTCGGGTTGAGGATGGAGTCAAGCTCAACTCCCAGTCCTACTGCCAGTTTCTGGAAGACACCTTCTTCAAGCAGTGGTACAGGAAGAAGTCTGCATCCTTCAAGAAAAACATGATTTTCATGCAGGACAATGCTCCATCACACGCGTTCAAGTACTCCACAGCGTGGCTGGCAAGAAAGGGTATAAAAGAAGAAAATCTTATGACATGGCCTCCTTGTTCACCTGATCTGAACCCCATTGAGAACCTGTGGTCCATCATCAAATGTGAGATTTACAAGGAGGGAAAACAGTACACCTCTCTGAACAGTGTCTGGGAGGCTGTGGTTGCTGCTGCACGCAATGTTGATGGTGAACAGATCAAAACACTGACAGAATCCATGGATGGCAGGCTTTTGAGTGTCCTTGCAAAGAAAGGTGGCTATATTGGTCACTGATTTGTTTTTGTTTTGTTTTTGAATGTCAGAAATGTATATTTGCGAATGTTGAGATGTTATATTGGTTTCACTGGTAAAAATAAATAATTTAAATGGGTATATATTTGTTTTTTGTTAAGTTGCCTAATAATTATGCACAGTAATAGTCACCTGCACACACAGATATCCCCCTAAAATAGCTAAAACTAAAAACAAACTAAAAACTACTTCCAAGAATATTCAGCTTTGATATTAATGATTTTTTTGGGTTCATTGAGAACATGGTTGTTGTTCAATAATAAAATTAATCCTCAAAAATACAACTTGCCTAATAATTCTGCACTCCCTGTAGACTTGGGTTTTTTATTTTATTTTGGGGGGGGCTTTTTTATTTTGATAGGGCTATTAGATTAGGAGTAATTTGTTTTTATTTTTGATAATTTCGTTTTTTATTTTGTGCAATTTAGTGTTTATTTTTTTGTAATTTAGATAATTGTATTTGATTAATTTAATTTAATTTATTTTATTGTAATGTTAGTTTTTAGTGTAAGACAGGTTAGGTTTTATTTTACAGGTAACTTTGTATTTATTTTAGCTAGGTAGTTATTAAATAGTTAATAACTATTTACTAACTAGTCTACCTAGTTAAAATAAATACAAACTTACCTGTGAAATAAAAATAAAACCTAAGATAGCTACAATTTAACTATTACTTATATTGTAACTATCTTAGGTTTTATTTTACAGGTAAGTATTTCGTTTTAAATAGGAATTATTTAGATAATAATTGTAAGGTTTATTTAGATTGATTTTAGTTATATTTAAGTTAGGGGGTGTTAGGGTTAGATTTGGGCTTAGGGTTACGTGAGGGTTAGGGTTATGCTTAGGGTTAGGGTTACGTGAGGGTTAGGGTTACATTAGGGTTAGGTTTAGGGGTTAATATATTTATTTAGTGTTAGTGATGTTGGAGGCCAGAGGTTTAGGGGTTAATAACTTTAATATAGTTGTGGCGACATTGGGGGTGGCAGATTAGGGGTTAATAGTTTTATGTAGGTGGCTGTGATGTTAAGGGCGTCAGATTAGGGGTTAATAACATTATGTAGGTGGCGGCGATGTCGGGGGCGGCAGATTAGGGGTTAATAACTGTAATGTAGGTTGCGGCAATGTCTGGGGCGGCAGATCAGTGGTTAATAACTGTAATGTAGGTGGCGGCGATGGGTACCTTTGCTTTAAAATGATTGGAACGACTGGTCTATAATCGGCTAACTAGATTTCTCACAACTAACTCCTTACTTGATCCACTACAATCTGGTTTCCGCCCTAAACACTCAACAGAAACTGCTCTTGCTAAAGTAACAAATGACCTGTTATCAGCTAAAGCAAAAGGCCACTACTTCTTACTAATTCTTCTTGACCTATGCGCTGCTTTTGACACAGTCGATCATCCTTTCCTCCTAAACATACTACATTCATTTGGCATCCGAGACACAGCCCTCTCCTGGTTTGCCTCATATCTCTCAAACCGCTTGTTTTCAGTTTCCTTTAACAACATATCTTGCGATCCTATGCCTCTCTCAGTTGGAGTACCGCAAGGCTGTGTCTTGGGCCCTTTGTTTTTCTCTCTCTATACATCCTCCCTTGGAAAACGTATAGCCTCCTTTGGATTCCAGTACCACTTATATGCTGATGATACCTAAATCTATCTTTCCTCTCCTGATATCTCTCCCTCTTTACTCAACCAGATTTCCAACTGCCTCTCTGAAATTTACTCTTCGATGTCTCCAACTCAATCTGTCCAAAATTGAGCTGCTTCTTATTCCCCCCTCTTCGAGACATCCAACACCTAACATTTTTCTGACGGTTGGAGACTCTATTCTCAACACCTAACCCAGGTCCGCTGTCTTGGGGTCACACTAGACTCAGAGTTGACATTTAACCCACATATAAAAGCAATTACCAAATCCTGCTGTTCACACCTACTCAACATTTCCCATCCTTACTCAAAAAACAACAAAAATACTTATGCATTCCCTTATTTTGTCACGCATTGATTATTGCAATCTACTCCTAAATGGCCTTCCAAAAGACCACCTCTCATCCCTCCAATCTATTATGAATGCTTCTGCTAGACTTATCCACCTAAGTCACCAATCTACATTAGCTGCTCTGCTCTGCCAGTCTCTACACTGGCTCCCCATACACTCCAGAATACAATTTATAGTATTAACCCTAACTTACACAGCACTCAACAGTCTAACTCCCAACTATATTTCCTCTCTCATCGTGAAATATTCCCCATCCCGTCCTCTTTGATCAACCTCTGACCTATGTCTCTCCACTCCTGTTATCTCTACTTCCCACTCCCGCCTCCAAGACTTCGCACATGCTGCTCCTGTCCTCTGGAACTCTCTACCCCGCTTCATAAGACTGTCTCCAACCTTGTATAGCTTCAGACGCTCCTTGAAAACTCACCTATTCAGAGAGGCTTACCATCTCTCCTCCATCCCTCATCCGAAACAAACTAATACATAAACTGCCTGACTCACTGCTGCAATTACAACCGACTGTGAGCTCTCGGGAGCAGGGCTCTCTTCTGTACTAGATTTGTTTAGTTTTGTTATGTTTTGTATTTTATCACAAATCCTTGTCATTGTATACTCCTATCATTGTACCCAGCGCTACGGAATTTGGCGGCGCTATAATAATAAATGATGATAATAATAATAATATGAACTCTAAAAAATCCTAAGCTACCCATTGCCCCTGAAAGGGCATTTGTAAGGGCATTCAGCTCTTTTACTGCCCTTGAAAGGGCATTCAGCTCTTTTAACCTGCCGAAAACCCTAATCTTAAAAAAAAAAAAGAAAAACACCCAAAAAAATGTAAAGAAAAACCAATCACTAACCCTATAAATTCTACTCACGGTTCCTGAAGTCCGGACATCCATCTTTATTAATTTTTGATTATTTCGTTTATTATTTTTTGTAAGCTTAGAGTTATTTTATTTTTCTTAATTTAGTGTTTATTATTTTCTGTCATTTTAGATTTTTCCATTTTTTTCGTAGTGCTAGGTTTTTTTAAATTTGTAATTAAGATTTTTTAATTGGTAGTTTTCTTAATTTTATTAGAATAGTTATGTTAGGTTAATTTATAGTTTAAACTTAGATTTTTTTTTTATTTCACAGGTTAATTTTTATTTATTTTAAGATAGTTATATTTTAATTTTAATTTAAAGTTAGGGGGGTGTTAGGTTTAGGGGTTAATAGTTGAATTTAGTGTTTTGCAATATGGGGGCTGAAGGTTTAGGGGTTAATACTTTATTATAGTGTTGGTGATGTGGGGTGCCGGCAGTTTAGGGGTTAATAACTTTTATTAGTGTCGGCAATGTCGGGAAGGGTGGAATAGGGGTTAATCATTTTTATTAGTGTTGTGGAGCGGTGGAATAGGGGTTAATAACTTTATTTTGTGTCAGCGCTGTCGAGGAGCGGCGGAATAGGTGTTAATAACTTTATTTAGTGTCAGCGATGTCGGGGAGTGGCGGACTAGGGGTGTTTAGACTAGGGGTTTATGTTAGGTTTAAACGTAACTTTCTTTTCCCCATAGACATCAATGGGGTTGCATTACGGTGATCTCCATTCCGCGATTGCAGGTGTTAGTTTTTTTTCTAACACTCTCTCCCCATTGATGTCTATGGAGGAAAGCGTGCACGAGCAAGTAAACTCAGCCCTTGGCTTTTGTGCGGTATGGAGCTTAATGCACCATAACGCACAGCACAAGGAGGCTTTTCAGTAACTCGTAATGGCAGTGCTATGGAGAGTGCAATAACGCAATTTTTTTGGCGTTAGTTTTGCACCCTGTTTAGTGCAAAACTCGTAATCTAGGTGATTGCCTTTTATCAAAACCAAAGTTTTATTGTTTAAAAAGATAGACAATCCCTGTATTACCCATTCCCCAGTTTTCCAACATGGTTATATTAATATCCTTTATACCTCTCTGAAAAATTTATAACTAAGCCTCTGCAGACTGCCCCTTTATTTCAGTTCTTTTGACAGACTTGCATTTTAGGCAGTCAGTGCTTACTCATAAATAACTCCACAGAGGTCAGCACAATGTTATCTATATGGCACACATGAACTAGCGCTGTCTAGCTGTGAAAAACTGCTAAAATGCACTAAGTTAAGAGGTGACCTTCAAGGGTTTAGAAATGTGCATATAAGCCTACCTAGGTTTAGCTTTCAACAAAGAATACCAAGAGAACAAAGCAAATTTTATGATAAAAGTAAATTGGAAAGTTGTTAATTTTGACTAGACTGTCCCTTTAATTACAGAGGCCTCCCTTTTTCTATTAAATTTTAAAGATTTCAATGTTTAGATGAGGGAAACTTTGTTTATTATCTGCTGACATTTTCAAGTGGTATATCCTAAGGTGATGAATAAAGCGACACTGTACTGTAAAATTGTTTACTCCTTAATGTGTTTTCAATCACTTGCTATTCCAGCTGCAGAGTTTAAAATGTATAGAAAATTGTTCCTTTAGGTATATTTTTATATAAAACATAGCTGTTTTTGCTAACTGATACCACAACTCAAAACAATAGGATGATCTTGTAATGAGAGAATACCTCATTATATTATCTGTCTAATTATTACACAATGTCCTTGTTATCTTTTTATTGCTGTTTACTCAAAAGCCAATACTTAGAGAGAACAATGAAAAATAAACATGTTAGTACCTCGTTATCACAGACCCCCACTGGGAGCATTATTTTATCTAAACCTTGTTTACATGTTGGTTGGGATACAATAGGCGAAATCAGCTATTTCAATTTAGAAAATAAAGGTAACCATTTCATACACTCCAGCAGTGACGTGCACTCATAGGAGGCAGGTGAGGCACTGCCGCACCTGCCATTTGGGACAAATGAAAAAAAAATATATAATTTTATTAAAAAACAAAAGTTAAATAAAGTTAAAAGTTTTTTTTTTTTTTTTAACATTTCTAGCTCTATAATATTGCGCAATAGAGAGGCACTGGGTTCTGGTGTTTCTCTATTGCTCAGTATTTTACATGTATTTTTATTACTAGCTGCCGGTGGTGATTTGCTGCAGCAGCGTGGCTGAAAAAACTGTGAAAGAGACACCTCTAATGAGGCCTCGTATTTTCCCTGGGAGACCGGCTCAGCCATTGAACACTGGTTGACTCCCTGGCCCTGCTGTATGGTGTCTACTGCGCATGCGCAACGAGGAGCAGTCTGACGGGGCGGGAACAACAGTGAAAATAGTCAGTGCCACTTATTCCTAACTGTTTGGGACTAACTGTCAGCGAGTGGAGCCTATCGCAGCTGCCCCCTGGTCCTGCCTGCCCTGACTGGTCACTGAGGAGCCGAGTCACCAACACAGTCACACAAGTAAGTCAGAATGACAAGCCATCGTGGGTGACTGTGATGTGATGATTTGTGAGCACTAAATATAATAAGGCAGAGAGTGAGACTGAGAGACAAGTAGTGGCCGCGGCCGCCCCCCCCCCCCCCCACCCCTCCGCTCTGATGTTAAGTGTCTGTGTGAGTCTCACACAGACACTTAACATCAGAGCAGAGGGGGACTGTGATGAGTGAGTGACCGGGCGTGCGTCAATGACATGTAATGAGAGTCTGACTCTGACATAATCTTCTCCTCTGCTAAAATGTATTTGAGACTCAAATGAGCAGCCGGCATCTTGTGATTTTGTGAACAGTAGGCAGTAGGCAGTGGGCACTAAGGCAGTTAGGCAGAGTAGTGGCTGCCCCCATCCTCTGATGTTAAATAAACTTTGTGCCTGATGGTCCCGGTCAGTGTTGCTGCCTACTACTGAGTGTCTGAGTCTGACATCTTCTCTGCTTACAAAATTTATTTTACAGAATGAGCAGCCATCTTGTGCACACTGCACAATGCACATATTATATTATAAGGCAGAGAATAGTAGCCTCCCCCTCTCTGATGTTAAATTTTGTGTCTGACCCGGTCAGTGTTGTAACTTGCTACTGACATCTTCTCTGCTTACTAAATAAATTTTACAAGTTACAACACTGACCGGGTCAGACACAAAGTTTTACATCAGAGGGGGTGGCCACTACTCTGCCTGCCCTATAATATATTTACTGTGCACAAAATCACAAGATGGCTGCTCATTCTGTAAAATTAATTTAGTAAGCAGAGAAGATTTCAGTTTCAACATTGAATTTGCAAGCAAAGAAAATAAATAATTATAGTGAATGTTTTGGCAGTTTACTGTTAGGAATTTAGGATTAATATGTGATTAGCAGCTAAATATCTTTAGGATGAAATTTGAATAGAGCTCCCCCGCCAGTGGCAATCATTGTGTAAATTAGCCAAATCATGTCACATTTCTTATTAACCCATAGTACAGTGGTCTTTTTCTGTTCTGGAAAAAGGGGGCAAAATAAATAAAGTATATTGCAATTTTTTTAATTTTTTTTAAAATAATTTTTATATTACATTTTAATGGTGGTTTATGTCCCATAAGTCACTTACCATAATTATTAACCAGACCGGTACTCATGGAACTGCAGAGTGACGTTAGTGCTGGACACTGGTCTGGTGCTGTATCTGCTTTTGTCTTACTCATTTTGAATGGGTCAACTACAGCCGCCTTTGAAGGCTTGGCGGTTGTATTACTCGAATAATGAAATTACATGGAATTATTAACCTGATATATTGGATTCTTCTCGGGCCTATCATAGCCAGTGCCTCACTTGCATCTGACCTCACCGCACGTCACTGCACTCCAGCAGGTAAAATGGATAATTGGCAACACATTTAAGGAGAGAAAATATAAGTACTTTGTCCCTTTAAGGCACTGGTTTTCAAACCTGTCCTCAGAACTTCCTAACAGGCAGATTTTCAGGGGTACCTTGGATGACAGCTAATCAGCTAATTATTTCACCTGTGCTCCAGTTCAGATATCCTCAAAATGTGGCCTGATAGAGTCCCGAGGACAGGTTTGAAAACCAGTGCTTTAAGATGAAGTACTATAAAACATATATGCTTAAAGGGACACTGAACCCAATTTGTTTGTGTGTGATTTAGATAGAGCAATTTTAAGCAACTTTCTAATTGACTCCTATTATCGAATTGTTTTCATTCTTTTGGTATCTTTATTTGAAATGCAAGAATGTAAGTTTAGATGCCGGCCCATTTTTGGTGAACAAACTGTGTTGTTCTTGCCGATTGGTGGATAAATTCAGCCACCCATCAACAAGTGCTTTCCATGGTTTTGAACCAAAAAAATAGCTTAGATGCTATCTTTTTCAAATAAAGAAAGCAAGAGAACGAAGAAAAATTGATAATAAGTGTAAATTAGAAAGTTGCTTAAAAATTGCATGCTCTATCTGAATCACGAAAGAAAAAAATTGGGTTCAGTGTCCCTTTAATAGATTAGGGTCTATAATAACCTTTTTTAATATACTGCATTCAATTAAAGTTTTTTTACACTTACAATTTCTTCTTCTCTCGATGTTTCCTTACTCTTATTTGTTGTACATATGTACTACATTTGTCATTGTTGTTTGCTATATTAATAAATAAAAAGGAAAAAAATATATGATTTGCTAGGAAAATCTAGTTTTCTTATACTCTTATATACAGTATAAGAAACAAGCTATTTGGGGTGGTTTCTGTTGTGTTTGAGTATTTCTGATCATCCCATTTTAGATGTGTATATGTTTCCAAGTTTAAAAGTAAGATTTTAGCTATTATTATTATTAGTTATTTGTAGAGTGCCAACAGATTCTGCAGCGCTTTAAACATAGGCATGATTTGTAAGGTAACATTTATAGGGATCAAGTGGGTAGAGGGCCCTGCTTAGAGATGCACTGGTTTAGTCAGCTCTTATGAAGGTGATATACAAAACAGTTGGGCTCATAGCTTACATGCTAAGGGGGTTTAAGGGGATAACAAAGGAGGAGAGGAACTGGGTTTAGGAAAGGTTAGCATACATTGTATGCATCCCTGAATAGTAGAGTATTTAGGGAGCGTTTGAAACTTTCAAAACTAGTAGGGAGACTTGTGGAGCGAGGCAGAGAGTTCCACAAGATGGGGGCCAGTCTGGAGAAGTTCTGTAGACGGGAGTATGAGGAGGTAACAAGAGAGGAGGAGGTTGTGAGCAGAGCAAAGTGAATGGGAGCGAAAGTATCTGCATTATCTGGATTTGGGTGTTATCAGCATGCAAATGATATTGAAACCCGTGGGACTTTATAAATGAACCTAATGATGATGTGTAGATTGAGAAGAGAAGGGGACCAAGGACAGAGCCTTGCAGTACTCCAACCGAAAGTGGTAAAGGAGCAGAGGATGCACCAGAGAAGGCTACACTAAAGGTACGGTTAGACAAATAGGAAGAGAACCACGAAAGGGCTGTGTTGTAAAATGCCAAAGGATTGGAGGGTATGGAGCAAGAGAGGGTGGTCAACAGTATCAAAGGCTGCAGACAGATCAAGGAGGATTAGCAGAGAGAAGTGGCCTTTCGATTTTGCTGTAAGTATGTCATTGGTAACATTAACATTTACTGTCTCTATGGAGTGTTGGGGGTGAAATCCAGGATGCAGTGGGTCAAGGAGGGAGTTCTATGTAAGGAAATGTTATAGACGAGCATATACTAGCTTTTCAATAGGTTTTGAAGCAAGGGGGAGTAGGGAAATAGGGCAGTAGTTGGATGAGGAGGTTGTATTGAGAGAAGGTTTTTTTGAGGATAGGTGTGACCAGTGCATGTTTTAGAGATGAGGGAAATATACCGGTGCTGAAGGAGAGGTTGAAAATGTGTGTGAGTATAAGGGTAATGGTAGAAGAGAGGGAGGGCTCAAGGGGACAGGTAGTGAGGTGAGAGGACAGTATAAGGGCAGAAACTTTTTCCTCAGTAACAGGGGAAAATAAGTGAATTTATGGCTTTGTGGGTTTTGGATGATTGTGAGCTTTTGAGGGGGTTGAAAATTGGTAGTATGTTGAGAGATGATTTAGTTTCTGATGGATTCAATTTTGTTATTAAAGCTGATAGCAAAATCTTGAGCTGAGAGAGATGTTTTATTAGGAGGTGGGAGTTGGCAGGGAAGAGTATTAAAAGTAGAGAAAGAAAGATTAGAGATAGGAGTAGAGAAGTAATCTTGCCTTGAAAGGTTTAGATCAGAATAATAGGAGTTCAAGATGAACTTAGAGTGAAGAAAGTCAGCTGAACTCCGAGATTTTGTCCAGTGTTGCTCAGCAGTACGGGAACATCTGCGTAGGCAGCGTGTCAAAGGGGTATGTCAGGGTTGAGGATGAGTGTGTGACTTCCTAAGCTATGGTAGGAGGGGTCTAGGACCAATGTAGGGGATGTAGTGGCAGATAGATTGGTCAGGGCAGAAAAAGGAGGAGATGGAAGAGAGCAGAGGTTTGAGACATGTTTTTTATCTAGGGACTTAATGCTTCTGTGGAGTTTGGTTTGAGGGGTAGAAGGAGGGAAAGTTATAGGGAATGATGTGATGTTGCAAGTGAGGAGATAATGGTCAGAAAGAGGAAAATGAGAGTTTGTGAAGTTTGAGTACATCGATAGCTGAAAATCAGATCAAGGGAGTGATCATCTTTGGGAGTGGGAGAGTTAGTCCATTGTGACAGACAGAAACAGGAATTGAGTTGCAGAAGTTGTTTTGCAGAGGAGACAGTGAGATGGTCAACAGGGAGGCTAAAGCCCCAAGAATGAGGGCAGGGGTGTCTGAGGAAAGGAAATAAGGTAGCCAGGCAGCAAACTAATCTAGAAATTGAGTTGAGGAGCCAGAGGGCGGTATATGACTGCAACACGTATAGAGAAGGGAGAGAATAAGCAAATCACGTGGGTTTCGAATGAGGAAACTGTGAGGGAAGAAATAGTTTGTATTTGTTCAAAGGTGCAGTAAGAGGAAAGTAAAATACCTACACCACCTCCTTATCTATTTCCAGACCTAGGAGTGTGGATGAGGTGGAGACCCCCATGTGACAATGCAGAAGTGCCTGCTGTGTCTGAAGGAGAGGGAGACAGGGTTCTGTGAGAGCCAGAAGGTTGAGGGAGTGGGAGATAAAGAGGTCATGGATACAAGTGAGCTTGTTGCAAACAGAGCAAGAGTTCCAGAGTGCACAAGTGATGGGGGTGTTGGCTTTAAACACAAGAGGAATTTGAGTAAAGTTACCAGAGTTTTGTTTTCTTAGTCTATGGAAAGGCATACATGTGTTTGCAAAGCTAGGAAGTTTTGGGGGACCAGGATTAAGGGAAATATTGCCAGCTGCTAGTATGAGCAAGAGGGGGTGACATAAGATGAAGGGGCAGAACTACAGGGGGTGCAGAGGTCGCAATTGCGACCGGGCCCCCGAGGGTGAGGCCCAGTTCAAAAGAAAAAATTCAATAAAAAATGTTGACCTGCCACTACCTGCACTGATATCATGTAAGTGTGATGTGATGCTTCACTAGTGTCTCTATCTCTGACTACAGGGGTTAGTGTTTCTGTTTTACCCATTGGTGTTTATGTGTATGTGTGTATGTATGTATGTGACTGTGTGTGTATTTATGCATGTGTGTGTGTGTGTGTGTATGTTTGTGGAACCAGCAAATTACAGACCTTGGCCTCTAGTTATCAAGCCATCTACTTACCTGCCTTCGCTAGCCCAATACGCCCGCCTAAGCTCGCCTACCATCGCCGCCGCGGACCTGAAAAATCTCGCCAAAGTTATCAATAAATCTGTCAAAAAGCCGCGCACCAAGTACGGGGCGATGAGCAGCGGACTGTGATAGTTATCACTCATCCGATCTCGCTGCTCTTTGGCTTTTTTACAGCTTTATTGACAAGCTGTCACTAAGCACCCACACTAACTGCACTGTTCTACCCCCTATACCGGCGCCCCCGGAGCTCCCCGCAACTAAATAAAGTTAGTAACCCCTAAACCGCTGCTCCCGGACACCGCCGCAACTATAATAAATGCATTAACCCCTAAACCGCCGCTCCCGGAGCCCACCGCCACCAACATTATACCTAGTAACCCCTATCCTGCCCCCCCCTATACCGCCGCCACCTATAATAAATTTATTAACCCCTATCCTGCCGATCCCGGACCCCGCTGCAACTAAATAAATTGTTTAACCCCTAAACCGCTGCTCCCGGACCCCGCCGCCACCTATATTAAACTTATTAACCCCTATCCTGCCCCCCCCCACACCGTCGCCACCTATAATAAATTTATTAACCCCTATCCTGCCCCCGTACACCACTGCAACTATAATAAAATTATTAACCCCTAAACCTAAGTCTAACCCTAACACCCCCCTAACTTAAATATTAATTAAATACATCTAAATAAATTTAACTCTTATTAAATTAATTATTCCTATTTAAAACTAAATACTTACCTTTAAAATAAACCCTAATATAGCTACAATATAAATAATAATTTTATTGTAGCTATCTTAGGATTTATTTTTATTTTACAGGCAAATTTCAATTTATTGTAACTAGGTACAATAGCTATTAAATAGTTATTAACTATTTAATAGCTACCTAGCTAAAAGAAATACAAAACTACCTGTAAAATAAATCCTAACCTAAGTTACAATTAAACCTAACACTACACTATCATTAAATTAATTCAATAAATTAGCTACAAATAACTACAATTAAATACAATTAAATAAACTAACTAAAGTACAAAAAATAAAAAAAGCTAAGTTACAAAAAATAAAAAAAATAAGTTACAAACATTTTAAAAATATTACAACAATTTTAAGCTACTTACACCTAATCTAAGCCCCCTAATAAAATAACAAAGCCCCCCAAAATAAAAAAATGCCCTACCCTATTCTACATTTAAAAAGTTACCAGCTCTATTACCTTACCAGCCCTTAAAAGGGCCTTTTGCGGGGCATGCCCCAAAGAAAACAGCTCTTTTGCCTGTAAAATAAAAATACAACACCCCCCCAACATTAAAACCCACCACCCAAATACCCCTACTCTAACCCAAACCCCCCTTAAATAAACCTAACACTACCTCCCTGAAGATCATCCTACCTTTAGCTGTCTTCAGCCAGCCGACCACCAATGGAACCGAAGAGGAGATCCGGAGCGGCAGAAGTCATCATCCAAGGGGCGCTGAAGAAGTCTTCCATTCGATTGAAGTCATCATCCAGGCGGCGTCTTCAATCTTGATCCATCCGGAGTGGAGCGGAGCCATCTTCAGACAAGCCTACGCGGAACCATCTTCATCCACCGACGACTTCCCGACGAATGACGGTTCCTTTAAGTGACGTCATCCAAGATGGCGTCCCTCAAATTCCGATTGGCTGATAGGATTCTATCAGCCAATCGGAATTAAGGTAGGAAAAATCTGATTGGCTGATCCAATCAGCCAATCAGATTGAGCTCGCATTCTATTGGCTGTCCCGATCAGCCAATAGAATGCAAGCTCAATCTGATTGGCTGATTGGATCAGCCAATCAGATTTTTCCTACCTTAATTCCGATTGGCTGATAGAATCCTATCAGCCAATCGGAATTCGAGGGATGCCATCTTGGATGACGTCACTTAAAGGAACCATCATTCGTCGGGAAGTCGTCGTGGATGAAGATGGCTCCGCGTAGGCTTGTCTAAAGATGGCTCTGCTCCGTTCCGGATGGATGAAGATGCCGCCTGGATGATGACTTCAATCGGATGGAAGACTTCTTCAGTGCCCCTTGGATGATGACTTCTGCCACTCCGAATCTCCTCTTCGGTTCCATCGGTGGTCGGCTGGCTGAAGACGGCTAAAGGTAGGATGATCTTCAGGGGGGTAGTGTTAGGTTTATTTAAGGGGGGTTTGGGTTAGAGTAGGGGTATGTGGGTGGTGGGTTTTAATGTTGGGGGGGTGTTGTATTTTTATTTTACAGGCAAAAGAGCTGTTTTCTTTGGGGCATGCCCCGCAAAAGGCCCTTTTAAGGGCTGGTAAGGTAATAGAGCTGGTAACTTTTTAATGTAGAATAGGGTAGGGCATTTTTTTATTTTGGGGGGCTTTGTTATTTTATTAGGGGGCTTAGATTAGGTGTAAGTAGCTTAAAATTGTTGTAATATTTTTTAAATGTTTGTAACTTATTTTTTTATTTTTTGTAACTTAGCTTTTTTTATTTTTTGTACTTTAGTTAGTTTATTTAATTGTATTTAATTGTAGTTATTTGTAGCTAATTTATTTAATTAATTTAATGATAGTGTAGTGTTAGGTTTAATTGTAACTTAGGTTAGGATTTATTTTACAGGTAATTTTGTATTTCTTTTAGCTAGGTAGTTATTAAATAGTTAATAACTATTTAATAACTATTCTAACTAGCTAAAATAAATACAAAGTTACCTGTAAAATAAATATAAATCCTAAAATAGCTACAATGTAATTATTAATTACATTGTAGCTATCTTAGGGTTTATTTTATAGGTAAGTATTTAGTTTTAAGTAGGAATAAATTATTTAAGTATAGTGTAGTGTTAGGTGTAATTGTTACTTAGGTTAGTTTTTATTTTACAGGTAAATTTCTCTTTATTTTAACTAGGTAGCTATTAAATAGTTAATAACTATTTAATAGCTATTGAACCTAGTTAAAATAAATTGAAATTTGCCTGTAAAATAAAAATAAATCCTAAGATAGCTACAATATAATTATTATTTATATTGTAGCTATATTAGGGTTTATTTTAAAGGTAAGTATTTAGTTTTAAATAGGAATAATTAATTTAATAAGAGTTAAATTTATTTAGATGTATTTAATTAATATTTAAGTTAGGGGGGTGTTAGGGTTAAACTTAGGTTTAGGGGTTAATAATTTTATTATAGCTGCGGCGGTGTAGGGGGGCAGGATAGGGGTTAATACATTTATTATAGGTGGCGGTGGTGTAGGGGGGGCAGGATAGGGATTAATAAGATTAATATAGGTTGCGGCGGTGTAGGGGGGCAGGATAGGGGTTAATAAATGTATTATAGGTGGCGACGGTGTAGGGGGGGCAGATTAGGGGTTAATAAGTTTAATATAGGTGGCAGCGGGGTCCGGGAGCGGCGGTTTAGGGGTTAATACATTTATTATAGTTGCGGCGGTGTCCGGGAGCGGCGGTTTAGGGGTTAATAACTTTTATTTAATTGCAGCGGTGTAGGGGGGGACAGATTAGGGGTTAATATGTATAATGTAGCTTGCGGTGGGCTCTGGGAGTGGTGGTTTAGGGGGTAATAAATTTATTTAGATGCGGCGGTGTAGGGGGGCAGATTAGGGGTGTTTAGACTCTGGGTACATGTTGGGGTGTTAGGTGTACACATTTCCCATAGGAATCAATGGGCTGTCGGGCAGCAGCGAACATTAACTTTCGCTATGGTCAGACTCCCATTGATTCCTATGGGATCCGCCGCCTCCAGGGCGGCGGTTTGAAAACCAGGTACGCTGGGCCGGAAAAGTGCCGAGCGTACCTGCTAGTTTTTTGATAACTCCCAAAAGTAGTCAGATTGTGCCGAACTTGTGTGCGGAACATCTGGAGTGATGTAAGAATCGATCTGTGTCGGACTGAGTCCGGCGAATCGAAGCTTACGTCACAAAATTCTACTTTTGCCTGTGTAAAGGGCTTGATAACTAAGGCGAATCAGCCTCGCCACAAATACGCTGCGGAATTCCAGCATATTTGAGGTTGACGGCTTGATAACTAGAGGCCCTTGTTACTACAGCATGAGGGGTAAACAGTGTCACTCTACAATACCACTATATACAGTCCGGGGGGGCTGGACCATGTCACAGACTACTGTGGTCTTTTTATAAAGTACTGGGGCGGGTAGGGTCAGGCCAGCCAGCTCACCGGCAGATTATAGACTGTGTCACTAACTTACTATATACAGTACTGGGGGTTAAATAGTGTCACTATATATATACAGTAATAGGGGGTCAGACCATCTCACAGACTGTGGGCACAGGGTACCTCCTTTTGCAGACATGTAATCTGATTCACATTTTTTTCCTGTGTTAAATGTAAAAAAATAAAAAAAATAAAGATATTTATCAAATTCATCTTTTTTTGGGGGGGGGGGGGGGCTTAGATTGTTGCACCTGGGCCCTGTGGTTTCTAGTTACGCCTCTGATCAGATCGGATACAGATTTCCAGTATTAAAACTGTTTTTGGGATGAGGTGCAGGGAGGAGAGAGAATGTGTGAAGTTAATGAGTGCAAAAGTGAGGTGAGGGTAAAATAGATGGGCCAATGAATAGTGCAGGTGGTGAGTGGGAAGGAGTAATTGAATAGATTAGTTTGTTATAGAGACAAGAGGTAGCAAAAAGGAACATAAAGATAGTGAGCATTTTTGCAAAAAGAGGGAAACAGTGAAACACATAAAACACAATCTTACAACAGCACTTGCTTTGTGTCTTATTCCTTGTTCAATTCTTGTTCTAATTCTTGTATAATTATTTTGCTCAGTTCTTAATGCCTCACTTATAAATGCTCACTAAGGTATGTGAACATATGAGCTATATTTTTTATTTTTATTTTTTAACACACTAACAGATTATATTTATGAATATAAAAACTAACATAATGCAATAACAAACATTAAAAAAAAAACCATGAAAACAACTAAGACATGCCTTTCAAAGGTGGACAAAAATGGTGTCAAAATCAAAAAGCTCATAAATCATGTAAATAATCTACTTGAAAGGTGTTTTCTTATATACTAGAATAATGGCCTTGCATTAAATGCAAGACTATCGGCTAGATTACGAGTTTTGCGGTATGAGTGAAAAAGCAGCGTTAAGGCTCTTTTTCACTACCGCTGGTATTATGAGTCTTGCAGGTATTTCTGTACCGCACACTTTTTTGGCCGTAACGCAACGTAACTACCGCAGCTTTCAAAAAGTCCTTTTTCAATGGGACTTCCATAGCGCTGGTATTTCGAGTCTGCCTGGGAGGCCAAAAAGTGAGTGATACAGCCTATACCATCAAGATCAATAACGTAAACTGAAAGTCAGTAGTTATGGGTTTTACGCTACAAAGCCGTAACATAAAACTCATAACTAAAGTGTTAAAAAGTACACTAACACCCATAAACTACCTATTAACCCCTAAACCGAGGCCCTCCCGCATTGCAAATAATAAAAACACAATTTATGCTTACCTGATAAATTTATTTCTCTTGTGGTGTATCCAGTCCACGGATCATCCATTACTTGTGGGATATTCTCATTCCCAACAGGAAGTTGCAAGAGGACACCCACAGCAGAGCTGTTATATAGCTCCTCCCCTAACTGCCATATCCAGTCATTCGACCGAAAACACGCAGAGAAAGGAGAAACCATAGGGTGCAGTGGTGACTGTAGTTTAAATGAAAAAATTACCTGCCTTAAAATGACAGGGCGGGCCGTGGACTGGATACACCACAAGAGAAATAAATTTATCAGGTAAGCATAAATTGTGTTTTCTCTTGTAAGGTGTATCCAGTCCACGGATCATCCATTACTTGTGGGATACCAATACCAAAGCTAAAGTACACGGATGAAGGGAGGGACAAGGCAGGTACTTAAACGGAAGGTACCACTGCCTGTAAAACCTTTCTCCCAAAAATAGCCTCCGAAGAAGCAAAAGTATCAAATTTGTAGAATTTTGAAAAAGTATGAAGCGAAGACCAAGTCGTCGCCTTGCAAATCTGTTCAACAGAAGCCTCATTTTTAAAGGCCCAAGTGGAAGCCACAGCTCTAGTAGAATGAGCTGTAATCCTTTAAGGAGGCTGCTGTCCAGCAGTCTCCTAGGCTAAGCGGATTATACTTTTTAGCCAAAAAGAAAGAGAGGTTGCCGAAGCCTTTTGACCTCTCCTCTGTCCAGAGTAGACAACAAACAAAGCAGATGTTTGCCGAAAATCTTTAGTAGCTTGTAAGTAAAACTTCAAAGCACGGACCACGTCCAGATTGTGTAATAGACGTTCCTTCTTTGAAGAAGGATTAGGACACAAGGATGGAACAACAATCTCTTGATTGATATTCTTGTTAGATACCACCTTAGGTAAAAACCCAGGTTTGGTACATAGGACTACCTTATCCGAATGGAAAATCAGATAAGGAGAATCACATTGTAAGGCAGATAACTCGGAGACTCTACGAGCCGAGGAAATAGCTACCAAAAAAAAGAACCTTCCAAGATAAAAGTTTGATATCTATGGAATCAAGAGATTCAAAAGGAACTCCTTGAAGAACCTTAAGAACCAAGTTTAAGCTCCATGGCGGAGCAACCGGTTTAAACACAGGCTTGATTCTAACTAAAGCCTGACAAAAAGCCTGAACGTCTGGAACATCTGCCAGACGCTTGTGCAAAATAGACAGGGCAGAAATCTGTCCCTTTAAGGAACTAGCTGACAATCCTTTTTCCAAACCTTCTTGGAGAAAGGATAATATCCTAGGAATCCTGACTTTACTCCATGAGTAACCCTTGGATTCACACCAATAAAGATATTTACGCCATATCTTATGATAAATTTTCCTGGTTACAGGCTTTCGTGCCTGTATTAAGGTATCAATGACTGACTCGGAGAAGCCACGCTTTGATAAAATCAAGCGTTCAATCTCCATGCAGTCAGTCTCAGAGAAATTAGATTTGGATGGTGGAAAGGACCCTGAAGAAGAAGGTCCTGTCTCAGAGGCAGAGTCCATGGTGGAAAGGATAACATGTCCACTAGATCTGCATACCAGGTCCTGCGTGGCCACGCAGGCGCTATTAAAATCACTGATGCTCTCTCCTGCTTGATCTTGGCAATCAGTCGAGGGAGCAGAGGAAACGGTGGAAACACATAAACCAGGTTGAAGGACCAGGGCTTTGCTAGAGCATCTATCAGCGTCGCCTTGGGATCCCTGGACCTGGATCCGTAACAAGGAAGCTTGGTGTTCTGTCGAGATGCCATGAGATCCAGTTCTGGTTTGCCCCAACGATGAATCAATTGTGCAAACACCTCCGTATGGAGTTCCCACTCCCCCGGATGAAAAGTCTGTCGACTTAGAAAATCCGCCTCCCAGTTCTCTACACCTGGGATATGGATAGCTGATAGGTGGCAAGAGTGAATCTCTGCCCAATGAATTATCCTTGAGACTTCTAACATCGCTAAGGAACTTCTTGTTCCCCCTTGATGATTGATGTAAGCCACAGTCGTGATGTTGTCCGACTGAAATCTGATGTACCTCAGAGTTGCTAACTGAGGCCAAGCCTGAAGAGCATTGAATATCGCTCTCAGTTCCAGAATATTTATTGGAAGAAGTGTCTCCTCCTGAGTCCATGATCCCTGAGCCTTCAGGGAGTTCCAGACTGCACCCCAACCTAGAAGGCTGGCGTCTGTTGTTACAATTGTCCAATCTGGCCTGCGAAAGGTCATACCTTTGGACAGATGGACCCGAGATAGCCACCAGAGAAGAGAATCCCTAATCTCTTGATCCAGATTTAGTTGAGGGGACAAATCTGTGTAATCCCCGTTCCACTGACTGAGCATGCATAGTTGCAGCGGTCTGAGATGTAAGCGTGCAAACGGCACTATGTCCATTGCCGCTACCATTAAGCCGATTACTTCCATGCACTGAGCCACCGAAGGGCGCGGAATGGAATGAAGAACACGGCAGGAATTTAGAAGCTTTGATAACCTGGACTCCGTCAGGTAAATTTTCATTTCTATAGAATCTATCAGAGTCCCTAGGAAGGAAACTCTCGTGAGTGGGGATAGAGAACTCTTTTCCTCGTTCACTTTCCACCCATGCGACCTCAGAAATGCCAGTACTATGTCCGTATGAGACTTGGCAATTTGGAAGTTTGATGCCTGTATCAGGATGTCGTCTAAATAAGGGGCCACTGATATACCCCGCGGCCTTAGAACCGCCAGAAGCTTCCCTAGAACCTTCGTGAAGATTCTTGGGGCTGTAGCTATTCCAAAAGGAAGAGCTACGAACTGGTAATGCCTGTCCAGAAAGGCAAACCTGAGAAACCGATGATGATCTTTGTGTATCGGAATGTGAAGATAAGCATCCTTTAGATCCACTGTAGTCATATATTGACCCTCCTGGATCATAGGTAGGATGGTACGAATAGTTTCCATCTTGAATGATGGAACTCTGAGGAATTTGTTTAAGATCTTTAGATCCAAAATTGGTCTGAAGGTTCCCTCTTTTTTGGGAACCACAAAAAGATTTGACTAAAAACCCTGTCCCTGTTCCTCCTTTGGAACTGGATGGATCACTCCCATAACTAGGAGGTCTTGTACACAGTGTAAGAATGCCTCTCTCTTTATCTGGTTTGCAGATAATTGTGAAAGGTGAAATCTCCCTTTTGGGGGGGAAGCCTTGAAGTCCAGAAGATATCCCTGGGATATAATTTCCAACGCCCAGGGATCCTGAACATCTCTTGCCCACGCCTGAGCGAAGAGTGAGAGTCTGCCCCCTACTAGATCCGTTACCGGATAGGGGGCCGTTCCTTCATGCTGTCTTAGAGGCAGCAGCAGGATTTTTGGCCTGCTTACCTTTGTTCCAGGTCTGGTTTGGCCTCCAGACCGTCTTGGACTGAGCAAAAGTTCCCTCTTGTTTTGCATTAGAGGAAGTTGATGCCATACTTGCCTTGAAGATTCGAAAGGTACGAAAATTAGACTGTTTGGACCTTGATTTGGACCTGTCCTGAGGAAGGGCATGACCTTTTCCTCCGGTGATATCAGCAATAATCTCCTTCAAACCAGGCCCAAATAGGGTCTGCCCCTTGAAGGGAATGTTAAGCAGCTTAGATTTTGAAGTCACGTCAGCTGACCATGATTTAAGCCACATCGCCCTAATAATGGCATCAGAAACAAAAGAATTGGCTAGCTTAAGTGCTCTAAGTTTGCCAAGTATGTCATCCAATGGAGTCGCTACCTGTAAAGCCTCTTCCAGAGACTCAAACCAGAACGCCGCAGCAGCAGTGACAGGAGCAATGCATGCAAGGGGCTGTAGGATAAAACATTGTTGAATAAACATTTTCTTAAGGTAACCTAATTTTTTATCCATTGGATCTGAAAAAGCACAACTGTCCTCGACAGGGATAGTAGTACGCTTTGCAAGAGTAGAAACTGCTCCTTCCACCTTAGGGACTGTCTGCCATAAGTCCCGTGTGGTGGCGTCTATAGGAAACATTTTTCTAAAAATAGGAGGTGGAGAGAACGGCACACCTGGCCTATCCCATTCCTTAGTAATAATTTCTGTAAACCTTTTAGGTATTGGAAAAACATCAGTACACACCGGCACTGCAAAGTATTTATCCAGTCTACACAATTTCTCTGGCACTGCAATTGTGTCACAGTCATTCAGAGCAGCTAAAACCTCCCTTAGCAATACGCGGAGGTGTTCAAGCTTAAATTTAAATGTAGAAATATCAGAATCAGGTATCTTTCCTGAGTCAGAAATATCGCCCACAGACTGAAGCTCTCCTTCCTCAGCTTCTGCATATTGTGAGGCAGTATCAGACATGGTTCTTAAAGCGTCAGTATGCTCTGTATTTCGTCTAACCCCAGAGCTATCTCGCTTACCTCTAAATTCAGGTAGTCTGGCTAATACCGCTGACAGTGTATTATCCATGACTGCCGCCATGTCTTGTAAAGTAATCGCTATGGGTGCCCTAGATGTACTTGGCGCCATTTGAGCGTGAGTCCTTTGAGCGTGAGTCAAAGGATCTTCCCCCTCGTCAGAATCCTCTGGTGATAAATTTTTTAAAGACAGAATATGATCTTTATTGCTTAAAGTGAAATCAGTACATTTGGTACACATTCTAAGAGGGGGTTCCACCATGGCTTTTAAACATAATGAACAAGGAGTTTTCTCTATGTCAGACATGTTTGTAAAGACTAGCAATGAGACTAGCAAGCTTGGAAAACACTTTAAATCAAGTTAACAAGCAAATATAAAAAACGGTACTGTGCCTTTAAGAGAAACAAATTTTGTCAGAATTTGAAAAACAGTGAAAAAAGGCAGTTACACAAACGAAATTTTTACAGTGTGTATAATAAGCTAACAGAGCATTGCACCCACTTGCAAATGGATGATTAACCCCTTAGTTGAAAAAACGGATAAAAAAAACGACATAAACGTTTTTAAACAGTCACAATCAACTGCCACAGCTCTGCTGTGGCCATACCTTCCCCAATAAACGACTTTAGGCCCTTTTGAGATGTCCTGCAGCATTCAGGGGGCTTCTGAGGAAAACTGGATGTCTCAGTCTGTAATTTTAACTGCGCAAAAAAGCGCTTAAATAGGCCCCTCCCACTCATACTACAACAGTGGAAAGCCTCAGGAAACTGTTACTAGGCAAAAATAAAGCCAGCCATGTGGAAAAAATTAGGCCCCAATAATTTTTATCACCAGACACACATATAAAAACGATTAAACATGCCAGCAAACGTTTTATATTGTATTTATATAAGGGTAATACCCCTGAGAGTAAGCATGATACCAGTCGTTATTAAATCACTGTATTCAGGCTTAACTTACATTAATTTGGTATCAGCAGCATTTTCTAGCATTTCCAATCCTAGAAAAAATTATAACTGCACATACCTCATTAGCAGAATAAACTGCACGCCATTCTCCCACTGAAGTTACCTCACTCCTCAGACATATGTGAGAACAGCAATGGATCTTAGTTACAACCTGCTAAGATCATAGAAAACTCAGGCAGATTCTTCTTCTACTTCTGCCTGAGATAAAACAGTACAACTCCGGTACCATTTAAAATAACAAACTTTTGATTGAAGAAAATAAACTAACCATTTTTTACCACTCTCTCTTACTACCTCCATGCGTGTTGAGAGTTGCAAGAGAATGACTGGATATGGCAGTTAGGGGAGGAGCTATATAACAGCTCTGCTGTGGGTGTCCTCTTGCAACTTCCTGTTGGGAATGAGAATATCCCACAAGTAATGGATGATCCGTGGACTGGATACACCTTACAAGAGAAATAAAATTATTGACCCCTAATCTGCCGCTCCGGAAATCGCCACCACTATAATAAACATATTAACCCTTAAACTGCCGTACTCCCGCATCGCAAACACTAGTTAAATAATATTAACCCCTAATCTGCTGTCCCTAACATCGCCGCAACCTGCATTACTGTTATTAACCCCTAATCTGCTGCCCCCAAAATTACCGCCACTATACTAAAGTTATTAACCCATAAACATAACCCTAAGTCTAACCCTAACCCTAACACCCACTAACTTTAATGTAATTAAAATAAATCTAAATAAAAACTACTATTAATAACTAAAGAATTCCTATTTAAAACTAAATACTTACCTGTAAAATAAACCCTAAGCTAGCTACAATATAACTAACAGTTACATTGTATCTATCTTAGGTTTTATTTTTATTTCACAGCTAAGTTTGTATTTATTTTAACTAGGTAGACTAGTTACTAAATAGTTATTAACTATTTACTAGCTACCTAGCTAAAATAAATACAAATGTACCTGTAAAATAAAACCTCTTACACTAACACCTAAACGTACACTACAATTAAATAAATTACATTAATTAAATACAATTAACTAAATTACAAAAAAAAAAAAACACTAAATTACACAAAATCAAAAACAAATTATCAAATATTTAAAGGGACACTGAACCCAAATTTTTTCTTTCGTGATTCAGTTAGAGCATGCAATTTTAAGCAACTTTCTAATTTACTCCTATTATAAAATTTTCTTCATTCTCTTGGTATCTTTATTTGAAATGCAAGAATGTAAGTTTAGATGCCGGCCCATTTTTGGTGAACAACCGAGGTTGTTCTTGCTGATTGGTGGATAAATTCATCCACCAATAAAAAAGTGCTGTCCAGAGTCTGAAACAAAAAAAGCTTAGATGCCTTCTTTTTCAAATAAAGATAGCAAGAGAACGAAGAAAAATTGATAATAGGAGTAAATTACAAAGTTGCTTAAAATTGCATGCTCTATCTCAATCACAGAATAAAAAAATTGGGTTCAGTGTCCCTTTAAACTAATTACACCTAATCTAATAGCCCTATCAAAATAAAAAGGCCCCCTCAAAATTAAAAAAAAAAACCTTAGCCTAAACTAAACTGCCACTAGCCCTTAAAAGGGCCTTTTGCGGGGCATTGCCCCAATGAAATCAGCTCTTTTACCTGTAAAAATAAAATACAAACAACCCGCCAACAGTAAAACCCACCACCCACACATCCAACCCCCCCAAATAAAAACCTATCTAAAAAACCTAAGCTCGCCATTGCCTTGAAAAGGGCATTTGGATGGGCATTGCCCTTAAAAGGGCATTTAGCTGTTTTTCCGCCCAAACCCTAATCTAAAAATAAAACCCACCCAATAAACCCTTAATAAAACCTAACACTAACCCCCGAAGATCCACTTACAGTTTTTGAAGACCCGACATCCATCCTCAATGAAGCGGCTGAAGTCTTCATCCAAGCGGCAAGAAGTCCTCAACAAAGCCGGGAGAAGTCTTCATCCAAGCGGGCCGAAGTCTTCATCCAAGCCGGCAGAAGTCTTCATCCAGACGGCATCTTTTATCTTCATCCATCCGGCGTGGAGCGGCTCCATCTTCAAGACATCCGGCGCGGAGCATCCTCTTCTTACGACAGTGACTGAAGAATGAAGGTTCCTTTAAGGGACGTCATCCAAGATGGCGTCCCTTGAATTCCGATTGGCTGATAGAAATCAGCCAATTGGAATTAAAGGTGAAAAAATCCTATTGGCTGATGCAATCAGCCAATAGGATTGAGCTTCAATCCTATTGGCTGATCCAATCAGCGAATAGGATTGAGCTTGCATTCTATTGGCTGTTCCAAACAGCCAATAGAATGCGAGCTCAATCCTATTGGCTGATTGGGTTGTTTGTATTTTTTTTACAGGTAAAAGAGCTGATTTCTTTGGGGCAATGCCCCACAAAAGGCCCTTTTAAAGGCTATTGGCAGTTTAGTGTAGGCTAGGGTTTTTTTATTTTGGGTGGGCTTTTTTATTTCGATAGGGATATTAGATTAGGTGTAAGTAGTTTAAATATTTGATTTTTTATTTTTTATTTTGTGTAATTTAGTGTTTTTATTTTGTAATTTAGTTAATTGTATTTAATAAATGTAATTTATTTAATTGTAGTGTAATGTTAGGTGTTAGTGTAAGACAGGTTAGGTTTTATTTTACAGGTAAATTTGTATTTATTTTAACTAGGTAGTTAATAAATAGTTAATAACTATTTACTAACTAGTCTACCTAGTTAAAATAAATACAAACTTAGCTGTGAAATAAAAATAAACCTAAGATAGCTACAATGTAACTATTAGTTATATTGTAGCTATCTTAGGGTTTATTTTACAGGTAAGTATTTAGTTTTAAATAGGAATTATTTAGTTATTAATAGTAGGTTTTATTTAGATTTATTTTAATTACATTAAAGTTAGTGGGTGTTAGGGTTAGGGTTAGGTTTAGGGGTTAATAACTTTAGTATAGTGGCGGCAATGTTGGGGGCGGCAGATTAGGGGTTAATAAGTGTAGGTAGGTGGCGGCGATGTTGGGGTGGCAGATTAGGGGTTAAAAAGTTTAATGTAGGTGGCAGCAATGTCGGGGGCGGCAGATTAGGGGTAATAAGTGTAATGTAGGTGGCGGCAGTGTCGGGGGCGGCAGATTAGGGGTTAATAAGTGTAATGTAGGTGGCGGCGACATTGGGGGCGGCAGATTAGGGGTTAAAAAGTGTAGGTAGGTGGCGGCGACATTGGGGGTGGCAGATTAGGGGTTAATAAGTGTAGGTAGGTGGCGGCGATGTCGGGGGCGGCAGATAAGGGGTTAATAAGTGTAATGTAGGTGTCGCGATGTCGGGGGCGGCAGATTAGGTTTTAATAAGTGTAATGTAGGTGTCTGCGATGTCGGGGGCAGCAGATTAGGGGTTAATAACTGTATGTAGGTGTCGGCGGTGTCGGGGGCGGCAGATTAGGGGTTAATAAGTGTAATGTAGATGTCGGCAATGTCGGGGGCAGCAGATTAGGGGTGTTTAGACTCGGGGTTTATGTTAGGGTGTTAGGTGTAAACATAACTTTTTCTTTCCCCATAGGAATCAATGGGGCTGCATTACGGAGCTTTACGCTCCTTTATTGCAGGTGTTAGGCTTTTTTTTAGCCGTCTCTCCCCATTGATGTCTATGGGGAAATCGTGCACGAGCACGTAAAACCAGCTCACAGCAGCGCTGGTATTGGAGTGCGGTATGGAGCTCAATTTTGCTTTACGCTGCAATATTGCCTGCTAACGCCGGTTTTATGAAAACCTGTAATAGCAGCGCTATAGGGAGGTGAGCGGTGACTATAACTTGCAAGTTAGTACCGAGCAGCTCTTACCGCAAAACTCGTAATCTAGCCGTATGCAAAGAACTGTCCAGTTCATCTAATGTATTTGAATAGATTCTATTGTGGGGCTGTACATATGAATTGATGTGTTGCTGTCCATGGTGCTGCTTAAAACAACTACATTTTAAACAGAACTGTTACTGTCCTTAGTCCTTAGTTACTGTACTTGTTTTTTGTATTTATTAAAAAATCTCCTTGTTAGGGCTTCTATGGAAAGAGAGGATTGCAAGGATAAATGGTTGCATATGATGCTGCTAAAAACTTTGAAGCAAATACAATAAAAAATTTAAGCACTTGCATTTTACTTGTATTCACATCTAGTTTTGATGCATTGCTTTAAATAGTTTAGATAATGTATCTGATATTTTTAGGCAGCATAGATATGCAAGGAAATATCACTGTGGTTTACCAGTCAGGGGAAAAAATACTAGACACGAGAGAAAAAACTCATAGTCTTTTTAGGGCTAGATTACAAGTGCAAAAATATTGTTGTTTGTTAACATCCATCAAGTTAAATCAATCTTGCTTCTATTTTTGCACTCATATTACAAGTTAAAAGTTATATTTTATTGTTCGAGTAATAATCTTGGGCACACTAGTAACAACTGATAAATTAATTTCTTTCATGGTGGTGGAGTCCACGAGCCATTACTTCTGGGACTGAACTCCTGGCCACTAGGAGGAGGCAACGATACACAAAAATTCATAAGCTTTTAATCCATATAACCTCTCTGGTATCCCACAGTCTAATGTATAGCAGAGAAAAAGAAAAAAATATTGAGAACTAAGAAAGGACAAAGCTGGGTAAATGAGGTGCATACTAAAACTACTGCTAATTGGAAAAATATAAAAGGATGGGTCCTGTGGACTGTCGCCACTATGAAAAAAATTAATTCATCAAGTAGACATACATATTGTTTTCATAAGGTGGTGAGAGTCCACAAGAAATTACTCCTGAGGTCTAATACCCAAGCAGTGGAGTCCACAAGGTGGGATAAAAATTAAGGAAAGCAACTATTTACCAGCCACGTAGACTGTAGGACTTTCCTATGAACAACTATCCCAAAAGAAAAGTGAGTAAAGAAGACCAAGTTGTTGCTGCGCAATCTACATAACAGAAACCTCATTTTAAAAAAGGCCCCCAAAGTGGAACTAATGCTCTGTACTCCCTAGCTGGGGTTTTTTGTAAGATATTGCAGATTTTTGGTGAGCGTTCACAATGTTGTACATTCAAAGGTGTTCAGTCTACAACACTTCTTCCCAAACTGAACTTTGTAATAATAAAAGGAGACAGCTGTGGTACTTTATAGAGCTAACAACTTGCTCTCAGTACACACACATCTCTTCAGAAAAAAAAAATCAATTAAAAAGCATAAAAAAGTCCTACAGAATTGCAAAGCTAATGTTATAAATATGTATATAAGCTTGCAAATGCATATTTAAATTAAAAAGTGAAAGGTGCATCTACTTTCTAAGGAAGCATTTGTATATAAATATATAAATCTTGTAGCTCATTCACGGCTATACAATCATGTTTCAAAATGCAACATTGTTCAGGTTCATAAAATACAATAGAAGTAGGAAATCTAAACAGAATATAGCCTGCATTTCATTGTGTGCTATATAGACTTGTAATTGTCTCACCTTCTTCAGGACAATCTAGTGAATGTCCCTTATTGAGTTCCAGAGCTTTTAATGGAACATTTACCTTTAATGAATCATGTAAGGGATCTTGCAGGATCATAAAACTTGCAGACCAGACATGCTTCATGCAACTGTATATATATGGAGATAAAAAAAGCCAACTCTGACACATTCAACTCAAAACTCCAAAAATGGACTGGACAAAATTATTGGCACTCTCAATTTAATATTTGGTAGCACACCCCTTGGAAAAAATAACTGAAATCAATCGCTTCCTGTAACCATCAATGAGTTTCTTACACCTCTCTACTGGAATTTTAGACCACTCTTCTTTTGCCAACTGCTCCAGGTCTCTTTTGGATTGGAAGGGTTCATTTTCCCAACTGTTGTTTTGCGATCTCTCCAAATGTTCTCTATGGGATTGAGATCTGCACTCATTGCTGGCCAGTTCAGTACTCTCCAGCACATTGTCTTAAACCATTTCTGGATGCTTTTAGACGTGTGCTTTGGGTCATTGTCCTGCTGTAAGACCCATGACCTCTGACGGAGACCCATCTTTCTGACACTGGGCCCTAAATTGCAATACAGAATTTGGTAGTCTTCAGATTTCATAATGCCATGCACACAGTCAAGACATCCTGTGCCTGAAGCAGCAAAGCAACCCCAAAACAACAGTGAACCTCCCACAATGTTTGACTGTAGGGACTGTATTCTTTTATTTAAAAGCCTTGTTTCTTTTTCTGAAAACAGTAGAATTCTGAGCCTTACAAAAAAGCTGTAATTTGTTTAGACTGTCCACAGCACATTCTCCCAAAAGGATTTTGACTTCCTCAGGTAAGTTTTGGCAAACTCCATTCTGACTTTTGTTTATTTTTCTCTGTCAGCAGTGGGGTCCTCCTGGGTTTCCCACCATAGCATCTCTTTTTGTTTAGATGTCGATGTATAGTGCAAGCTGACACATTTGTACCCTGCGTCTGAAGATCAGCTTGAATTTGTCTAGAAGTTGACCAAGGTTCTTTATCCACCATTCGAACAATCCTTTGTTGCAATCTTTGATCAATATTTCTCTTTCGTCTTAAGTCCACGTCCAGGCAGATTAGCTACAGTGCCATGGGCTGTAAACTTCTTGACAATTTTGCGCACAGTGGACACAGGAACATTATGATCTCTGAAGATGGATTTGTAATCTTGAGATTGTCCATGCTTTTCCACAATTTTTGTTCTCAAATCCTCAACAATTTTCTGGGTGAAGTTGTGCATTATCTGACTGAAATGCAGGGGTGACAATATTTTTGGAAATTACTGTATGGGGCCGAATTATCAAGGGTCGAATGGCCCTTGATTCCCTTGTTTCCGCGCGAGCCTTCAGGCTTGCCAGAAACAGCAGTTAAGAAGCTGCAGGGGGCGGTATTGCACCAGAACTGCTTGTGCAATGCTAAATGCCGACCGCTTATGTTGTCGGCATTCAGCAATGTCTGTCGGACATGATCCACTGAGCGGATCATGTCAGATAGATGTTTAATAAATGGGCCCCTATATGTCTACATATGTATTTATGTGTTTAAATGTGTATATATGTCTGTAAATGCATATATATATATATATATATATATATATATATATATATATATATATATATATATATACGTTTGTCCTCCGCACTGTGGCCTAGATTTGGAGTTTGGCGGTAGCCGTGAAAACCAGCGTTAGAGGCTCCTAACGCTGGTTTTAGGCTACCGCCGGTATTTGGAGTCATTCAAAAAAGGGTCTAACGCTCACTTTTCAGCCGCGACTTTTCCATACCGCAGATCCCCTTACGTCAATTGCGTATCCTATCTTTTCAATGGGATCTTTCTAACTCCGGTATTTAGAGTCGTGGCTGAAGTGAGCGTTAGAAATCTAACGACAAAACTCCAGCCGCAGAAAAAAGTCAGTAGTTAAGAGCTTTTTGGGCTAACGCCGGTTTATAAAGCTCTTAACTACTGTGCTCTAAAGTACACTAACACCCATAAACTACCTATGTACCCCTAAACCGAGGCCCCCCCACACTCAATTAAATTTTTTTAACCCCTAATCTGCCGACCGCCACCTACGTTATCCTTATGTACCCCTAATCTGCTGCCCCTAACACCGCCGACCCCTATATTATATTTATTAACCCCTAATCTGCCCCCCACAACGTCGCCGCCAGCTACCTACACTTATTAACCCCTAATCTGCCGTCCGCACGCCGCCGCCAGCTACATTATAGCTATGTACCCCTAATCTGCTGCCCTAACATCGCCGACCCCTATATTATATTTATTAACCCCTAACCTGCTCCCACAACGTCGCCGCCAGCTACCTACACTTATTAACCCCTAATCTGCCGTCCGCACACCGCCGCCACCTACATTATAGCTATGTACCCCTAATCTGCTGCCCCTAACACCGCCGACCCCTATATTATATTTATTAACCCCTAATCTGCCCTCCCTAACATCGCCGACACCTAACTTCAATTATTAACCCCTAATCTGCCGACCGAATCTCGCCGCTATTCTAATAAATGTATTAACCCCTAAAGCTAAGTCTAACCCTAACACTAACACCCCCCTAAGTTAAATATAATTTAAATCTAACTAAATAAATTAACTCTTATTAAATAAATTATTCCTATTTAAAACTAAATACTTACCTGTAAAATAAACCCTAATATAGCTAAAATATAAATCATAATTATATTATAGCTATTTTAGGATTTATATTTATTTTACAGGTAACTTTGTATTTATTTTAACCAGGTACAATAGCTATTAAATAGTTAAGAACTATTTAATAGCTAAAATAGTTAAAATAATTTCAAAATTACCTGTAAAATAAATCCTAACCTAAGTTACAATTAAACCTAACACTACACTATCAATAAATTAATTAAATAAAATACCTACAATTACCTACAATTAAACCTAACACTACACTATCAATAAATGAATTAAATACAATATCTACAAATAAATACAATGAAATAAACTAACTAAAGTACAAAAAATAAAAAAGAACTAAGTTACAAAAAATAAAAAAATATTTACAAACATTAGAAAAATATTACAACAATTTTAAACTAATTACACCTACTCTAAGCCCCCTAATAAAATAACAAAGCCCCCAAAATAAAAAATGCCCTACCCTATTCTAAATTACAAAAGTTCAAAGCTCTTTTACCTTACCAGCCCTGAACAGGGCCCTTTGCGGAGCATGCCCCAAGAAATTCAGCTCTTTTTCCTGTAAAAAAAACACATACAATACCCCCCCCCCAACATTACAACCCACCACCCACATACCCCTAATCTAACCCAAACCCCCCTTAAATAAACCTAACACTAAGCCCCTGAAGATCTTCCTACCTTATCTTCACCATACCAGGTTCACCGATCGATCCAGAAGAGCTCCTCCGATGTCCTGATCCAAGCCCAAGCAGGGGGCTGAAGATGTCCATGATCCGGCTGAAGTCATCATCCAAGCGGGAGCTGAAGAGGTCCATGATCCGGCTGAAGTCATCATCCAAGCGGGAGCTGAAGAGGTCCATGATCCGGCTGAAGTCTTCTATCAACGGCATCTTCAATCTTCTTTCTTCCGGATCCATCTTGGAGACCTCCGACGCGGAACATCCTGCTGGCCCGACGGACTACCGACGAATGAAGGCTCCTTTAAGGGACGTCATCCAAGATGGCGTCCCTCGAATTCTGATTGGCTGATAGGATTCTATCAGCCAATCGGAATTAAGGTAGGAAAATTCTGATTGGCTGATGGAATCAGCCAATCAGAATCAAGTTCAATCCGATTGGCTGATCGGATCATGGACCTCTTCAGCTCCCGCTTGGATGATGACTTCAGCCGGATCATGGACATCTTCAGCCCCCTGCTTGGGCTTGGATCAGGACATCGGAGGAGCTCTTCTGGATCGATCAGTGAACCTGGTATGGTGAAGATAAGGTAGGAAGATCTTCAGGGGCTTAGTGTTAGGTTTATTTAAGGGGGTTTTGGGTTAGATTAGGGGTATGTGGGTGGTGGGTTGTAATGTTGGCGGGGGGTATTGTATGTGTTTTTTTACAGGAAAAAGAGCTGAATTTCTTGGGGCATGCCCCGCAAAGGGCCCTGTTCAGGGCTGGTAAGGTAAAAGAGCTTTGAACTTTTGTAATTTAGAATAGGGTAGGGCATTTTTTATTTTGGGGGGCTTTGTTATTTTATTAGGGGGCTTAGAGTAGGTGTAATTAGTTTAAAATTGTTGTAATATTTTTCTTATGTTTGTAAATATTTTTTTATTTTTGTAACTTAGTTCTTTTTTATTTTTTATACTTTAGTTAGTTTATTTCATTGTATTTATTTGTAGATATTGTATTTAATTTATTTATTGATAGTCTAGTGTTAGGTGTAATTGTAGGTAATTGTAGGTATTTTATTTAATTAATTTATTGATAGTGTAGTGTTAGGTTTAATTGTAACTTAGGTTAGGATTTATTTTACAGGTAATTTTGTAATTATTTTAACTATTTTAGCTATTAAATAGTTCTTAACTATTTAACAGCTATTGTACCTGGTTAAAATAAATACAAAGTTACCTGTAAAATAAATATAAATCCTAAAATAGCTATAATATAATTATAATTTATATTGTAGCTATATTAGGATTTATTTTACAGGTAAGTATTTAGCTTTAAATAGGAATAATTTATTTAATAAGAGTTAATTAATTTCTTTAGATTTAAATTATATTTAACTTAGGGGGGTGTTAGTGTTAGGGTTAGACTTAGCTTTAGGGGTTAATACATTTATTAGAATAGCGGTGAGCTCCAGTCGGCAGATTAGGGGTTAATGTTTGAAGTTAGGTGTCTGTGATGTTAGGGAGGGCAGATTAGGGGTTAATACTATTTATTATAGGGTTAGTGAGGCGGATTAGGGGTTAATAACTTTATTATAGTAGCGGTGCGGTCCGCTCGGCAGATTAGGGGTTAATAAGTGTAGGCAGGTGGAGGCGACGTTGAGGGGGCAGATTAGGGGTTAATAAATATAATATAGGGGTCGGCGGTGTTAGGGGCAGCAGATTAGGGGTACATAGGGATAATGTAAGTAGCGGCGGTTTACGGAGCGGCAGATTAGGGGTTAATAATAATATGCAGGGGTCAGCGATAGCGGGGTCGGCAGATTAGGGGTTAATAAGTGTAAGGTTAGGGGTGTTTAGACTCGGGGTACATGTTAGAGTGTTAGGTGCAGACGTAGGAAGTGTTTCCCCATAGCAAACAATGGAGCTGCGTTAGGATCTGAACGCGGCTTTTTTGCAGGTGTTTTTTTTCAGCTCAAACAGCCCCATTGTTTTCTATGGGGGAATCGTGCACGAGCACGTTTTTGAGGCTGGCCGTGTCCGTAAGCAACTCTGGTATCGAGAGTTGCAGTGGCGTTAAATATGCTCTACGCTCCTTTTTTGGAGCCTAACGCAGCCATTCTGTGGACTCTCAATACCAGAGTTATTTTAAAGGTGCGGCCAGAAAAAAGCCAGCGTTAGCTACGCGGGTCGTTACCGACAAAACTCTAAATCTAGCCGTGTGTAAGAAAACCGAAGAACACCCCTATACATCCTCTTAAATTAGCATTAATTAAATTAATATAACAATATTTTATACTGTTTAAAAATAGCAGTCAGATCTTTAATTTACTGTATTTATTAAACTGTAATTTAACAAATGTAGTTTGTTAACCATCTGGCAGATATTGTCATATAATATTAAATGTCTCCAACCTCCATTTCAGACAGTTCTCTCAATCAATTTAAACTGGATAGCTATCATTGCTAAAATAAAGTGCACATTCAATCCTTCATAATCAAACCAGAAATCTAATCATTCCTGGATTTACTAGAATAAACAGTAATTTATTTTATCCTTCTCATAGGAATATAATATAGCTCTAGTAGGAGACTTACATGAAATGGCTAATATTAATTTTACTGTACATGATTTTTTTTCCCCTAACATTTAATAAAGTTTATTTTGCAAAATAAAAAAAAAATAGAGAGTTAAAGGGAGAGATGCAGTGATGCAATGTATTATAATAATATTACAAATACCTCTGAATCACTTACTACAAACTGCCAACACCACTGGAATCTACCTGAAAGTAGTCAATCAGAGGCGAAGTCTACATATGCTACAAGGGTTTTTAAATCATCAGCCAACTATTGCTAAGCAACTTGCACCTAAAATGTAGCAAAGCCTCCTAAAAACCACAGGCGTTGTTAAACGGTACATGGGACAGCTTTTTCCTATCACCTACTGAGTTTTTCATAGCTGAAAGACGGTAAAGCAGAATAGGAAGTAATGTAAACCAGGTGAAAACTGAAGCTGATATCACTTCATTTGAATGGTTTAATGCTTTACTACTCATGGTTAACAACATTAATGAATACGCCCTGTGTTGGAAAATGTTTCTACTTTGCCATATTGTTGTTACCAGTTGTTTGTTTTGTTTTCTTTCTTTCTATGAAGCAGAAGTCTAAAGACCGCTGCTCCATAACTTGTCCGCCTGCTCAGAAATCAACCCGATCGAATATGATCAGGTTGATTGACACCCCCTGCTAGCAAATCTGCAGGGGGCGGCATTGCACCAGCAGTTCACAAGAACTGCTTGTGTAATGATCAATGCCGACAGCGCATGCTGCAGCGATGTGCAGCGGACATGATACACTACTTCGTATCATGTCCGCTCGCACATTGTTAAATATGCCCCTTAGTCTCTTTATATCTCTCTCTCTCTCTCTCTCTCTCTCTTTCTTTCTTTTCTCTACAGTATTTTTGGGAAGCTATAAAATATGAATTGTAAATGTCTGGTATGAGTCATCATTGAAATACCTCCAATAACCCTTATTGCTTGGATCTAGATAAACCTTCAATTAATGGTAAAATTCCCATGAGCCTCCATTAGCTCATCTAACAAATGGTATCTGAAAAAAGTATATAATTTCTCTCTCTTTTTTTTTTTTTAAATCTGAAGCAAGCTTGGCAGTTTTAACCTGCTTGTGTATATTATTGCTAGTGATTTTCAATCATAGATAATTATTAAATCCATTTAAAAGATGAGGCTCTGTCAATTCAGGAGTTAGTCGTATTAAATACCCCCAATTAATATTTTTCCGTATCTACAGGGTTTTCATTAATTTCCTCAGCATAGCTATACAATTTACTGTGATTTTCCATAAAGGGACAGTAAAGTAAAAATTAATCTTACTTTCGGCTAGATTACGAGTTGTGCGTTAGGGTAAAAAAGCAGCGTTACGAGGTCCTAACGCTGCTTTTTTTACGCCCGCTGCTATTACGAGTCTTGAAGGTGTAGGGTCACTGCACACTTCTTTGGCCTTACCGCAAAACGACTTACGTAAACTTCGTAAAGTCTTTTATCTATGGGACTTCCATAGCGCCGGTATTACGAGTCTGTCCTGGGAGGCCAAAAAGTGAGATGTACACCCTACCCTGTAAAGAGTCCTAACGCATTTTAAAGTTAGTAGTTAAGAGTTTTATGGTACAACGCCGTAAACTTAAATGCTAAAAAGTACACTAACACCCATAAACTACCTATTAAGCCCTAAACCAAGGCCCTCCAGCATCGCAAACACTAAAATAAAATTTTTAACCCCTAATCTGCCGCTCCGGACACTGCCGCCACCTACATTATATTTATGAACCCCTAATCTGCTGCCCCCAAAATCACCGACACCTACATTATATTTACTAACCCCTAATCTGCCGCCCCCAATGTCGCCGCAACCTACCTACACTTATTAACCCCTAATCTGCTGCCCCCAACGTCGCTGCCACTATAACAAACATATTAACCCCTAAACCGCCGCACTCCCGCCTCGCAAACATTAGTTAAATATTATTAACCCCTAATCTGCCGTCCCTAACATCGCCGCCACCTACCTACATTTATAAACCCCTAATCTGCTGCCCCAACGTCGCCACCACTATACTAAATGTATTAACCCCTAAACCTAAGTCTAACCCTAACCCTAACAACCCTAACTTAAATATAATTACAATAAATCTAAAGAAAACTTACTATTAATAACTAAATAATTCCTATTTAACCCAACAGTAAAACCCACCACCCACACAACCAACCCCCCAAATAAAATACTATCTAAAAAAACCTAAGCTCCCCATTGCCCTGAAAAGGGCATTTGGATGGGCATTGCCCTTAAAAGGGCAGATAGCTCTTTGCGGCCCAAAGTCCCTAACCTAAAAATAAAACCCATCCAATACACCCTTAAAAAAACCTAACACTAACCCCCTGAAGATCGACTTACAGTTCTGAAGACCGGACATCCATCCTCAAGGAAGCGGCAGAAGTCTTAATCCAAGCCGGGCGAAGTGGTCTTCCAGACGGGCAGAAGTCTTCATCCAGATGGCATCTTCTATCTTCATTAAATCCGACACGGAGCGGCTCCATCTTCAAGACATCCAACGCGGAGCATCCTCTTCTTCCGACGACTAAAGACGAATGAAGGTTCCTTTAAGTGACGTCATCCAAGATGGCGTCCCTTAGATTCTGATTGGCTGATAAAATTCTATCAGCCAATCGGAATTAGGGTAAAAAAATGCTGATGCAATTAGCCAATAGGATTGAGCTCGCATTCTATTGACTGTTCCAATCAACCAATAGAATGCAAGCTCAATCCTATTGGCTGATTGGATCAGCCAATAGGATTGACCTTCAATCCTATTGGCTGATTGCATCAGCCAATAGGATTTTTTCTACCTTAATTCCGATTGGCTGATAGAATTCTGCCCGTCTGGTGGACCACTTCACCTGGCTTGGATGAAGACTTTTCCCGGCTTCGTTGAGGACTTTGGCCCGGTTGGATGAAGACTTCTGCTGCTTCCTTGAGGATGGATGTCCAGTCTCCAGAACTGTAAGTTGATCTTCAGGGGGTTAGTGTTAGGTTTTTTAAGGGTGTATTGGGTGGGTTTTATTTTTGGGTTAGGGACTTTGGGCCACAAAAGACCTAACTGCCCTTTTAAGGGCAATGCCCATCCAAATGCCCTTTTCAGGGCAATGGGGAGCTTAGTTTTTTTTAGATAGTATTTTATTTAAGGGGTTGGTTGTGTGGGTGGTGGGTTTTACTGTTGGGGGGTTGTTTGTATTTTTTTTTACAGGTAATAGAGCTGATTTCTTTGGGGCAATGCCCTGCAAAAAGGCCCTTTTAAGGGCTATTGATAGTTTAGTTTAGGCTAGGGTTTATTTTTATTTTGGGTGGGCTTTTTTTTATTTTGATAGGGCTATTAGATTAGGTGTAATTAGTTTAAAAATCTTGTAATTTGTTTATTATTTTCTGTAATTTAGTGTTGTTTTTTTTGTACTTAAGCTAATTTAATTTAATTTATTTAATTGTTGTTAATTTAGTTAATTTATTTAATTATAGTGTAGTGTTAGGTGTTAGTGTAACTTAGGTTAGGTTTTATTTTACAGGTCAATTTGTATTTATTTTAGCTAGGTAGTTATTAAATAGTTAATAACTATTTAGTAACTATTCTACCTAGTTAAAATAAATACAAACTTGCCTGTAAAATAAAAATAAACCCTAAGATAGCTACAATGTAAGTATTAGTTATATTGTAGCTAGCTTAGGGTTTATTTTATAGGTAAGTATTTAGTTCTAAATAGGAATTATTTAGTTATTAATAGTAAGTTTTCTTTATATTTATTGTAATTATATTTAAGTTAGGGGGTGTAAGGGTTAGAGTTAGACTTAGGTTTAGGGGTTAATACATTTAGTATAGTGGCGGCAACGTTGGGGCGGCAGATTAGGGGTTAATAAATGTAGGTAGGTGGCGGCGATGTTAGGGACGGCAGATTAGGAGTTAATAATATTTAACTAATGTTTGCGAGGTGGGAGTGCGGCAGTTTAGGGGTTAATATGTTTATTATAGTGGCAGCGACGTTGGGGGCGGCAGATTAGGGGTTAATAAGTGTAGGTAGGTTGCGGCGACATTGGGGGCAGCAGATTAGGGGCTAATAAATATAATGTAGGTGTCTGCGATGTTGGGGGCAGCAGATTAGGGCTTCAAAAGTATAATGTAGGTGGTGGTGGTGTCCGGAGCGGCAGATTAGGGGTTAATAAATATAATGAAGGTGTCGGCGATGTAGGGGGCGGCAGATTAGGGGATAATAAGTGTAAGATTAGGGGTGTTTAGACTCGGGGTTCGTGTTAGGTGTAAATATAAATTGTGTTTCCCCATAGGAATCAACGGGGCTGCGCTAGTGAGTTTTACGCTGCTTTTTTGCAGGTGTTAGACTTTTTCTCAGCTGGCTCTCCCCGTTGATTCCTATGGGGAAATCGTGCACAAGCACGTACGACCAGCTCACCGCTGACTTAAGCAGCGCTGGTATTGGACTGCGGTAAGGAGCAAAATTTTGCTCAACGCTCACTTCTTGCCTTTTAACGCCGGGTTTGTAAAAACCTGTAATACCAGCGCTGCAGGTAAGTGAGCGGTGAGAAAAAACTGCTCGTTAGCACTGCATAGCCTCTAACGCAAAACTCATAATCTAGGTGTTAGAGTGTAAGCAACTTTCCAATTTGCTTAAATGATCAATTTTGCTTTGTTCTCTTGGTATCTTTTGTTAAAGAGTAATCCTAGGTGAGTTCAGGAGCGTGCATGTGTCTTTCGCCACCTGGAAGCAGTGTTTGCAACATTGTTTACAGCAATGTTATACATAGTTACAAACACTGCTGCCATAGACTGCTATAAGCATGTGCCACTCCTAAGTTCTCATCAGCCTACCTAGGTTTACTTTTAACAAAGGATATCAAAAGAAGCAAAACACATTTTTGTAAAATAAGTAAATTGGAAATCTGGTTAAATTTGCATGCTAAGAGGCCTATTTATCAAGCCGTCAACCGCAAATACGCTGGAATTCCGCAGTGTAATTGTGGAGAGCTTGATTCCCCTTAGTTATCAAAGCCTACAGACCGGCAAAAGTTGAAATTTGTGACGTAACATACGATCCGCCGGTCTCAGTCCGACACAGATTGATGCTTACGTCATTACAGATATTCCGAATACAAATTCGGCACTATCTGACTACTTTTGCTAGTTAACAAATTCCTACCAGGTACGCTTGCCACTATTCCGGCCCAGTGTACCTGGTTTTCAATCCACCGCCCTGGAGGCGGCTGATGCCATAGGAATCAATGGGAGTCTGAAAGCAGCGAAAGCTCATGTTCGCTGCTGCCCAATAACCCATTGATTCCTATGGTAGAATAAAAGTTATGTTTACACCTAACACCTTAACATAACCCCCGAGTCTAAACACCCGCCATGCCGCCACCTACATTATACTTATCAACGCCTAATCTGCTGCCCCGACACCGCCACCACCTACATTATACTTATTAACCCCTAATCTGCAACCCCCTACACCGCCGCCATCTACATTATACTTATTAACCCCTAATCTGCTGCCCCGCCACTGCCGCCACCGCCACCTACACCTACATAAAGTTATTAACCCCTATCCCACCACTCCCGGACCACTCCGCAACTAAATAAATGTATTAACCCCTAAACCGCCAGCCCCCCACATCGCCATAAACTAAATTAAACTATTAACCCCTAAACCTAACAACCCGCTAACTTTATATTAAATATTAACTCATTCCTATCTTATAATAAAATTAAATTTATCTTTAGATTTAAATTAAACTATATTAAACTATATTAAATTAATAATTAATCTACCCTAACTGTTATACTTAAATTACATTAAACTATATTAAACTAATAATTAATCTACCCTATTATACTAAAATTAAATTAAACTATATTAAACTAATAATTAACCTACCCTAACTGTTATACTAAATTACAATAAACTACAAATTAAATTAACTATATTATATATTTAAAAACCTAACCCTACTCAAATAATTTAATTCTACAATTGAAAATTACAAAGTTACACAAAACTAACAACTAAGTTAAAAAAAATAACAAACACTAAGTTACAAAAAAAATAAACACTAAGTTACACAAAATAAAAAAGAAATTATCAAAGATTTAAACTAATTACACCTAATCTTAGAGCCCTATGAAAATAAAAACGCCCCCCCAAAATAAAAAAAAACGTAACGTACAATAAACTACAAATAGTCCTTAAAAGGGCCTTTTGCGGGCATTGCCCCAAAGAAATCAGCTCTTTTACCTGTAAATAAAAAATACAAATACCCCCCAACAATAAAACCCACCACCCACACAACCACCCCCCCAAATAAAAACCTAACTAAAAAACCTAAGCTCCCCATTGCCCTGAAAAGGGCATTTGGATGAGCATTGCCCTTAAAAGGGAATTTAGCTCTATTGCAGTCCAAACCCTAATCTAAAACTAAAACCCACCCAATAAACCCTTAAGAAATCCTAACACTAACCTCTGAAGATCCACTTACAGTTCTGAAGATGCGACATCCATCCTCCAAGAAGCCGGCAGAAGTCTTCATCTAAGCAGCCGAAGTCTTCATCCAAGCCCGCAGAAGTCTTCCCCCAGACGGCATCTTCTATCTTAATCCATCCGGCGCGGAGCGGCTCCATCTTCCAGACATCCGACGCGGAGCATCCTCTTCTTACGACGTCTTCTTCCCGAATGAAGGTTCCTTTAAATGATGTCATCCAAGATGGCATCCCTTAGATTCCGATTGGCTGATAGAATTCTATCAGCCAATCGGAATTAAGGTTGAAAAAATCCTATTGGCTGTTGCAATCAGCCAATAGGATTGAGCTTTCATCCTATTGGCAGATCCAATCAGCCAATAGGATTGAGCTCACATTCTATTGGCTGATTGGATTTTTTAAGGGTTTATTGGGTGGGTTTTAGTTTTAGGTTAGGGATTTTGGCTGCAATAGAGCTAAATGCCATTTTCAGGGCAATGGGGAGCTTAGGTTTTTTTAGTTAGGTTTTTATTTGGGGGGTTGGTTGTGTGGGTGGTGGGTTTTACTGTTGGGGGGGTATTTGTATTTTTTATTTACAGGAAAAAGAGCTGATTTATTTGGGGGAAGGCCCCACAAAAGACCCTTTTAAGGGCTATTTGTAGTTTATGTAGGTCAGGTTTTTTTTTTATTTTGGGGGGGGGGGCTTTTTATTTTCATAGGGCTCTTAGATTAGGTGTAATTTGTTTAAATCTTTGATCATTTCTTTTTTATTTTGTGTAACTTAGTGTTTATTTTTTTTTTGTAACTTAGTGTTTGTTATTTTTTGTAACTTAGTTGTTAGTTTTGTGTAACTTTGTAATTTTTAATTGTAAAATTAAATTATTTGAGTAGGGTTAGGTTTTTAAATATATAATATAGTTAATTTAATTTGTAGTTTACTGTAATTTTAGTATACCAGTTTGGGTAGGTTAATTATTAGTTTAATATAGTTTAATTTAATTTTAGTATAATAGTTAGGGTAGGTTAATTATTAATTTAATATAGTTTAATATAGTTTAATGTAATTGTAGTATAATAGTTAGGGTAGATTAATTAATAGTTTAATATAGTTTAATTTAATTCTAAAGGTAAGTTTAAATTTATTATAAGATAGGGATGAGTTAATATTTAATATAAAGTTAGCGGGTTGTTAGGTTTAGGGGTTAATAGGTTAATTTAGTTTATGGCGATGTGGGGGGCTGGTGGTTTAGGGATTAATAACTTTATTTCGTTGTGGTGGGCTCCGGGGGGGGCTGGATAGGGGTTAATAACATAATGTAGGTGGCGGCGGTGTAGGGGGCAGCAGATTAGGGGTTAATAACATAATGTAGGTGGTGGCGGTGTAGAGGGCGGAATATTAGGGGTAATAACATAAAGGAGGTGGCGGTGGGATCCGGGAGCTGCGGAATAGGGTTTAATAAGTTTATTAGAGTGGCGGTGGGCTCCGGGAGCAGCGGCATGGGGTTAATAACTTTATTTAGTTACGGCGGGGTCCGGGAGCGGCCAGATAGGGATTAAACAGTTTAGTATAGTGGCGTTGTTTAGTGACAGGGTACAAATAAAGCTGTGAAAAAGTCAAATAGCGCAATTGGTGCGCGGCTTTTTGACAGCTTTTTTATTAAATATGGAGAGCGTATTCAGATCAGCGGCTGCGATGTTAGGCGATGTCAGGCGAGCGTATTGGTGCCGGCGAATGCAGCATAGTTGACGGCTTGATAAGTAGGCCTCTATATCTGAATCACTAAAGTTTATGTTGGCTTTATTGTCCCTTTAAACACATGAGTGAATATAAGGGGATTTAGATTTTGGTTAAAGGAGATGCTATTTACAGATTGAGGTCCATTATAGAAAATGATGCACTCCCCTTTAATTTATATTTTCACAGATTTCACAGCCCGTCTGTTTTATCTCATAAGCAAAACTGATAGCAACAGGTTTATTTTAAAGATGAATCAGCAAAACTGATAATTTTTTGGAAATTCCCATCAATTTCAGGATCAAGAATAAGGTAATCTAATAAAGTAATCTAATCACCTATTGTTCTACCTTCAGTTAAATCTATCTCGCATTAATTGATTGATTATTTACCCCTTTTTTAAAAATGCTAAAAAAAAAATTATTTTTTAGATGTTTTTATGCACATTATAAAAAAACAAGAAATATAATATTTTTCTTTCATAATGCAGATTGGATAAACCTCACTATGGGTTCTAGAAGGGGAATAAAGAGTTCTATCATATATGATCAGCTGCTGGCAGATCTTTTGGCAAGGCTCAAGTGACAGGTGATTAAAAGATCAATGAGCTGTTGTCACCAGGAGCCGGGACAAAGAAGGCCCAAGGTCGGATAAAGAGGATCCGGAGGTTCGTACAGTGAGGACAACTTTTGGGGCTAGTTAGGACTTTTTTGGGGTGTTTTTTTATTTTAAGAATATGTTTTTTTTTTTATTTTAACTTTTATTTTTTTAGGATAGTTTTTTTTTTAGATAGATTTTGTTATATTGGGGTGGAGTGTTACTTGTATTGTAAAGGGGGAGTTTTGTATTTTATATTATTTGTAAAATAATATATCTTTAGGGAAATGCCCTACAAAAGGCCATATTAATGGCTATTGTAATTTATTTTAGTGTTAGGGTTTATTTTGTTTTTGTTTTGGGTGTTTTAATTTATTTTATGGGGCATGTAGATTAGTGTTAGGTATAATGGTGAGTTTTTATTTTAGATACTGTAGTTTATTACTTTCTCTAACTTAGATTTTTTTTATTTTCTTTTAACTTTAGTTTAGAGGGGAGTTAGGTGTTAGTGTAGTTCTAGTTTACGTTGGGAGGTGGCGGTTTAGGCTTTAATCACCTAACCACTACCAGCATGGGGTTGATTAGGTGATTATTGATGTTTATCATTTAGTAGGCCTTAATCTCCTAACCACTCTCCATACCTGTATGAGGGTTGATTAGGTGATTATTGATGTTAAGTATGCAGTAGGCCTTAATCTCCTAACCACCCCCATACCTGTATTGGGGTTAATTAGGTGATTAAGCTAAGACAGCTTTAGGGGGTGCATGTATCTACATTTTAAAAAATAGTATGCATTCTTATGTATGATGCATTATTCTTTTAACTATTGTATATAAATTAATATTTTTTTTGTCTTATTGTAAACATAAATATATCTTAGTTCTGTATGTGAAGGAGAGACAAGCCCAGAGCAATATAGCACTGCATGATATGAGAGTTTTGTTACACTTACACTTTGTGCATTGCATTTTATATTACTTTAGCCTTCACATTTGGTCCTTTCAGTATTATTACATACAAGCTTTGCACTTTCTATTTTCTATTTTAATACATTTTTTTTTTACAAATTCTGATTATATTTTAAAGGTTTCTGTGCTAATTTTATAAATTAGGATCATACTTATATTTCTGTGTATCCTTTACAACTTACATTGCACTTGGTATTTTCTCTATTGGAAAATAAAACACAACTTCAGAAAGTGGGAGGGACAGGGGTGTTCCCTGGGTTGAACAGGGAAGTTCCCAGGGTATGTCTGAAGCTGTCTCACAAGTCTTGTGGTATGCTGTAAGTATTTTAAACAAGCTGGTCTTACTGATTTTTTATTTTATGCAGGTGAAGAGTGCTCAAACTTCACAATAAACGTATTTAACTGTCATAAAAGTAATATATACTTAACTATAGGCAAAAGCAAGTACAATTGTAGTGAAAATAGTTCAGTTTAATTTCTAATTGATACAAACTTTATATCACTCTAAGGTGTTCTCCATTACCCTTCTCTTCTGCCTTTTAAGAATTTCACTAAGTATCTCTCAGTGCTGGGGGATCATTTAAGATCATCTCACCTGAGCAGAGAGCTTTAGATCATCAAGCCCAGGTGAGATGGCTACAATGCAATGCAAAAAAATATTGCCACACTGTGCTTTCCAGATAACTGGCATTATCAGTGAATCTATATTTCAAAATAAACAAAAGAGCAGAGCATATATATATGTTTTATCTAAATAGATATTGCTCTGCTCTTTTGTGTATTATGCTTATTTGTCGAGCATAGAGCATTTATCCACCCTTGCCACTATCCGTGAGAGTTTTTTGAGCCCACCAAACCACCCGGAGCTGACGTTGATTGGGTTTCCTATCCAACATATTTGAGTGCTCTTCGTACTTGAGGAATTTCTCGGTTACATTATTGGGTATTTATGTCACTGATAGCCGGCTGAACAGCCAAGTTTTGGCTTACCACATCGCACTAACCAAAGGAGATTTCAGCGGATTGGCCGGCATAGCACACACCCGACACACACCCACCTGGGGCGTCTGGAGGAGAACCTGCCCGAAGTAGTACCGAAGAGTTTGCAGCAGATTGGCCGGTGTAGCACTCACCCGAGATACGCCCACCTTTGGCATCTGGAGGAGAACTAGCTCATAGTAGTAAAGTTGCTACACCGTATATCGGAGGAGCCTGGAGCATTCCAGCTGTAGGAGTTATACTGCAGGTGTGGGACCAGCCCGGCAATCAGAGAGGTGAGAGACAGACCCGGAGGTATATTGAGGGGGATATCCAGCTAGCACACTTATGTTATTCTGATGCTGTTTATAAGCTGAAAGTTGCACTTCTATGTGCATTAAATATATACTGTATATATATTATGCCCCCTGCCAGAGGTCTCTCTATGTACTAACACTACTCTATATACAGTTATCATTTACTGGACTGATATTCATTATTATAAACATTGGTTTATGTGGGCTCCTCTCATGAGTTTAATCAACAGCACAAGTTTTAAGATTATAGCCTTCATTTGAGTTACAAATTTGAAGCATATCCTTGACTCTGCAATTTCTTCTGAACTGTAAATCTATATTTCATGACAGTTTTTTTCCATGTGTAGTGAGAGGTGTTATAATAACTTTCTGCTCTGAATTGGTGTATTGAGAAAGGCTATATGTGCCCTGAATGTATACAGTACAGAAGAAAGGTGTAAGAAAGAAAGAAATGTGTAAAGAGTTTTCCCAACTGCTGTCTGTCATAGTCTGATGCCTTGTAGAATAATCACTAACCATTCTGGCAATTTAATTTTAATGTACATGCCTTGATAACATGGTGTGCTTTCTTAGCAGGGAAGAGATCTTAAAAAAAATTTTTGTGGAGAATAACTAAGGCATCTAACCACAGCAAGTAATAAGCACAAACATCTGAAACAAACTTGGGAAAACATTCTGGAACAGTCCGTAACACTACATTGTCATTAAGGCAGAGCTTTCCAAACTTTTCATGTTGGTGACACACTTTTTAAACCTACATTATTTCGCAGTAATTGAGTTGTACTTGCAAACAGGAGGTTAAAGGGACACTGAACCCAATTTTTTTCTTTCATGATTCAGATAGAGCATGACATTTTAAGCAACTTTCTAATTTACTCCTATTATCAAATTTTCTTCATTCTCTTGGTATCTTTATTTGAAATGCAAGAATGTAAGTTTAGATGCCGGCCCATTTTTGGTGAACAACCTGGGTTGTTCTTGCTGATTGGTGGATAAATTCATCCACCAATAAAAAAGTGCTGTCCAGAGCCCTGAACCAAATAAAAACCTTAGATGCCTTATTTTTCAAATAAAGATAGCAAGAGAACGAAGAAAAATTGATAATAGGAGTAAATTAGAGAGTTGCCTAAAATCGCATGCTCTATCTGAATCACAAAAGAAAAAATTTGGGTTCAGTGTCCCTTTAAACTAACTTTTAAGAGATACGGACACATACATAAATGATATAATAACAAAATGTATTTACAAGTAACAGTATGTACAGTATGTGCAAGAATTAAAAAAAAAGTTTAACAACACCAATAACTACTTACCATTTTTACTTACCATCCGGATGGATGACGATAGAAGATGCCGCCTGGATGAAGCCTTCTGCCCGTCTGGAGGGAAATCCAAAGGTTAGTGTAGGTGCACAGACCAACTCCGGTATGTGTAAAACATAGAAGTGTATTAAGTAGAAAAGGATAAAAACAACATAATCATCCTCTGGTCAGAATAAAATCACAAATGGGTTCAAATGCCCGTCTAGAGGTACTCTTCTGCCAGGATCAGATGAAGACTTCTGCCCCTCTGGAGGTCCACTTGTACCCGGCTGGGTGAAGACGGCTCAAGGTAGGGTGATCTTCAAGGGGTTAGTGTTAGGTTTTATTAAGGGGGGATTGGGTGGGTTTTAGAGTAGGCTTGGGTGTGTGTGTGGTGGGTTGTAATGTAAGGGGGGGTATTGTATTTTTTTTTACAGGTAAAAGAGCTGATTACTTTTTTATTTTATTAGGGGGATTAGATTAGGTGTAATTAGTTTTAAAAACTTGTAATTATTTTATTATTTTCTGTAATTTAGTGTTTGTTTGATTTTTGTACTTTAGTAAATTTTATTTAATTGTAATTAGTTTTATTTAATTGTAGTTAATTTATTTAATTATTTTAATGATAATGTAGTGTTAGGTGTAATTGTAACTTAGGTTAGGTTTTATTTTACAGGTCAATTTGTATTTATTTTAGCTAGGTAGTTATTAAATAGTTAATAACTATTTAATAACTATTCTACCTAGTTAAAATAAATACAAAGTTGCCTGTAAAATTAAAAAAAAATCCTAAGCTAGCTACAATGGGGCATATTTATCAAGCTCCAAATAGAGCTTGATGCCCCGTGTTTCTGGCAAGCCTGCAGGCTCGCCAGAAACAGCAGTTATGAAGCAGCGGTCACAAAGACCTCTGCTCCATAACCTGTCCGCCTGCTCTGAACAGGCGGACAGACATCGCCGGAAATCAACCCGATCGACTACGATCGGGTTGATTGACACCCCCCTGCTTGCGGCCGCGAGTCTGCAGGGGGCAGCTCTTGTGAGCTGCTGGTGCAATGCTGAATAAGGCGAGCGTATTGCTCGCCATATTCAGCGAGGTCTGGCGGACCTGATCCGCACTTTCGGATCAGGTCCGCCAGACCTTGATAAATAGGGGCCATTGTAACTATTAGTTATATTGTAGCTATCTTAGGGTTTATTTTACAGGTAAGTATTTAGTTTTAAATAGGAATAATTTAGTTAATTATAGTAATATTTATTTAGAGTTATTTAAATTATATTTAAGTTAGGGGGGGTGTTAGGGTTACGGTTAGACTTAGGTTTAGGTATTAATATGTTTATTATAGTGGCGGCGGTGTAGGGGGGGCAGATTAGGGGTTAATAAATATAATGTAGGTGGCGGTGGCCTCGGGAGCGGCAGTTTAGGGGTTAATCAATTTATTTAGTTGCGGCGGGGTCCGGGATCGGCAGGATAGGGGTTAATAACTTTATGTAGGTGGCGGCGGTATAGGGGGCGGCAGATTAGGGATTAATAGATATAAAGTAGGTGGCGGCGGGGTCCGGGAGCAGCGGCTTAGGGGTTAATACATTTATTAGAGTTGTGGCAGGTTCCGGGAGCGGCGGTTTAGGGGTTAATAAGTTTATTGAGCTGCAGCGGGGTCCGGAAGCGGCGGTTTAGGGGTTAATAAGTATAATGTAGGTGGCGGCGGTGTGGGGGGGCAGATTAGGGGTGTTTAGACTCGGGGTACATGTTAGGGTGTTAGGTGTAGACGTTCCCATAGGAATCAATGGGATATCGGGCAGCAGCGAACATGAACTTTCGCTGCTGTCAGACTCCCATTGATTCCTATGGCATCTGCCGCCTCCAGGGCGGCGGATTGAAAACCAGGTACGCTGGGCCGGAAAAGTGGCGAGCGTACCTGGTAGTTCTTTGATAACTTCCAAAAGTAGACAGATTGTGCCGAACTTGCGTTCGGAACATCTGGAGTGACGTAACCATCGATCTGTCTCGGACTGAGACTGGCGGATCGTATGTTACGTCACTAAATTCTACTTTTGCAGGGCTGTAGGGTTTGATAACTACGGCGAATCAGGCTCGCCACAAATACGCTGCGGAATTCCAGCATATTTGCGGTTGACAGCTTGATAAATAGAGGCCTATGTGATTATCCAATAATACCATACCAATATATTTAAACATTGTGTACTGTTCTCTAAAGTAAAGGATAATCATAAGCAAAGGAATGGAAATGGAATTGACAACAGAGTTTTTTAAGATTGGTCCGTCTGACTCTGAGAAGCTTTCTCAGAATTTGAAATTCAATTTCAAGCCTTTTTAGGAATCAAACAGCTCCCAACACTCCCACATAATTATTACATACATAGAGTAAAAATGCAACTCACAATTTTAGACCTGCTGCGCTTAAACCTTGAAAAGGTAGACCGCTGGGGAGTCTGCAAAAAAACCCCAAAACACTTTGACTTTTGACTTCAGATCAGCATTTAAGCTGCTACTCTCATAGCTCTGTGAGTCCGAATGACTACTGCCCGCACTGCAAACACACTGCTGTCCCACTCACTGACTACACGTGCAGTCACGAGCCGATTGAGGAGACTACACGTGCAGTCAGTAGCCAATGTGCCGCCAAAGCTGCCAATAGGAATAATTTCAGTTCTGGCTGTGCTGCGCCAATAGGTTAAGATGATCTGTGACCCACTAGATATCAATCACGTGTCAGCCATGTGATATGCATAGCAGGCAGGCGAAAAGTTGGAAACCCAAATAATTTTTTTTTAAAAATTTAAAAAGTTTGTGTTGAAGCTGGGACACACCTACACACTGCCGCCAACTATATATTTACCCTACTGCAAAAGTTAAGTTGAAAGTTATCTTGTAAAATTAATTTACTATATTTAATGGTACCCTGCAGGGATGTCTGCTTTCACCTTTTTTGTTTGCCCTCTTTTCCAACAGTAATTTCAGAATTTTCACACTACAGGACGGTATCCAGTTTCTATCTGAACATAACTAAATCTGAACCCATGAGTGTCTCAAAATCAGTTACTGAAATTAAGAGTTTTGGTTCATTGTCCCTTAAAAGTTAAGAAACACTTTTATGAATACATTTCTAGGGATTAATCTCTCACCCTCTCCAAGTTCTTCTGGTAGAGATAGTCAGGGACCTATCTTCTTGGAAAAATAAACCATTGTCTTGGTTGGGACGCATTGGCGTCATCAAGATGAATGTTCTCTCGATGATTCTATATGTATTTTAAACCTTACCAATAACACGACTCCATGGTTTTCTGAGGAGATTGCAGGGATTGATCAAAGATTTTATATGGAAGTATGTGAAACCGATGGATTAAAAGCTAACACTTTTTACCTAGAGAGAGAGGGGGTTTGGGAGTACTCGATTTAACCAATTACAGACAAGCTATAACCCTTCAGAGTCTGACAGGGTGGTGCCATAACTCTAAACATAAGACGTGAGTGCAGTTAGATGGAGATCTCGTATGTTTAATGTGGGAATATTAGCATGGCTCCTGTCAAGACTTTCCCCACTAATCTCTTTTACCAATAACCTTAAGTTACATATTTGCACAGAGTGTAAAGATAAACTTACAATACATCATATTAGCTATGGCACTTTTTCAGCATTCTTACAGAAGGGAAGCACATAGAGAAATGATATATGAAGGCACTTATCCCCACCTCTCATGGTATACATATGTACAATTGATCCATTATCTTGATACTCCTTAAAAAAAGAGGTTGATCTCCAGGCCCCTAATGGCATATGATAAATGACATTTAATGCAACCCTAACCTAAGCATATTATTTCTATGGCCTATAAGATATTTCTAATTATATAAAACCAACTTAAAACCTAAAATAAGCAGGTAAAAAAAGAAAACAAAGAAGGCACTATAGTCAAAATTCTCTAATTCAGAAACACAATCATCCAAGCAGGTAGCCTTTTCAATGCTCATGGGAGTAGAAAAACAATCATAAAACAAAACAAAAAGGCACCACATTGTGAATTCGCTACATAAAAAAGGGAAATCCAATTCATATGCAACATACTCACAAGATTAGCAGCACTTTCTCATATTGGTATATGCAGATAGGGCTATTATCGATGACCCAGCTCACTGACACTCCGGTACGGGTCTCTTGGAAACTCCAATCACGGAGACAAGAACACACCACACAGATATGTGGAGGAAGAAGAAATTGGCACTCCAAACAGGCACAAATTAAAAGCTCCAATTATAGTCTTTAACCAATCCAAAGTGGCTATACAAAACTCCAATCACAAACCATTTCTCTCACAATGAACTAATAACACAATCAAAGTTAACCCTTGGATAATTAGTGTAATTGGAGAAGCTATCCAAAATAACAAATATAGGGCTAGATTACAAGTGGAGCACTAATTTATTGCGCGCCCGCAAATGGGTAAATTTGCCCGTTTGCGGGCACTCAATAAATAACCAGCCATTACAAGTGTAATACAAAACAAGCTCGCTGTAGCAATTAGCGCTTATAAAATTAACCAGAGATCAGATCTCTGCTTAATTTTATAAATGTGTCCCAAATGCCCTCAAAATATAGTGTAGTGTATTTTAAAAAAAATAAAAATAAAAATTGTAGCATTTTTATTTTTTAATAAAATAACTGCTCTAGGCAGCATTTTTGGGGCACTGAAAAGTGAGTGTTACCAGTAAATATATTTGTATAAATATATACATACAGTATATATTTATGTGTTAAAATGTGTATATACACATTAGCATGCGCTGGTATTACTCAGCAGGGATAGGCAAGGTGTCCGTACACAGACACTGGTGTCCATGACTAGCCCTTGCAGTGTCCGCCACAACCTTAGTATATGTTTTCTTTATGATTAAATAATAGGAATAAAAAAATATGTAGTGTGAATAAAGTTAGTGGCTTGTCAAAAGACTGCTAGCGATATTGGGTGATAATTTATGAAATAAATAAAGCCTGAGTGAAATACTGGATGTGTATCTGCATCTGTAAAATAACACCCAGCTCTATACAAAGACACAGTAGTGACACTGGCACATTCGTATAGCCAGAGGAGCACTGGTTATAGGATCAGTGGTATCTGCATCAGTATAATAACAGAAAGAAAACATATACTAAGGTTGTGGTGGACACCAGTGTCCGTGTACGGACACCTTGCCTATCCCTGTCCTGGACTATGCTAAAGGGTAGATCTGGAGGTGAATCTTTGGTCTGTTTGATCCAGAGAAACTCTGATTTTGTGGTATTGACCCTATATCCAGAGAAGGATCCAAACTGTTCCAAACTGTTCTATTATTAGAAGAAGCTTTGGGATGTTTATAGCAGTGTTCGACATATATATTAAAATATTATTGGCGTAAAGTGCTAATTTAAGCTCCTTTCTCTCTATCTTGATTCCCTCAAGTTGCTGCCTGATAAGGATAGCAAGGGGTTC